>NC_059197.1:4040833-4382500 GCF_020615455.1 Coregonus clupeaformis
TAGCAGCAGCTGGTTAGTTACTAACGTTAGTTTGCTAGCCAGCTATTATGGGCAAATGTTATGCGTTCGCTAGTATCTGAACAACTCAAATGTATTGCTAACGCAAGGTAGTGAACCAAATGACTGACAACAGCAGATGAATGCAAAACGTATTATGAAAATAGGTACATTGATTTCGAGTCTAACTTTAACTGTGTCGTGGCTAACGTTAACTACAAATGGGTGGCTATATTGGTTGTGGAGCTTATTACTGTATGCCTTTGTTGTTTTGGACTTTGCGACCCTGTAGTTATTTCTGACACAGTAATGTAAGTTAAACATTTTTTTATTAAAGTGTCCACTAAACCTAACTAGGTATATAAAAAACGGGACACGTAAACTGACTATTGAGACAAACTTGCTGTGCGGATTTTGAGAAGTCTACCCTGGCCTCTTAGTTCCATTACATTACACAAGTAATTGTCATTAGACGAAGGCGTCTTCTACTATGAAGTTTTAAGAGCCCCGACGCTCGGTCTGAACATTAACGCGCATCGCTTGCGGTACGGTTTTGGAAGCATAACTACCTTATCTTTCTGCGAGAAAATGTTTCAAAAAACGTTAAATTGATACACACCTTTTTATATGGTTAGTATTCCCACACGGCCAAATATCCGTGTTACAGCGCGTGTTTGGAAGAAAGAGGGACTAACGTTACCTGTGCTAGTTAGGTATCTACAATGCCAGAAATGTGTAGTCACTGAAAAATACTGTCGGCAGCAACTGTGATAAAGCCGATTAAAACAAAGTACAGTGAGTGTCTATTTTGCATTTGTGAAATTATTTTGATGTGATATGAAAGTAATGGGCTTTATGTTTTTAGAACCGTATCGCAACTGAGAAACGATTCACGTTTAGATGGAGTATTTAGCTGTTTTGGTGGTGGTAATGCACCTTAAAGTTGGTTGCCAACCGCCATATAAAGTCCGAAGAAGCCTGAAGGAGAGATTACTAGAAACGAACTCTGTTTACCCTGTGGATTAATTGTTGGAGTAGAGGACCTTGTCCATTTCAGGTAAAATAACAACCCAATGTTTATATCCCAGGACAAATTAGCTCGCAACAGGAAGCTAGTTAAATTGCCATACATGTTTAATGCTTTTCGACCTGTACCCAAATTAATATAGTTGGTTCAGAGTTCATTTTGATATTTCAACCTGCGTGTCCTGATCGTGTCTGGTGTGGGTGGACAAAATCCACATGTGCGCAATGGCAAGCACGGAGAGGTCTGGTCAGCATGTAAATTCATCTTTCAATCACCCATGTGGGTATATGCTCCTAAAAACAATGAGGAGATGGGAGAGGCAGGACTTGCAGCATGTCAAGCGTCACAAATAGAACCAAGTGCTATTTTAGTGCCTGGCTACACAGGCTCGCGTGAGCAGTGTGGGTGCAATGATTGAATAACATGTATGTGTACACGCGACGCGGGTGATGTGGTCAGCATGTTTGTCCATTAACAGACACGATCAGGACACACAGGTTGAAATATCAAAACGAACTCTGAACCAACTATATTAATTTGGGGACAGGTCGAAACACATGAAACTTTAAAGGCCATTTAGCTAGCTTGCTGTTGCTAGCTAATTTATCCTGGGATATAAACATTGGGTTGTTATTTTACCTGAAATGCACAAGGTCCTTTTATTCTGGATCTTTGTAGAATTTGGACCCGTTTTGAGTAACACAAAATCGTGTTCTCTGCTCTGACAATTAATCCACAGATAAAAGGGGAAACCTAGTTAGGTTCTAGTAATCTCTCCCCCTTTGTCATCTTCTTTTGTGGACTTTATATGGCGGTTGGCAACCAACTTTAAGGTGCGTTACCACCACCGACTGGAGTGTGGACCTCAGTTCATCTTTCAATCACCCACGTGGATATATCCTCCTAAAAACCAATCAGGAGATGGGAGAGGTGGGACTTGCATCGCGTCAAGCATTAAAAATAGAACCAAGTTATATTTTAGCGCCTGCAGACGCGAGCAGTTTGGATGAAATGATTGAATAACATGTATGTGTACATTTATTTTGCAGCGCACACAACGCTGTATTCAGCATGTTAGCCTGTAGGCTACTACTTTAGAATAAGGGGGGGGGGACAGCTGCCTTTCACTATTTGTGTTATTATCAATAAAAAAACTAAACATTGCATGGACATGGTCAGACTAAAGTTAGTTTTACAAGTGATTTATTGTTTGTACAACTAGACTTCCTTAACTCTTCACTACATTCAGGTGTGAAACCTTTGCAGTTGGCCTCTGGATGCCTGAGGCACCCAGTCACTTTTCCCTCAGCTGTGCTCCACTTGATGCAATCTGGTGGCAGGCATTTCCTTAGCAGCAGCTGTTGATGTGGATCTGCCTCGCAGTTTGGTAGGTGCTGTTAGGTCTGTCTTGTTTTGGTCTCTATGGCAGTGTGTTTGTGTGTAGCCTAGCTATTATTGAGTTGCACAGGTTACCTACCACAGGGGACCCAGAGCATAAACACGTGACTGAGAATTGGCCCTGCAGTGGTCGAAGACATGTTTACTATTTCTATGAGGTTGTGCAACTCCTGAATTTCAATTGTGGCTGCTTACTGAACTGACTGGATTGAAAACTGATCAATCTTATCGTCAATTCATGAGAGATTGAGGATGTAGCCTAAGCCTAGTTAGTAGACCTCCCCTTACATGCTGTAAGAACTGGGCCTGTATGTATTTATAAAGTGTCTTAGTGTAGGAGTGCTGATCTAGGATCTGTTTGACCTTTTGGACCATAATTAATATTATAAACCGGTGGTTCGCGCCCTGAATGTTGATTGGCTGAAAGACACGGGTATGACAACAAATTACTTTTAACTGTTCTAATTACGTTGCTAACCAGTTGATTAAAAGTAATAAGGCACCTCTGGGTTTTGTGGTATATGGCCAATATATATATATATATATATATATTTTTTTACAGACGATAGTTAAGCCTATTTGAACATGACTGGCACCGCCGGAGTCAGGCAGTGCACAACAGGGCAGCGCACAGCCGGGTAACAAGCCAAATTACCTACCTTTTCCTATAGATCCCCACAGTGGAGGTGTCATAATACCCATAAACCTAGCGGTCAAACAGGGAAATGGTTCCAATCATTTTTCCCATAGGAGATTTTAGAAACACTTAAAATAAGGGCTGTGTTTTGTGTAGGCTTACTCTGGCGTGACGTTTTGATTACCATGTAAATCTCTCTCGGACAAGGTTACTTTTATCAATATATTCGGCTCCTCTATTTACCCTGATTCTAAAATGCTAATTAGCATCAACGTAGACATCATGCAAGACTTCAAATCCCTGCAAGCTCCTGCATGTCATCTCTAGCTGACACCTTGGCTAACAGTTATTGTGTCAATTTAAAACGTACACAAGACGGTTCACAGAATTGTCAATTTTAAAGAAATGTAGTCCATTTATTCATTACTACATTTAACTAACTTAATTCAGAGATTCTTAACTTTGCCTTGATTCGGCAGTCTCGTCCAGATCATCATGGCATTTGTAATGCTTTTTGATTTATTTATTTGCATTGGTAAGATGATTTCACATTGTCGTTTAATGATAAGACTCTAATCGCATGGTTTGTGCATGAGAGGCTGCGTGACAGATTGTTTACTACGACGTGTCCCCCCGAACAGCTTCTACCCCCAAGCAATAAGACTGCTAAACAGTTAGTTAAATAGTTAACCAAATAGCTACCCGGATTATCTGCATTGACCCTTTTTGCACTTTTGACTCATCACATATGCTGCTGCTACTGTTTATTAACTGTCACTTAATTCCTAGGTATGTACATATCTACCTCAATTACCTCGTACCCCTGCACATTGACTCGGTACTGGTACCCCGTGTAAATAGCCAAGTTATCGTTACTCGTTGTGTATTTTATTATTACGTGTTTTACATTTCTATTATTTCAAAAAAGATATCTCTGCGTTGTTAGTAGGGGCCCGTAAGTAAGCATTTCACTGTTAGTCTACACATGTTGTATTCATCACACTTCGTAAACAATTTTATTTTATTTGACTCTCGAATGCTTTGGGTCCTGGAGTGGAGACTGCAGTTCGGCTTCCTCTGTTCATGTTTGGGAGATAGGATGTCACTCCATCAAGAACCGTGTCGCCAGCCTGTGCTCCTGCAGCTCTGACTGCAAACAAGCTCTGAATTAATGATGGGAGCCCTACTTCTGGTAGCTAAAAGCCAGCTACCTGCTCTCCTTACTGACAAAAGTTTGAGGCCACCGCCGTTCACTGCTGATCTCTCATTTCAATTGCAATTCCAGTGTCATTGATTGAGCCCTATACGACGTTGGACGTCCGAACATAATACCGCCACTGCACTGTAACATCAGCACTTCAGTTGTTTTTCTTATAGCCTAGCCTACCTCTTCAACCTCTCCTACAGCTATTTCTCCACTGCATCACCACAGCCCTTGCTCATGCCCTTCAAATTGCTCTCAAGTTTGTCCCACTCATACCCTGCCTCTTTAGTCACTCACTACTCACTCTGTTCCTGATCTTACCCATTCAACACCTGCTCTGGATAAGAGCGTCTGCTAAATGACTAAAATGTAAATGTACTACACTCTTTATTTTTCTCCCCCAAACTCTTTAGTTTGTGGTCTGTCTTCACTAACCCACTCTATCCATCTTAACACGTGTGTCCCCAGGTGGGGTGCCCGTCTAAGAGTGGTCGTGTTTCCAGGTGTGGAGCATGTGGGCGTCCTGCTGTAACTGGTTATGTCTGGACACTGCCACGGTGGAGGAGAGCAACAGCAGCACGCGTCACCAGGCCTATACTAACTCAGGCTACAGCAGCTACCCGTCGCCCCCACTCCCGGACCACACGTGCAAAGCCTGCGGAAGCCGCTTCGTCACCCTAGCCAGAAAGGTACCTAAAACCCTCTTAGCCCACCTTTTCCCAAATCCAGGCATTGAGATATGTAGCACTGCAGGTTTTTTATCCTTCCTCTCTAATCAGTGGTTGATTCAGACCTGGCCAATTAGAAATGTATCAACATTGATTAAAGGGATATTGCAAGATTCTGGCAATTTCTACCTACCCAGAGTCAGGTGAACTCATGGATACCATTTTTATGTCTCTGTCCAGTATGAATGAAGTTAAGAGGTTGTTTCGTGAGCCAATGCTAACTAGCGTTAGCGCAATGACTGGAAGTCTACAGGAATGGATAGCTTGCAGAGAAAAGAGAACCAGCAATACGCCAGACCTCAAGGCTGACTGAGTATCCAGCGCTTAGCTTTTCCTACACCCTTCAATTCCTCCATTATCTACTAGAGGCATGAAAAGGGTGAACCTAATGCAATGGTGATGTACTTTTCTGTACCTGAACCAGCCTCAGGGCAAGATTTGAACAAGAGCATTTCTGCTTCTTGGTTTTCTATATCTATGCGTTACGCTGTCAGTGTCGGGTTAAAGCTAGAGTTGGAGCATAATCTGGGACAAGTTTTAAAAGGAACTATTTTGGTCCATATATATAACTTTTTGTGAAAGTTGGGAATTGTTATGGCCAGGGAGGGAAAATAAGCTAGCAGACACGATTGATAATCATTGTGTGTCGGTCTCCTATCTCCCCGCAGCATGTCTGCGTGGACTGCAAGAAGAACTACTGCGGCAGGTGTTCGGCCCAGCTTGAGCCCCGGCCGCGCCTCTGCCACACCTGCCAGCGGTTCCACGGCACGCTTTTCGAGCGCACCGAGCTGATGAAGCTCAAGGTGAAGGACCTGCGCGACTACCTCCACCTGCACGAGGTCTCAACGCAGATGTGCCGTGAGAAAGAGGAACTGGTGGAGCTGGTCCTGGGACAGCAGACACCGTCACCCTCTGACCCAATCATAAACCCTCTGACCCAAACACAGACCGCCACCCAGCATGAGACAACTCCTCCTCCAGACCCCACCACCACACCCTCCACACACCCCGACTCCACCTCCACAGACCATGTCCCTTCACAGCCGCCACCCACTCAGGAGGACAGTCAGGTGAGGCCCGAACCCACCATACCACACATGACTTACCCCTGTTTCTGTCATACATTCATTTACCATTTTGTCCATCACCTCACCTTTTGTGTTATGTAGCAATAGCTTGTGAATGGATAACTAACCTTCTGTATGGCCCCTCCAGTTAGAGCATGGCTAACTATAGCTCGCTAATGTGGTGTATGGTGGGTTTTTGCTCCTAGACCCTGTCTGTGTTGGGTCCTGAGGAGCCACTGGACACTGAGGGAGACACAGAGCCGCAGGTACTACAGCCTGACCCTGATCTTGAAAGCGTTGCAATTGTTAGGGCCTGGAGTTGTTCCTGGTCGGGTCACTTGGTGAAGAAAAACTCTTGGCCCTAGCCATGGTACCACTATAGCAGCGATGGGCTTCCTCTCCTTGGCTCTGGGCCTGTATTCATAAAGCCTCTCAGAGCAAGAGTGCTACTGGGTGATCTGAAAAGTCATAGTCAATTGATCAATAACATAATACTATTAGCAAAAATGTTTATTTTCAATTCACAATCTGTAGAAACAATGAGAATAGAAAGGTTCAGAACTTTTGTAAGACATCACAGTACAGTTGAAATATATATGGCAAATAGAAATCCTATATGGATGGTGTTAAAAGATAGATGGGTGGTGTTGAATGGAATTGAAGGATGGGACTAATAACAACTAACAACAAACAATAACAAGATAACTAATAATGTAGGCACGCTGTGTCCATAATAAGTGTATGGGTTGTAGGTTGGGAGCTTTTGTGAAGGAGCACAGTTAGAAAGATATGGCATATAGAAGCAAACCGGATGGACATCATGAAAATGATCGGAGAGGTTGAGAGTAGAAGAAGTTCAGGAGAAAGAACAAACAAAATGTAATTATTGTAAAATTGACTGTGTCCATAAAATGTAGATAGTGGGTATGTGCTGGAAGTAGAGGCCTAGGCGTTGTTGTTCACTAGTTTACTCCAAGTGGGGAAAGGGTGGCGGGGTTGGAAAGTAATAAAGGGGAATATATATATATTTTTAAAGGATATGTATGTATGTGGGTATGTGGGTGTATATGTATATGTGAGAAAAAAAAAAGTCCCCCCAGATTCATTACTCTAAATGACAAAACAATAGCGGATTGTAGATCAGCACTTGATTTTATTTTAAAATACATTAAAATGTTACACCAGGCAACAGATACATATACCAAAATTGCTGAGGATTATAAACACATAGTCTAAAGACTTGTTTCCATTGTGGTCCTCTATTGGTAGGCAAGGGCTGCAGAGCAAAACAAGTGACATGGGCACTGTCATAGATTCACTCAATCATAGTGTCCAAATATTTAAATGTATACAAAAGAGCAAATATACACTAATAAGCATCCACTAGCGCAGAGGGGTTTACACTTGGCTAGGAGGCTATCTCAACATTAACCATGCCTTGCAGGAGTGTTTTAACCTAAGACTGGCAAAAACAATTTTTATCAATTTTTGAGTAAGGCTGTGACGTAACAATGTGGAAAAAGTCAAGGGGTCTGAATACTTTCCGAATGCACTGCATCTATTTTTCAATCATTGGTTGAAAAATAAAATTATCAATTTGAAAAAAAGGTTTTCCTTATCCAGGATAATAAACAAAAAGGAGTACTCAGTATCTACGTAGATTTGCGTTTATTTTAGAGTCTGGCTTACTTTTTGCCGTAGGAGCCTAATCAATATATTTAGTTTAATCATACCGTAGGAGATCAGGCTAGGGACTGTTTTAGACCCTCCAGTGCCATTGTGCTCAGACAGAGTCCCATTGTAAAGCAGTGTTTTGTTGTTCGATGGCTCGCTGCCCATGTCTGCATGGTGTGTCCCATTATTCACCTGTCTGTCAGAATGTTCCCCTTGTAGCCGAGCAGTAATCTATTCTTATCCCCACTGATGGATAGCAGCTTTGGCATGTAATGTGGCTTGTTGTCATTCCCCGCACTGGCTGTGAAAGACCCATGTGACTGACACTGTTCCTCTTAATACAGTTTGGGTTGGGATAGCTAAACAAGATAGTTAGTGTTGTCACACGATGACACACAAGTTGTCGACCTAGAGATTATGGTTCTTTGAGATCTGTCTTGTGGCGTAGGTTCTAGGCCCGTATTCATAAAGCGTCTCAGGTCTAGGATCAGTTCCACCCGTCAATGTAATCTTATTAATGATGTTCTGTAAGGGCAATACTGGGGCCTCCAGAGTGGCGCAGCGGTCTAAGGCACTGCATCGCTGTGCTTGAGGCGTCGATACAGACCCGCGTTCGATCCGCGACCGGGAGACCCATGAGGCGACGCACAATTGGCCCAGCGTCGTCCGGGTTAGGGGAGGGTTTGGCTGTCCGGGATTTCCTTGTCCCATCGCGCTCTAGCGACTCCTGTGGCGAGCCAGGCACATGCATGCTGACACGGTCGCCAGTTGTACGGCGTTTCCTCCGACACATTGGCTTCCGGGTCAAGCGAGCAGTGTGTCAAGAAGCAGTGCGGCTTGGCAGGGTCGTGTTTCAGAGGACTCATGGCTTGACCTTCGCCTCTCCCGAGTCCTTACAGGAGTTGCAGTGATGGGACAAGACTGTAATTACCAATTGGATATCACGAAATTGGGAGTAAAAGGGGTAAAAAGTCTCAAAAGAAGGCAGAACTGACTCTAGATCAGCACTTTATGAATATGGGCCCTGTTCACAGTTAGTGTATGGATCCCTTTAATCAATCATTCTGACATTCAAACATGATGGCTGTCAATGTGATGTGATTGTTCACGATTTACATCTGACCTTCGAAAATGTGTGTCATTCCATTCTAATGAACCTGTAACCTTTTTCACCAGATTATCTATGTTATGCCAATCATCAAGTACTGGGGCGCGTTCAGAAGGGTGCAACGTACTGAACATAGCTGTTAAAAATGTCATCGAGCTGACTTGATACCTTACTCTTAGATGCACTTGTTAGTTATAGATCAATGCATGTCTGTTTTGCAGGCCCTTAACACAATGTATCCGAACGTTCCACAACATTGTGCCCTATTGAACGCAACCCTGATTTGCTGTGCTGTTGCTCAGTCCTCAGACACAGAGGAGGTGCTGGTGCCAGGCCGTAGGGCGTCGCTGTCCGACCTAGCCACGGCGGAGGACATCGAGGCCCTCAGCGTCCGGCAGCTCAAGGAGATCCTGGCCCGTAACTTTGTCAACTACAAGGGCTGCTGCGAGAAGTGGGAGCTAATGGAGAGGGTCACCCGTCTCTACCACGACCAGAAGTTGCTCCAGAATCTGGGTAAAAATTATTGTGATATATGGTTGTTTTCCCTACCGGCATCATAGTTGAATTGGGGTGTGTTTACTAGGAATCAAACAGGACGAAACGGGGAGGGACATAACTGAATTTGTCCAATAAGTAACTCTTGTTTTTGTTGAAAAAAAAATTATGTTGCAAAACAGTTTGCTACGGTGTGCACTAATAAATACACCCCAGATAGTAAGTTGTTCTGGATAAGAGTGTGTGCTAAATTACTCAAATGTAAAGGAGGACTGTAATATGAGACATCTATTTGGACTTCTATTACAGAAGCTCACTGTTTTCGCTTACTCACTTAGCCAGGTTGCAGCCAATTGAATCCTGTGAGATATTTTACACCTGGATGACCACCAACACTTGCCCAATCAATTAGTGAATAATACCTACTGTATGTCTGAGCCTGGATGGCCCATGGGGCAGGATCCTGTGTCTAGTGTGAGACAGCTTGATGTACAAGTACACCCCCTGGACTGGAGGCTAGTCTATCGCAAGGCCTTAACCCAAATACTTATCCTAAATACCAAGCAGAGACATCGGGTCTGGCTTGGGTGGGGATTGAACCCCCAACCTTCCAATCTCAGGGTGGGCATTTTAAGGCCTCTGAGCTGGTTGTGAATTGGTGTGTATGGTAGAGGTATACCTTCCAAGTCAGGGAACGTCTTGGCCACTCAGGTAAACCTGATAATTAAAGGAGAAGTTTGCTTTTTTACAACCAAATCTAAATTTTTTATATAAATGTTATCCAGACACTTTTTGCGATTTCACTTGTTTCTGAGAAACTTACCCTAACCAGCGATTAACTTCCTCATCCTTGTTGTGCAGTACAGGGGGCTCTGAAAAAACATGAACAAATGATCCAAAAACACCAAAATACGTCCTTTTAGAAACGGCAATGCGCTCAGTATAGTGATGCCGGTCTTTAGATGTCAGTTTTGTGTGACTCAAGCTGTTTCCCCTATCCAGCTGTTCCATTCTATGTGTAGCCTGCTGCTAGAATAGACGGAGAGGTATCGCTCGAGTCGCAACAAACAACACTCGAGTCGCAACAAAATATAATATAACGTTGCAGATAAAGTTCGGAATGACGCAATTTCATGTGTACAACATCTAAAGACCTGCATCACTATACTGAGAACTTTTCAGTTTCTAAAAGGATGTATTTGGGTGTTTTTGTTTTGTTTTGTTCGTGTTTATTCAGAGCCCCCTGTACTGCACAACAAGGATGAATAAGTGAATTGCTGTTTTTTTTTTTTTTTTTTTGTGTCTGGGCCCTTCTATAACATGCATTTACTTAAAAAATAGAGATTTGGTTGTAAAAATGCTAAATTCTCCTTTAATTTAAACAATGTACTCAAACAAGTGAATACGGTGAGACCCTATTACAATTCAGTAACGGAGGTCTCGTATGAGGCTAGATTTAGGGATGTCACATGGGACATTCAGTACATGCAGTCACCGCCACAGTGAATGAATGTCAATAACAATTGCTGAATCCCAAACCAGTCCCATACCCTTAGCCCTCGATTTGCGCGTTGAGGGGGTAGGCGCTAATTAGATTACATACATAATTATTAGACCCTCCGATACCCACTTCAACCGAGGCAGCAACACTGCAGGCTCCATGGCAAAGTGCTATCCCAACCCGCACCGCAATATCTTTGTCATTTGCACAAATTCAAAAAAAATATATGGAAAGGCGTCTAATGATATGGCACGTGCATTTGTTTGTCTGATTTCAAGGCTTGATGCAACAAATTAAATCTCTCAAATTAACCGTTTTACTGTTACTAAGGTTTACATCTAGTTAAACAACTGGGAATTTCTTAATTTGAATTTCTTGTTTTATTATTGCATAAATTTTTTTTTTTTGCATAATTCAAGGAAGTTTTTAACATGCTTTTTTCCTTTTCTTTTTCCCGTTTCCTCCAGTTTCAAGTACAAATGACGGCACAGGTGAGTTTCTTCTCCCCCCGTGCTTCCTGCAATACAAAGCTCCCCATGATGAACGTTGGAACTCTTAAAGACTGATCTCATCCATTTGGCATGACAGTGGTGATAGCTCAACCATGGTGAAAGTGTCTTGAACAATCAATGATCAGCTATAAGTATTATAGCTCTCAGATTAATGACAGGTGGTTGAGTGTTAACAAGTTGTCTTTGGTCAACTGAGTACAAGCTAATATTTAATGAGATATGTGTGTGTAATGGTGTTTTGTCCCTTGTTTCTTTCTCCCAGACCCAAGTGGTACCCCTGGCCAGGAGGAGAACCTGTGTAAGATCTGCATGAACTCTCCCATTGACTGTGTCCTGCTGGAGTGCGGCCACATGGTCACCTGCACCAAGTGTGGCAAGCAGATGAAGGAGTGCCCAATCTGCAGGCAGTATGTGGTACGGGCTGTTCACGTCTTTAGATCCTGAGACCCAAGCCTTGGGAATCCCCCCCCTCACCTCCCATAAATAAACAAGGGGCTTGCTACATGTGGCCTTACCACCCATAGACTAGACGGGGGGTATTAAACTCTTACCCTACGAGGTCCGGAGCCTGCTGGTTTTCTGTTCTACCTGATACTTAATTGCACCTACCTGGTGTCCAAGGTCTAAAGCCATCTGTTATTAGAGGGGAACAATGGAAAAAAAAAAGCAGTGGAACTGGCTTCGAGGTCCAGAGTTGAGTTTAAGGGGACTAGACTAACCACTTCTCCCTCCAGATCTCCACTGCTCTGATGGTCCTTGAGACCCTGAGTACTGGTTCCCCCTGCTGGAGGGATGAACAGGGGCGGTGAACCCCATTTATCCCTTCGATAAACCACACAAACCCATTGACTGGACTCATATTTCCAAGCTGATAACGATATTATGTTGTCTTAGAATAAGAGCGTGCCTGTATTTAAACAGGCAATACCATATGTATTTATTTTTCTAGTAAATATGGTAAGGGATCTTATTTTTATATATATATATATTACTGAACAAAAATATAAATGCAACAATTTCAAAGATTTTGCTGAGTTACAGTTCATATAAGGAAATCAGTCAATTGAAATAAATGAATTGGGCCCTAAACTATAGATTTCACATGACTGGGCAGGGACGCAGCCATGGGAGGGCATAGGCCGACCCACTTGGGAGCAAGGCCCAGCCAATCAGAATGAGTTTTTCCCCACAAAAGGGCTTTATTACAGATAGAAATACTCCTCAGTTGCACACTTCCTCAACTTTAGTCATCTGAGGCATTGTGTTGTGTGACAACTGCACATTTTAGTGGACTTTTATTGTCCCCAGCACAAGGTGCACCTGTGTAATGATCATGCTGTTTAATCAGCTTCTTGATATGCCACATCTGTCAGGTGGATGGATTATCTTGGCAAAGGAGAAATGCACACTAACAGGGATGTAAACTAATTTGTGCACAAAATTTGAGAGAAATAAGCTTTTTGTGCGTATGGAACATTTCTGGGATCTTTTATTTAAACTCATGAAACATGAGACCAACACTTTACATGTTGCGTTTATATTTTTGTTCAGTGTATATATAAGCCTCAAGTGCTCATTTAATAATGGATTGGAGTTATGTAACTGTTAGAGTTGAACCACAGTAAAAGGGAAAGCATTTACATTAGTGGTTGAGCTGAGAACACATCCATAGGATGTATTTGATTAACATTTTATTAAAAAGTAGGGATTTACACAAACAAAGGCATGCAACAACAGACAACACATAGGTACATGGTAAGGGTTTAAGAATTAACATTTTTGAAGTATCGACTGCATAGTAGGAGGTTCATTTAAACTAGTCTGCACTCAACTATGGATGAAATCATTGTGGAGTTGAGGAACTTGGCTACCGTTTGGCATGAGTCTAAAGGCTCAACAATGGTGAAAATATCTTGAACAATCCATTGTCCATTATCAGCTATAGGTATTATAACTCTCAGGTTAATGACAGGTAGTTGAGTGTTTTTGCATGCTCCAGTACTAAACCTCCAGTCCCTCCCCATCGAAAAAAATTGACTCTTAAGTGGCCTTCAAAAACCAGCACCTTTACTCATGAAGGTGAGCACACACTACTTTTGAAAATAATGCAACGTCGTGAAATCGTGTGCTTGCTCGGTTAGATGGAAAATGCGTATTGTCAAGATGACAGAGCTGTGTACATTGCACTAAGCTACATTAAAGAAATGAAGCTTTGTATTGCGTAAGTAAGGAGTCTGGAATTAAGATGGCTCCTTTGTGTCCCAAATCGCACCCTATCTATATAGGGCTCTGGTCAAAAGTAGTGCACTATATAGGGGATTTGGGACACCGACATTGTATGATGAAAGGAAGTTTACTTTACATATTTTTCTTACTGATAAATGAGGCGTTTTAATATATATTTACTTGACCATTGTTTGATTTTTAGGTTGCGATTAGATTTTTAGTGACTGCGAAATAAAGAATTGATAAATACCATTGAAATTCTGTGCCTTGAATTTACAGATGTGGCTGTTGTCTTTATTTTCCACCAGATCTCTTGACTGCATTTCAAACAGTCTATTTTCTGAACTGCTTTGATACATCTCAAAGACTCTTTAGTATAAAAACTACCAAATCATTTTGTGTGCATTCTTCTGAAATCTTTTCTAATAAAACATTTCCACATTGTCTTCGTCTGAGGCCTATTATTTATCACAGTAGATTAAATTATGAATGGTGGTAACTGGTTTATCCAGTCTGATGGCTAGGAGTTGGGTGTGTGTGCATGTACGGTAAGATGGAATCCCATGAATTCACCTCACTTAAAGGGAACTTCTCAAATTCCTATAAAGACCTCGACTATAATGTAGTGCTCTTTGAGAGGGTGGAGCAGCTGTATTTTGTTACAGATGGTTGCTGGATACTCCATAGTGAAAGGTTTGTCAATCAGTAATTAGACTAAGCAACCATCAGGTATTTAAAATGGACTCATGTCTTGCCTTCGATAAATTATTTAGTCCCAGTGTTTCAAAGTTTGAACTATGCTTTTTTTCTGAATATGCAATAGATTATTACAGATCTCAAGTATGTCATGCACATTATTATACCGACATGCCAGAGTAACCATACATCATTTGATATACTTGTATTTTGTCTGATTTGACAGACAGCGAATGGTTTCTATTTCACTCATTCAAACAGTATCTGCATTTTCAACACAAAATGTAAGTATCAATTTGGTCTAAAGACTAATCATTTTGTAGACAGACATATACTCAACTTTCAATCTGTAATGAATACAAGGTTACAGTGAGCGAACCACATCCTGGTACATGGAGGGCATTTTAGACTATAGACAATAGTGCCACATTATGGTAACAATGATTTACATTTGCATTTTAGTCATTTGGCAGACGGTCTTATCCAGTGACTAACAGTTAGTGCATTCATCTTAAGGTAGCTAGGTGAGACAACCATTTATCACAATCATAGTAAATACAACTTTTCCTCAATAAAGCTACTATCAGCAAAGTCAGTGCTAGTAAGATAAGACAAGTGTTAGTGCAGGAAAGGCAAGGGTGTAAGTGTTTTTTTTGGGAGGGGAGGTGCTGTTAGATTTCGATTTTTTATTTGATTAGGATCACCATTAGCTGATGCCAATGGCGACAGGTAGTCTTACTGGGGTCCGACACAACGAATAATACATTACAGACAAAAGACTACAATTCACATACATTTAAAAACAGTTGTGTGTGTGTGTGCGTCTCAGTTACACCTACATGTCAGTACATACACACAAAAAGTAGGTCACATGGGGGAGAGGCGTTGTGCCGTGAGGTGTTGCTTTAATTGGATTTTGAAACTAGGTTTGCTGTTCAGTTGCGCTATATGAGATGGAAGGGAGTTGCCTGCAATCATGACTGTATAATACTGTGCGTTTCCTTGATTTTGTTCTGGACATGGCGACTGTGAAAAGACCTCTGGTCATTGACCAGGTCCTGCCGTGTAGTTCTGGGCTGATCCCTCACCTTCCTCATGATCATTGATGCCCACGAGGTGAGATCTTGCATGGAGCCCCAGACCGAGGGTGATTGACCGTCATCTTGAACTTCTTCCATTTTCTAATAATTGCGCCAACAGTTGTTGCCTTCTCACCAAGCTGCTTGCCTATTGTCCTGTAGGCCATCCCAGCCTTGTGCAGGTCTACAATGTTATCTCTGATGTCGTAAATGTATTTTGGTAAGGTGTATGTAAACTTGCATGATACTGCAACTCTCAGCTCCTGCTCAATGTTTAGCTGGGACCTGTACTTGGTCTTCAGTGCAGCAACAGCAGAGAAGCCAGTCTCACAAAGATAAGATGTTGCAAAAGGAAGAAGAATGCCCATGGCCCTCTGCCCTAAGAGTGGATACTGCCTCTCTACACTCAGCCAGAATTCACTCAGTGTCTGTGATGTGAACCTCAGTCTCAATGTGGAGTCAGACGTCATATCAATGAACTGGTCCTCCTCTGCAGAGCTGAAACCAGTTGGAGCTGGTGCATTGAAAGGATCTCTCACCCAGTCATATTGGGAACTGTTTTCAGGGAAGTACTTTTAAAGAATCCCATCAGTGATGAAATATGCTCCTTAATATATGAAATCACTGAGGTGGCATCATAGTCAGTAGTGTCAACAAATTCATGCAGGTTCTCGAATGAATCAGTATTTCCTTCATCAAGTCGCCTGCCCCACATTGCAAGCTTTCGAGTGAAAGAGCTGATCTTGTCTGTGACCTGAGGGAGGTGTTTATCTTTCCCCTGAAGCTGTAGATTTAGTTCATTTAGCTTTCCAAATGTGTCACTCAGGTAGGCCAGTTTTGCCAGGAAGTTCTCATCACTAAATTTTTCTGCGAGGTCATACTTGTGCTCCTGCTCCGAAAACATTCTTATCTGCTCTCTGAGCTCAAAAACTCGGGACAAGACTTTTCCTCGTGACAGCCACCTTGCTTCACTGTGAAACAGCACAGCTTGATGTTCAGCTCCCATCTCCTCACAGATAGCAGAGAATACTCTTGTTTTTAGTGGTCTGGTCTTTATAAAATTGACTACACCTTCAATGTCAGTCATAACCTCACTTAATTCAGAGGAAAGGTGCCTTGATGCCAGTGCTTCTCTGTGTATAACACAGTGTGTCCACTCAGCATTAGGTGAGGCCTTCTTGATGAGTGCCCGAAGTCCTTTTCTCATCCCTGCCATGGTCTGTGCACCATCACTGCAAACACCAATGCAGTTCTCCCACTTTAGCCCATTCTCAGTCAGGAAGCAGTCCAGCATTTTGAATAGCTCTTCAGCTGTGGCTCTGTCTCTGACATATTTACAAAAAAGTAGATCCTCACACAGGGAGTTTGTCATGTCAAAATGTACATAAGCGATAAACAAACAGTCTTTTTGCTGTCAGTTGCTTCATCGAACTGTAAGGCAAAACGTTTGTCTTTGAGTTTATCTACCAGCTGTTCTTTAAGATCGTTAGCGATGTCATTTATACGTCTGGCGACAGTGTCATTGGACAGAGGGATAGTTTTTATTTTTGCAGCACTTGCGTCATCCAGCATGACAGAGACCATGTCTAATGCTGCAGGCAGTATCAGCTCCTCTGCTATGGAGTGTTTTTTTTTGCACTGAGCAATTTGGTACGCCACCTTATATGATGCTAACAGTGCTCGCTGGTTTACTGAAGTAGCATTCACAAAGTGGGACGATTGTTGGCAATATTCGGCACGTTTTCGCTGAAAAAACTCAAGCGGCTTATCAGCGTAATTGGGGTGTAATGTCTTTAAGTGACGCCTTAATTTATTTGGCTTCATGCTGTCCGCTGCCAACATTTTTAGACACAGTAAACATACCGGTCTTTCCTCGTCTTCCACCGTAGTCACAGTGAAGCCAAGCGTTACATTCACTTCGTCATATTTCCTCGTCTTAGCTTTCGGGAGACTTACGTTTGTCTCATTATCTCCGTCTCTCTCCGCCTTTCTTTTCATCCCTGTTAAATATTTTTCCATGGTGTCTCTTAAGGGTTTGTTATCTGCACTTCATATATGTCCTGCTCTGTGCTGTGTGCTCTTGTTCGGTGCAAAAAAAACCTACTCCCTGCGGCAAAAAAATGCATGTTCCCCGGGGTCACGCATCGCTCCGAGCCCTCCCAGGGGGGCGCGCCCCACTATTTGAGAAGGACTGCACTAGAGGAACATTCTGCTTCTCTGATCGGAGCCTTTTGAAAGTGGGGTACAGGACACGTCGTCTCCACTATTTCATGGGGGAATTGTTCATTAATAGAGAACTGGGTGTTCTTCCGCTCCCTACCCTGTTGTAACGAGGCAATCTTCATTTTGTAATGAGTTAGCCTAGCTACTATCGAATGGGGCATTCCCTCCCCTCCGCCACTGAAATGGTGAGCCCTTTGAAAATCAATTGTATCCACCTGTTCGTCCATCATCTTTAGATTACGTTTAATGAAAACCTTAACTTTTTCCTCCATTGCCTGATAGTTTTCATCCTCCTTTATTCTCATTATTACAATATTATTATTCATACTTCTGCACTTCAGATCAATAAATTCTGCTTTCATTTTATTATCATACCGTAGCCTCTCCATAGTGTCTTTTAGGGAGTCCACTGTAGTTTTCAATATCTTATTTTCTGCACGTATTCCTTCCATCATTTTATTACTGTAATCCATTCCTGTTTTTAAGGCCTCAACCTCCCCCAGTAGCCCAGGCAATAGATCCAGCTTTTTTAACTACTCGCTCATGCTTGTAAGTAATGCGCTGTCTTCTGGAGACATAGTTATAAAAACGTCCCCCTCCAATGTTACATTTTGAATTTTAGATGGCGGCTTCCCTTCAGTTTCACTCGCAGAGCTCGAGGTCTTCTCTTGTTCGCCTCGATGTATCTGATTCTTTTTCGAGCATATCAAAATGCTGATCAATAAATAGTTCAAGGTTCTCTATTTTATCCAGAATGGTTGTTTCACAGTTATCAGCTAATCCTCAATTGTATGATTAATTCATGGGACAAGCTGCGCCTACCATGCTGTCAGGTCATCAGCTCTCATTTTACTGTTAGTTCACGTCATTTCATTATATTACATCCCTCCAGTGTTGTGTTCGAGACGACCTAAAGCGAGACCGATTCAAGGCCAAGACCGGAGCAAATCGAGTCTGAGTCAAGACCAAGACCGGAAGGGGTGCGAGACCAACTCAGGACCGAGTCCAGGAGGGGGACAAGGGGTCCAAGACCGAGTCAAGACCGAGACCCGAAAAATGCGAGTCCAATTCAAGACCAAGATTGCAATTTTGTCAAATCACCACCATAATAAGAGTCCAGTATTTCTGTGTTCATATTTCAGAACAACATATGGATTCTTTAAACATTCAAAATAGTGAAACAATGCATGCTGAGGGAAAATAGAGCCACTCTACAAATTATTACTAACCCAAACACAGTGGGGAACAATGGGCCTTCTACGCCTTCAGAGAAGGGCTAAGGATTTATAAAATAAGGATTACAATAATATAATAATAATGATAATTATATTATTATTTTCAATGATGTTCTGATTTAATCTCTTCAGCTTTTGTTGGAAGGGTTAACACTGAAGATAAAAATATATCCAATCAGGATTTTTCTTTGCTGGTCTCTGGGGAGATAAATCTAGCAAGCTAAGTCAGCCATTGGCTAGGCCATCAGAAGCTATTGCCATCAACTGTGTTAAGGGCAAATTCTTTGAGTGACAGTGGAATCAACCAATCACATTTTGACTAAATGGGTGGAACTGTTTCACAAAATCTTATGGAAACTTCTGCCTTCTTGAAGGCCAACAGGTCACTGTGCAATAGCGAGCAGTGGTTTCCCCACGGTCTAGCTAGCTTTTGTTGTCGGCTAGTTTGCAGCAGCTGCAGCAGGTGTTAGAGGATGTTGTTGCAAATTTGTTAGATTCTCCCTTTTCAAAAATAACTTTCAAGAAGAAGTTACGTTTCAAATGATCATCATCTGGTGAGTGGAACTGTATTTTTTATTGCAGCGCGCTTGCTGTTGTTAGCCATCTCTTTGAAAATAACTTGTGTGTGAAACATTGTTGCGTTTTGTCAAAGGCGTCAGTGAAATGCGGTGGGCGAAGTCAAACGCAGGACACAAAGCTGATCAGAAAACGTACTTTACTAGAAAGTAATCTGAGAATACACAATCTCCACACAGGGAGGAAATAACCCGCACACTAACGACAGCCGATAACGAATACAATCACACACAACACACAGTGTAAGACAGAGGGTTAAACAGGGAAGACAATACTACATAATGGGAAACAGGTGTAACCAATCAAGACAGAACAAGTCGAACATAGAAACATAGTTCGGTAGCAGCTAGTACTCCGGTGACGACGAACGCCGAAGCCTGCCCGAGCAAGGAGGAGGGGCAGCCTCGGCTGAATCCGCGACAGTACCCCACCCCCCCCCCCCCTTGACGCGCGGCACCAGCTGTGCGCCGACCCAAGCCTCGGGGATGGCCAGGAGGACGATGAGCAGGGCGGGTCGGATGACTCTGGTGGAAATCCCTCAACATGGAGGGATCTAGGATGTCCCTCCTAGGGACCCAGCACCATTCCTCCGGACCGTACCCCTCCCACTCCACGAGATACTGCAGGCCCCCCACCCAATGCCTCGAATCCAAGATGGAACAGACCGAGTACGCCGGAGCCCCCTCGATGTCCAGTGGGGGCGGAGGAACCTCTCGTACCTCAGACTCCTGGAGTGGACCAGCTACTACCGGCCTGAGGAGAGACACATGGAATGAGGGGTTAATATGGTAATTAATAGGAAGTTGTAACCTATAACGAACCTTGTTCAATCTCCTCAGGACTTTAAATGGCCCCACAAACCGCCGAACCAGCTTCCGGCAGGGCAGGCGAAGGGGCAGGTTTCGGGTCGAGAGCCAGACCCGATCCCCCGGTGCATACACTGGAGCCTCACTGCGGTGGCGATCGGCGCTCGCCTTTTGTCGCCTGATAGCCCGCTGCAGGTGTACATGCGCAGCGTTCCAGGTCTCTTCCGAGTGCCGAAACCACTCGTCCACCGCAGGAGCTTCGATCTGGCTCTGATGCCAAGGTGCCAGGACCGGCTGATAACCTAACACACAATGAAAAGGCGTAAGGTTAGTAGAGGAGTGGCGAAGTGAGTTTTGGGCTATCTCTGCCCAGGGGATATAACCCGACCACTCCCCCTGCTGGTCCTGGCAATAGGACCTCAGAAACCTACCCACATCCTGGTTAACTCTCTCCACCTGCCCATTACTCTCAGGGTGAAAACCTGAAGTAAGGCTAATCGAGACCCCCAGACATTCCATGAACGCCCTCCAGACTCTAGAGGTGAACTGGGGACCCTGATCTGACACTATATCCTCAGGTACCCCGTAGTGCCGGAAGACGTTTATAAACAGGGCGTCAGCAGTTTGTAGGGCTGTAGGGAGACCTGGCATAGGAATGAGACGGCAGGCCTTCGAAAACCGATCCACAACGACCAAGATCGTGGTGTTCCCCTGTGAGGGGGGAAGGTCCGTGACAAAGTCCACCGATAGATGAGACCACGGCCGTTGTGGAATGGGTAGGGGTTGTAATTTCCCTCAGGGCAGGTGTCTAGGTGCCTTACACTGGGCGCACACCGAGCAAGAGGAAACATAAACCCTCACGTCCTTGGCTAAAGTGGGCCACCAGTACTTCCCACTAAGACAGTGTACTGTCCGACCGATACCAGGATGACCAGAGGAGGGTGACGTGTGAGCCCAATAGATCAATCGATCACGAACCTCGAGCGGCACGTACATCCGACCCTCCGGACACTGGGTGGGAGTAGGCTCGGTACGTAACGCACGCTCGATGTCCGCATCAACCTGCCACACCACCGGTGCCACCAGACACGACGCCGGGAGTATGGGAGTGGGCTCAATGGACCTCTCCTCTGTGTCATACAGTCGGGACAGGGCGTCTACCTTAGCGTTCTGGGAACCTGGTCTGTAAGTGAGCGTAAACACAAATCGAGTGAAAAACATAGCCCATCTTGCCTGACGAGGGTTCAACCTCCTCGCCGCCCGGATGTACTCCAGGTTACGATGGTCAGTCAAAATGAGAAAAGGGTGTTTATCCCCCTCAAGCCAATGCCTCCACACCTTCAGGGCTTGAACCACAGCTAACAGCTCCCGGTCCCCCACATCATAATTGCGCTCCGCCGGACTGAGTTTCTTAAAAAAGAAAGCGCAGGGGCGGAGTTTTAGTGGCGTACCCGAGAGCTGAGATGGTACAGCACCGATCCCAGCCTCGGACACATCCACCTCAACTTGGAATGCCAAGGAAGGATCCGGATGAGCCAGCACCGGAGCCGAAGTAAACAGGTCCTTCAGATGCCTAAAAGCCCTGTCCGCCTCAGCCGACCATTGCAGACGCACCGTCCCTCCCTTTAGCAAGGAGGTAATGGGAGCCGCTACCTGCGCAAAGCCCCGGATAAACCTCTGGTAGTAATTGGCAAAACCCAAGAACCGCTACACCTCCTTCACCGTGGTTGGAGTCTGCCAATTACGCGCGGCCGAAACGCGGTCAATCTCCATCTCCACACCTGACGCGGACAAGCGGTGTCCCAGGAAGGAGATGGACTCTTGGAAGAACAGACATGTTTCCGCCTTCACATACAGGTCATGCTCCAACAGTCTACCAAGCACCCGACGAACCAGGGACACATGCTCGGCTCGTGTAGCAGAGTATATTAGAATGTCATCGATATACACCACTACACCCTGTCCATGCAGGTCGAGGAAAATCTCATCAACAAACGAATGGTAGACTGAAGGAGCATTCATCAGACCATATGGCATGACGAGGTACTCATAGTGCCCCGAGGTGGTACTAAATGCTGTCTTCCACTCATCTCCCTCCCGAATACGGACCAGGTTGTACGCACTCCTGAGATCCAATTTAGTGAAGAAGCGCGCCCCGTGCAATGACTCCGTCATACTAGCAATCAGCGGTAGTGGATAGCTATATTTTATTGTGTTCTGATTTAGACCACGGTAGTCAATGCACGGGCGTAAACCACCATCCTTCTTCTTCACAAAAAAGAAACTCGATGACGCAGGGGAAGTGGATGGCCGTATGTATCCCTGTCTCAGAGATTCGGTGACATATGTTTCCATAGCCGCCGTCTCCTCCTGTGACAGAGGATACACGTGACTCCGGGGAAGCGCAGCGCCTACCTGGAGGTTTATCGCACAATCCCCCTGTCGATGGGGTGGTAATTGAGTTGCCTTCTTTTTACAGAAGGCGAGAGCCAAATCGGCATATTCAGGCGGAATGCGCAAGGTGGGAACCTGGTTCGGACTCTCCACCGTAGTTGCCCCTACGGAAACACTTACACACCTCCCCAAGCACTGATCAGACCATCCCTTGAGAGCCCTCTGTTGCCATGAAATGGTGGGGTCATGAGAAGCTAACCAGGGAAGCCCCAACACCACGGAAACGCAGGAGAATCAATCAGATACAAACTAATCATTTCCTCATGACAATCCTGCGTCTTCATCCTGAGAGGCGCTGTGACTTCCCTAATCAACCCTGACCCTAAAGGGCGGCTATCTAGGGCATGGCTAGGGAAGGGCACATCGACTGGCACAATAGGAATCCCTAACTTATGGGTAAACTGACGATCAATAAAGTTCCCAGCTGTGCCTGAATCTACTAGCGCCTTATGCTGGGACTGAGGAGAAAACTTGGGAAACACAACATTCATACACATATGCGCAACAGGGAGCTCTGGGTGAGTTGGGTGCCTACTCACCTGAAACGGCTCATCAGTGCGCTGCCTACTGCCTCGACTCCTAGGAGGCCCTCCCCAGCACCGACCAGCAGTGTGTCCTCTGCGGCCACAGTTGGTGCAGGGGACGGCCCCTCTACTGGTCTCCCTCATAGCAGCACCTCCGAGCTCCATAGGGGTAGGGTCGGAGGTGCTGGAGGATGGAATGGACGGCCCCGGATCCGGACGTCCGCTGGTAGCCAACAGGTTATCTAGTCGAATAGACATGTCCACCAGTTGGTCCAGGCTTAGGTTGGTGTCCCTGCAGGCCAATTCCCGATGAACATCCTCCCTCAAGCTACATCGGTAGTGGTCGATGAGGGCCCTCTCATTCCATCCCGCGTTGGCAGCCAGAGTCCGAAAGTCCAGTGCGAATTCCTGCGCGCTCCTCTTCCCCTGTCTGAGGTGGAATAGACGCTCACCCGCCGCTTTCCCCTCTGGTGGATGATCGAATACCGCCCTAAAGCGGCGGGTGAACTCCGCATAGCTGACAGTTGCGGCGTCTATCCCCCCCCACTCGGCGTTGGCCCACTCCAGCGCTTTACCAGACAGACAGGAGATGAGGGCGGACACGCTCTCGTATCCCGAGGGGCCCGGGTGGATGGTTGCCAGGTAGAGTTCTACCTGGAGCAGAAAACCCTGACACTCGGCAGCTGTGCCGTCATAAGCCCTCGGGAGCGAGAGCCGAATCCCACTGGACCCCGGAGGTGAAACGATGGGTATCGATGTAGGTGGTGGTGTCATCGGAGGAGGTATAGGAAGACCTCCTCTCTCCCATCGCTGCATTGTGTTAACCACACGTTCCATGGCGGTGTTGAGAGCCTGGATCATGGCCGCTTGTTGTTGTACGCGTTCCTCCATCGATCCGGCTGGCACCGCTGCTCCTGCTGACTCCATGGTGGTGTGTGATTCTGTCAAAGGCGTCAGTGAAATGCGGAAGGGTGAAGTCAAACGCAGGACACAAAGCTGATCAGAAAACCTACTTTACTAGAAAGTAATCTGAGAATACACAATCTCCACACAGGGAGGAAATAACCCGCACACTAACGACTGCCGATAACAATAACAATCACACACAACGTAAGACAGAGGGTTAAATAGGGAAGACAATACTACATAATGGGAAACAGGTGTAACCAATCAAGACAGAACAAGTCGAACATAGAAACATAGATCGGTAGCAGCTAGTACTCCGGTGACGACGAACGCCGAAGCCTGCCCGAGCAAGGAGGAGGGGCAGCCTCGGCTGAATCCGTGACACGTTTAAAGTGGAACTGACAGCATTTTAGCAACATTAAATCTTATTAAAATCTGTTCATATACACCCCCAGGAAGAATATGACACTTTTAAAAACATTTTCTGACAAGCGACTACTTAGATATGGTCATTTTCACGTTTTCATAAATTCTTAGAATGTTTGGGAATCACGTATACTAAGGCATTTGTGAAATTTCTATAGCAATATAGAGTGGGAAAGCGGCCGTGCATTTGGACAATTAATAGACACTGCAGGAAATAAAACTGAATATAAACATCGGTCTTGTCCAGGATCGGAGTCTACACAGACCGGTGCGCTATAATCAATCAGAGCTACAGTAGGCCTTTATACAAACAAGCCATTTGCCACACGGGCATTCCATCATTCACTTTGAACTGGACCGTGTGTTTACAGGCAGTTGCAACAGCGCGACTTTAGAACATTAGAACGCATTCGTCAAAAGCCACAAAATACACCTGAATGTGTATGACCTTGAGCCTTCTTGGATGGGCACTTCTAATGTAACTCTATGGCAGCACCCGAGGGGCTTGAATTTTCGATCTCTACCCTTAGACTTGGAGGTAACTAGTGTCCCCATGAGTGACAGAACACTGATCCAATCAGGGCGCAGCTAGAGAACATTACCAACACATACGCTCCGTATTTTCCGCTGGCTGCCCCACCACCACAGAAAGCACTGAGCTAGGCTGAAAGACCTGCATTTTGGAGCTGCCTTAATCAATAAAGCAAAAAAGAGACCATGTTTGAATGCGGCTTTATTAACTCAATGATTTTCTTTACATTGTTTGCAAACTACAAAACCAACTTCATAAGAGGTTTTAAATATGTATATATTTTTTACATTGTTTGCAAACTGATATGTGACATGTATTAACGTGGTCCTCTGTAGCTCAGCTGGTAGAGCACGGCGCTTGTAACGCCAAGGTAGTGGGTTCGATCCCCGGGACCACCCATACACAAAAATGTATGCACGCATGACTGTAAGTCGCTTTGGATAAAAGCGTCTGCTAAATGGCATATTATTATTATATTATTATTAATGCCAAAATAAAATGCAAAACAAGCAAGCCCCCCCCCAAAAATAAAATAATAATAATATATATATATATTTTTTTTTTAGCTAAAAATGTGGGGCTCAAAACCACCTGCCCTGAATGACGGGTTGCCACTGTCTACCAACTAGAGAGCCAGGCCCTGACAGCCCACCCAATCAGATTGATTTAAGCATTATTGTGGACTTTGACCATCACTTTTTTTTGTTTCCTATATAAGAAAAAGTGATATTGAGAGTGAAAATTGAAAACATCTATAGGAAAACTCATTAAAAACATTTGGGAACTTTTTGGCAAAATTAGAGTATACCCACTTCTCCAAGCACCACTACACCACTGCATAGGGCCGATGGACAGACAGCAGTCACACACAGCATGATGTTAAAGGATAAGCAGTCCATAAACCATAGGGTGGAGGGTGGAGAGGACCCTCTCCTCAGGAAACGCAAGGGTGGCCTGGCAAGGGATTAAATCCATGGCTAGTGCCCCCCATATAGGCAGGGGAAAAACCAGTGCTGACCTTGGGGGATATGAGGGCCAGAACATGGCTAATGAACTGAATGTTTTCTTCTCAAGATTTGAATCAGACAACTTCGTGTCGGAGGTAAAACAAATGAAAGCATCATTACAAATGTTTGAGAGAGTTGTTGTTCAACAGTCTGATGTTCTAAAGTTGTTCAGGGGATGTAACACATACAAAAGCCCAGGCCCAGACAAAATAAGTGGGCATGTGTTAAAGCACTGTGCTGAACAACTGGCTGGTGTTTTTACAGACATTTTCCAATCTTCACTCAACCAGTAACACGTTCCAGTATTGTGGAAAAAATCAATAATTATACCAATTCCTAAAGTATCAAATCCCTCTGTGCTGAATGACTATCGCCCTGTCGCTTTGACATCCTTAGTTATGAAATGCCTTGAGAAAATTGTGAAAAGTCATATTCTCAGTGTCACCCAGAAGCTCCTCGACCCATTTCAGTTTGCCTATCAGACCAGCAGAGGAGTTGATGATGCCATTCTTACCCTCCTTAACATGGTCTATAGACATCTAGAAGGTGCCAAATCTCATGTCAGGGTTCTGTTTGTTGACTTTTCTTCTGCCTTCAACACAATCCAGCCTTACATTCTGGCACAGAGACTCATTCGGGACTTTTCCTTAGATGGGGGCTGGTTTTGTGGCTGTTGGACTTCCTGAGCCAACGCTCACAGCGAGTCAAAATAGGTCCCCATGTGTCGGATATACGCAATACCAACACAGGCTCTCCTCAGGGATGTGTTTTGTCCCCACTTCTGTACATCTTGTACACTAATAGTTGTACTAGTTCCCATACTGACAGACACCTCGTTAAGTTCGCTGATGACACTGCCTTGATCAGCCTGTTGCATGATGACGAGGAACATCATGGCCCGGTCCTAGATGACTTTGTAGAGTGGTGTGAGGAATCACACTTGGTCCTCAATACTAACAAGACCAAAGAGATGTGCATAGACTTCAGGAAGCGTACAACACCTACCTCTGCAACATCTATCAGAGGCCAGAATATAGAAATTGTAGAGGAATATAAATATCTGGGTGTCTTTTTGGACAGTAAGCTTCAGTGGAGTAAATGTACAGACCAGATCTACAAAAAGAGCCAACAGAGACTGTACTTTCCTAAAAAAGTTGGGTTCTTTTAATATAGACTGTACTATATTGACTCTGTTTTACAAATCCTTTATTGAGAGTATTTTAACTTTTTGTATTGTTTGTTGGTTTGGCAATGCCACTGTCAGTCAGAGAAACATGCTGAGAAGGATTATTACCACAGCAAGTAAGGTACTTGGAGTCAAACAGACAGGCCTGGATGAGATCTTTAAGGTCAGGGCCCTCCGTAAGGCTCACAAAATCATTTTAGACCCAAGTCACCCCCTGTACCTGGACTTTGAATTACTCCCCTCTGGGCGTAGGTATAGGGCACCCCTCAGCAGGAAAAATAGAACGAGACAATCATTTGTGCCAGGTGTGATATCCCTCTTAAATAGCTCGGGCAAATGTTCCCATTGACCCCGTAAGGCCAGCAGGCTAGTCTTTGTTTTAAATGTTTTAAATGTTTTATTTCTTATTTCTTACTTTTATTGGTGCGTGACTGTTATTGAAAGTTGTATTGTCAATATTGTTTTGTATTTAACGCCACTTTAAATGTGTACATGACACTGCAACAAAATTTCCCCATGGGGACAATAAAGTAAGTAAGTATAATAAGCCAGTACGTCCCAATCATAAGTATACAAAAACACAACCATTAAGCATTTCCCAATCGAAATGTACAACTATTACTTCCCATTGCAAAAAACATTTCACGTTTAGCACACAAAGTAACCGGGTGACCTAAAGTTTAAAGTGGAACTGACAGCGTTTTACCTACTTTGCAGATATGAAACAAACAGACAACCATAATATCAGTCAAAAATATTAAATTCCCAGTTTATGTTACAAAGCCAACTTCATAAGAGTTTTTAAAAATGGGTTATAGTTGAGTCAATGTTTCATGACGTACACTAAAGAATTGTTGGCAGAATAGATGGATGCAGTTCAATTAATATAATTAATCAATACATTTCTTGGTAGTCCAAAAAATATTGCTATCAGGTTGTAAATCACAGCTGGCCTTG
Source organism: Coregonus clupeaformis (assembly GCF_020615455.1). Taxonomy (NCBI): domain Eukaryota; kingdom Metazoa; phylum Chordata; class Actinopteri; order Salmoniformes; family Salmonidae; genus Coregonus; species Coregonus clupeaformis. The sequence goes on from NC_059197.1 coordinate 4,069,015, forward strand.
TACATTGTTTGCTGCCTCCATTCGGGAATCACTGTTTCAGTTTAAATTACTCAATATTCTAGACAAAAACGGACGTTTTTGATGTATTGATGAATTATATTAATTGAACGGCATCCATCTATTCTGCCAACAATGCCTTAGTGTACGTCATGAAACATTGAGTAAACTAGAACCCATTTTTAAAACCTCTTATGAAGTTGGTTTTGTAGTTTGCAAACAATGTAAAGAAAATCATTGAGTTAATAAAGCCGCATACAAACATGGTCTCTTTTTTGCTTTATTGATTAAGGCAGCTCCAAAATGCAGGTGTTTCAGCCTAGCTCAGTGCTTTCTGTGGTCTTGGGGCAGCCAGCGGAAAAAAATGGAGCGTATGTGTTGGTAATGTTCTCTAGTTGTGCCGTGATTGGCTCAGTGTTCTGTCACTCATGGGGACACTACTTACCACCAAGTCTAAGGGTAGAGCTCGAAAATTCAAGCCCCTTGGGTGCTGCCATAGAGTTACATTAGAAGTGCCCATCCAAGAAGGCTCAAGGTCATTGGCCACAGATTAAATGACGTCAAATCACGTTATATCTACAGTAGCTTTGATTGGACTGATCGTGTCAACATCATACTTTCAATATCTTAGCTAGCAGTCATCATCATGAATCAAGTCAACAATCTACTAGCAAATCATTTTTAATCCTTTCCATATGAAGAGAAATACTGAAGAGAAATTATAGATAAAACGTATCAGTGCTCATTGGCCATTGGACATAAACATTGCACAATAAGTTGGAAATCACAAATTCAACAATGAGTGGTTTGGAAGGAATCAGTGGCTAACTGCAAGCATTGCAAAGCAATCACTAGCCTGTTATTCAGTGGAGTGGCTGTGTGGTCCGAAGTCTGAGATTAAGGGTCTCTTTTCCAATCTTAAAATGATAAACATTCAACATTGGCCATGCTGTCAATGAAGCATGATTTGTGCCACGCTCAAAACAACTGTTAATCGGAACAGCGAAATCTGACTTCAGTGAGTTCAAGACAACTGGGAACTCGGGAAAAACAAGCTCCGACTGGGAAAATACGTTTTGAACGGTCATCCAACTCAGAATTGTAAATCCAGAACTCGGGCCTCTTTCTAGAGCTACGACCTTAAGATCACTGACATCATCATGATTCAACCTTGTTTTTTTCCGAGTTCCCAGTTGTCTTGAAAGCACCATACAGTGGGGAAAAAAAGTATTTAGTCAGCCACCAATTGTGCAAGTTCTCCCACTTAAAAAGATGAGAGAGGCCTGTAATTGTCATCATAGGTACACGTCAACTATGACAGACAAAATGAGATTTTTTTTCTCCAGAAAATTACATTGTAGGATTTTTTATGAATTTATTTGCAAATTATGGTGGAAAATAAGTATTTGGTCAATAACAAAAGTTTCTCAATACTTTCTTATATACCCTTTGTTGGCAATGACACAGGTAAAACGTTTTCTGTAAGTCTTCACAAGGTTTTCACACACTGTTGCTGGTATTTTGGCCCATTTCTCCATGCAGATCTCCTCTAGAGCAGTGATGTTTTGGGGCTGTCGCTGGGCAACACAGACTTTCAAGTCCCTCCAAATATTTTCTATGGGGTTGAGATCTGGAGACTGGCTAGGCCACTCCAGGACCTTGAAATGCTTCTTACGAAGCCACTCCTTCATTGCCCGGGCGGTGTGTTTGGGATCATTGTCATGCTGAAAGACCCAGCCACGTTTCATCTTCAATGCCCTTGCTGATGGAAGGAGGTTTTCACTCAAAATATCACGATACATGGCCCCATTCATTCTTTCCTTTACACGGATCAGTCGTCCTGGTCCCTTTGCAGAAAAACAGCCCCAAAGCATGATGTTTCCACCCCCATGCTTCAAAGTAGGTATGGTGTTCTTTGGATGCAACTCAGCATTCTTTGTCCTCCAAACACGACGAGTTGAGTTTTTACCAAAAAGTTCTATTTTGGTTTCATCTGACCATATGACATTCTCCCAATCCTCTTCTGGATCATCCAAATGCACTCTAGCAAACTTCAGACGGGCCTGGACATGTACTGGCTTAAGCAGGGGGACACGTCTGGCACTGCAGTATTTGAGTCCCTGGCAGCGTAGTGTGTTACTGATGGTAGGCTTTGATACTTTGGACCCAGCTCTCTGCAGGTCATTCACTAGGTCCCCCCGTGTGGTTCTGGGATTTTTGCTCACCGTTCTTGTGATCATTTTGACCCCACGGGGTGAGATCTTGCGTGGAGCCCCAGATCGAGGGAGATTATCAGTGGTCTTGTATGTCTTCCATTTCCTAATAATTGCTCCCACAGTTGATTTCTTCAAACCAAGCTGCTTACCTATTGCAGATTCAGTCTTCCCAGCCTGGTGCAGGTCTACAATTTTGTTTCTGGTGTCCTTTGACAGCTCTTTGGTCTTGGCCATAGTGGAGTTTGGAGTGTGACTGTTTGAGGTTGTGGACAGGTGTCTTTTATACTGATAACAAGTTCAAACAGGTGCCATTAATACAGGTAACGAGTGGAGGACAGAGGAGCCTCTTAAAGAAGAAGTTACAGGTCTGTGAGAGCCAGAAATCTTACTTATTTTCCACCATAATTTGCTAATAAATTCATTAAAAATCCTACAATGTGATTTTCTGGATTTTTTTTCCTCAATTTGTCTGTCATAGTTGACGTGTACCTATGATGAAAATTACAGGCCTCTCTCATCTTTTTAAGTGGGAGAACTTGCACAATTGGTGGCTGACTAAATACTTTTTCCCCCCACTGTAAATCCAGAGAATGCCAGACTTTGATGACAAAGTTTGATGATAAAATTTGCCCACGAAGGACCGCCGCGCCACCTTCCTGTTCAACTGAGCACAGCACAACAAGGTGAGTCCAGAAATCTCTTGTATGCTGCTGCATAAATGATGTAATATGCCAGGGAGATATGTATTCTGTAGCTAAGAAAGTAATACTAAGTGTATGTTGTGTAGTAAGCTGTTAGTAGCCCATGCGCCTCACCCTCTTAATTTTGCCTACTGTTCTGACTTGGTGGTGCACATGTAGCCTATAACCTGTATTAGAGAAATGTTATCATCAAATATTGTAAGAGCTTTCATTGTCTGCTTATATGCCCTCTTTATTTATCCTACGGTTCTGACTTGGTGTACAGGGAGAACACTGTAAGAACGGCCCATGTTCTGAATTCTGTCGCTGTACATTTCAAAAGTGCTGAACAAATAGTTATATTGACTACGTCGGTCCTAGCTCACTCATTCATGTCTTAATCGAAATTACGGATTGCCTCTTATATGCTTGTCGTCCCCTTATGCCATAGTTTGTACATCTCAATTGTCAGTAGAAACCACATTTGTTTAAGCAAGTCAGCCATATCAGCAATGTTTTTTTAAAAGGCAGTAAATGAGGTTGAATGAACTGTTTTGCTGCCAGACAAGGCTCCGATGATAGCCAGGTGTAGCAGTGGTAAGGTGTTGGGACTGCTGTTGGGACTCTGCTGTTGGGACCGCTTTATGTAGGCCCTAAAAGTTTGTGGGCACCGTTTGTCACCGTTATAGTGCAATTAATGTATTGTTTAGTGTTGTGTTGTGTAGTGGCTTTGCTGGCATGCATTCCAATTATTTTTTGAGGGCCCCACCTAGATTTACATGTTACATAAATATTTAATCCATTTTGAATTCAGGATGTAACACATCAAAATGGGGAATAAGTCAAGGGGTATGAATACTTTATGAAGGCACATATTAGCGTACAAAAATTGGGGTTAAATATGAATAAATACCTGTTTTTAATAATTTCCTGATCTTTCTTATATCTCTCAGATATCGGACAGACACTTTAAAACAAACTTCCCTTAGATTTTTTTACTGTCTGTTTCTCCATGTATGAATCTGTTATTCAATGTGTTTCTATGGGCTAATAGCAGTAAGGCCAAATTCATTTACATTTTTACATTTACGTCATTTAGCAGACGCTCTTATCCAGAGCGACTTACAGTTAGTGAATACATATGTTTTTATACTGGCCCCCCGTAGGAATCGAACCCACAACCCTGGCGTTGCAAACGCCATGCTCTATCAACTAAGATACATCCCTGCCGGCCATTCCCTCCCCTACCCTGGACGACGCTGGGCCAATTGTGCGCCGCCCATGAGTCTCCCGGTCGCGGCCAGCTGCGACAGAGCCTGGATTCGAACCAGGATCTAGTGGCACAGTTAGCACTGCGATGCAGTGCCTTAGACCACTGCGCCACATCAAATAATTCAGGCAGTCTTTTCAAACAGCTCCGACACTAAAAGGGCATTATCATAATTTTCACAATTTCACAGTATTATTCCTACTTCATAGTGTGGAAATATACACTGAGCGGACAAAACATTAAGAACACCTGCCCTTTCCATGACATATACCGACCATGTGAATCCAGGTGAAATCTATGATCCCTTATTGATTTCACTTATACATTCACTTCAAATCAGTATAGATGATGGGGAAGAGACAGGTTAAAGAAGGATTTTTAAGCCTTGAGAGAATTGAGAAATGGAATGTGTGTGTGTGACATTCAGAGGGTGAATGGGCAAGACAAAAGATTTAAGTGCCTTTGAAAGGGGTATGGTAGTAGGTGCCAGGTGCACCTGTTTGTGTCAAGAACTGCAACGCTGCTGGGTTTTTTCTCACTTAACAGTTTCCCGTGTGTATCAAGAATAGTCCACCACCCAAAGGACATCCAGCCAACTTGACACAACTTTGGGAAGCATTGGTGTCAACATGGGCCCTGTGGAACACTTTCGAGGCCTTGTAAAGTCCATGTCCCGACAAATTGAGGCTGTTCTGAGGGCATCTCAATATTAGTAAGGTGTTCTTAATTTGTTGTACACTCAGTGTATATAAAACACAGGAAAATCACGTTTTTGTCTGCACTGGGCCTTTAAAGGGATTGCTTTAGATAAAGGAACAGAAAAACTAATTGAAGAAAAACTCCCTGATGAAATTGGTATGGCTCGACCCATTGGGTGTGTTTTCTGGGATTTAATTACATTTATTCAGTGTGCGCAAGGGAGCCACACCCACAAACCTCATTACGAACATGCACAGGGTAAGTCTGAATACCAAATTCTGAGAAGTGCTTAAATCAAAACATACATTTAAATCGGTCTCGTATTGAATTGAAATACATTTTCAAGATTCGGAAAGTGCCATCCATTTTCAATGAGGACTTGAGACTGAAATGACAGCAACCCTGTTGGGGTGGCATGGATATGAGCAGTCAGGTGTGAGTGGTTAGGTCCGGTATGAGTGGTCAAGTGATCAGTCAAGGTGTGAGTGCTTACTTTCATGCGGCTGTAGATGCTGCTGACTGGGGTGATCTTGTGGCTGCGGTGAGCCCCGATGCTTCCACATAGCCCACAGATGACCATCTGGTCCTCCTCACAGTAGAGACTCAGGGGGTTGTGGTGCTCAGGGCATGTCTCTGGCTGAGCCCTCTCTGGCCCACTCAGCTCCCGCAGCGCATCCACGATCCTGGCCAGGCCAACATTGGGCGGAGGGCTGTCCCCATCCACGGCACAGCGGCACTCAGGACATTGCAGTTGGCCCTGGGGGTCCATGCTCATAGAACACACGCAGCACCGGCAGTAGGAGTGGCCGCACTGTAACATCAGAGGCTCAGCGAAGACTTCCAGACACACTGGACACCTCAGCTGGTCCTCCAGGGAAAGAAGGCTCTCTCTAAAGTCCATCGGCACCAATGAAGAACAGATAGAAGGCCAGAAACTCTAATGTCACCTGTTACAGCTCAAATTATCTTCAGTCTATGAAGTTTCAACGTGCTGAACCAGGACCGACCCTTCACAGTAGGCTCTCCTTAAGATTAGTGAAACTGGCTTCAGCCTCTCAAGCATCTACAGTACTGGGAGATAAGAGTTGATATTATCCTGCTCTGGTGCCAGTGAAGGCAACCATGCGAACACACAGATGCCTCCACACTCGCACACACATACAGGCATACACACTCGCACACACATACAGGCATACACACACACACACACACACACACACACACACACACACACACACACACACACACACACACACACACACACACACACACACACACACACACACACACAGTCATGGGTCACCTTGAGGCCCTGTTTCTTACAGCTCCCCTCTTCTACTAAGTGTAGACCACTTCACTTTAAGTAGCTGATTGCCCAGAGACATGGCCACTCTGAAGTCAAACACACTAAACATCATGTCTGGAATGAGGGAGAGGGATTAAAGTAATTCAGGGCTTGGTTCAATCTGTATCGCTGAAGTTCAGCGCTATACCACGGTTGAATCTTAATTTAGCCGACATATGCAGCGTTTCCCTTGAATGCAGTCTCTGCCAACTCAGAAACATTGCCTTTAAATGTCTATTGCACTGAAACGCAGCTCTTCGGCGTTACTGATTGAATCGAGCCCTTAGATATTTTAGAAAGAAATGAAGTAACTGAAATTCTGTCATAGGAGCTAATACTAAAGATAATCTGTGTCACACCCTGGTTCTGGGGACTCTATATGTTGAGCCAGGGTGTGTAGTTTCTATGTGTTTATTTTCTGTGTGGTAGTTCTAGTGTTGTATTTCTATGTTGGCCAGAGTGGCTGCCAATCAGAGGCAACGAGTGTCAGCTGTTGCGGGTTGTCTCTGATTGGGAGCCATATTTAAACTGTCTGTTTTCCCTTTGTGTTTGGGGGATCTTGTTCCGTTTTTGGTTTGTTGCCGTGTCGGTTGTGTTATACCGAGGACGTCACGTTTTCGTTTTGTTGTTTTGTTCGTGCATTCATTAAATAAATAATATGTTTGCAACTAACGCTGCGCATTGGTCTACTCTCTACGACGATCGTGACAGAAGATCCCACCTTACCAGGACCAAGCAGCGTGTCCAGGAGCAGGCAGCCTGGACGTGGGAGCAGATCTTGGACGGGCAGGGGTCCTGGACCTGGGAGGAAATCCAGGCCGGGATGGATCGCCGGCCATGGAGGGAGACGGTAGAGGCGCGACGGAGAGAGGAGCAACGGCGTAATCAGTGTCGTCGTCGGACGGACGAGAGGCAACCCCAAAACATTTTTAGGGGGGGGCACAGGGCATGGACGACGGGGCTGACGGAGGCAGACAAGGGGCGAATTCAGAAGGCCACCAGGTTACGGGAGCCATTGGTGAGAAGAGGGAAGGAAGATGTAGAGGCGCGGCGAGAGGTACTGAGGTGTATTGCCAGTCCGGTCCGGGCCGTTCCTGATCCCCGTTTAAGGCCAGTGGTGTGTGTTCCCAGTACGGTCCGGCCTGTTCCTGCACCTCGCACCAAGTGTACGGTGCGCGTCGCCAGCCCGGCTCGGCCTGTTCCTGCTTCTCGCACCAAGTGTACGGTGCGCGTCGCCAGCCCGGCCCGGCCTGTTCCTGCCCCTCGCACCAAGCCTACGGTGTGCGTCGCCAGCCCGGCCCGGCCTGTACCTGCTCCTCGCACCAAGCCTACGGTGCGCGTCGCCAGCCCGGCCCGGCCTGTTCCTGCCACTCGCACCAAGCCTACGGTGCGCGTCGCCAGCCCGGCCCGGCCTGTTCATGCCACTCGCACCAAGCCTACGGTGCGCGTCGCCAGCCCGGCCCGGCCTGTTCCTGCCACTCGCACCAAGCCTACGGTGCGCGTCGCCAGCCCGGCCCGGCCTGTTCCTGCCACTCGCACCAAGCCTACGGTGCGCGTCGCCAGCCCGGCCCGGCCTGTTCCTGCCACTCGCACCAAGCCTACGGTGCGCGTCGCCAGCCCGGCCCGGCCTGTTCCTGCCACTCGCACCAAGCCAGGGGTGCGAGTCGTCAGCCTGGTAAGGCCCGTTCCTGCTCCACGCACCAAGCCAGGGGTGCGCATCGTCAGCCCGGTCCGGTCCGTTTCTTTCTCCACGCACCAAGCCAGGGGTGCGTATCGTCAGCCCGGTCCGGCCCGTTGCTGCTCCACGCACCAAGCCAGGGGTGCGCATCGTCAGCCCGGTCCGGTTCGTTCCTGCTCCACGCACCAAGCCAGGGGTGCGTATCATCAGCCCGGTCCGGTCCGTTCCTGCTCCTCGCACCAAGCCTACGGTGCGCGTCGCCAGCCCGGCCCGGCCTGTTCCTGCCACTCGCACCAAGCCTACGGTGCGCGTCGCCAGCCCGGCCCGGCCTGTTCCTGCCACTCGCACCAAGCCTACGGTGCGCGTCGCCAGCCCGGTCCGGTCCGTTCCTGCTCCACGCACCAAGCCAGGGGTGCGTATCGTCAGCCCGGTCCGGCCCGTTGCTGCTCCACGCACCAAGCCAGGGGTGCGCATCGTCAGCCCGGTCCGGTTCGTTCCTGCTCCACGCACCAAGCCAGGGGTGCGTATCATCAGCCCGGTCCGGTCCGTTCCTGCTCCACGCACCAAGCCAGGGGTGCGCGTCGTCAGTCCGGCACAACCCGTGCCTGGGTCACCGGTGCCTGATCAGGTACCGGTCAGCTGCTCCACAACGGAGCTTAAGCAATCCGCTCCTTCGATGTCCAGTCCAGCTCCAGCCAGCGGGGCCAGACCGGACCAGGGGCGCTACGGGGGGATTATTGAAGGGTGGTGGTCAAGCCCGGAGCCGGAACTGCCTCCGAGGAGGAATGCCCACCCAGCCCTCCCCTGTTTGGGTTTTGTTCAGGCGCGGTCGCAGTCCGCGCCTTTGGGGGGTACTGTCACACCCTGGTTCTGGGGACTCTATATGTTGAGCCAGGGTGTGTAGTTTCTATGTGTTTATTTTCTGTGTGGTAGTTCTAGTGTTGTATTTCTATGTTGGCCAGAGTGGCTCCCAATCAGAGGCAACGAGTGTCAGCTGTTGCGGGTTGTCTCTGATTGGGAGCCATATTTAAACTGTCTGTTTCCCTTTGTGTTTGGGGGATCTTGTTCCGTTTTTGGTTTGTTGCCGTGTCGGTTGTGTTATACCGAGGACGTCACGTTTTCGTTTTGTTGTTTTGTTCGTGCATTCATTAAATAAATAATATGTTTGCAACTAACGCTGCGCATTGGTCTACTCCATATAACGATCGTGACAATCTGGTCATGGCGTTTAGACTCTGCTCTTCGGGGTGCTCCCGACCCGAGGAAGTACTCAGGTAATTACCCTTATCAAAGCCCAGCTATACTTCAAAATAGAGACAAAACAAAAGTATTCAAATGAGAGACAATTGAGAAACAGGGTTGTAAATCTTACACTGAACAAAAATATAAACAATTTCAAAGATTTTACTGAGTTACAGTTCGTATACAGCAAGTAAATCAGTCAATTGAAATAAATTCATTAGGACCTAATCTATGGATTTCGCATGACTGGGAATACAGATATGCATCTGTTGGTCACTGATAAAAAGTAGGGGCATGGATCAGAAAACCAGTCAGTATCTGGTGTGATCATCATTTGCCTCATGCAGCGCGGCACATCTCCTTCACATAGAGTTGATCAGGCTGTTGATTGTGGGCTGTGGAATGTTGTCCCACTCTTCTTGAATGGCTGTGCGAAGTTTCTGGATATTGGCGATAACTGGAACACGCTGTCGTACGCGTCGATCCAGAGCATCCCAAACATGCTCAATGGGTGACATGTCTGGTGAGTATGCAGGCCATGCAGCTTCCAGGAATTGTGTACAGGTCCTTGCGACATGGGGCCGTGCATTATCATGCTGAAACATGAGGTGATGGCAGCGGATGAATGCCACGACATTGGGCCTCAGGATCTCGTCACGGTATCTCTGTGCATTCAAATTGCAATCGATAAAATGCAATTGTGTTCGTTGTCCGTAGCTTATGCCTGCCCATACCATAACCCCATTGCCACCATGGGGCACTCTGTTCACACAGATGAGACGGTTTCTGACAGTTTGTGCAGAAATTATTTGGTTGTGCAAACCCACAGTTTCATCAGCTGTCCGGGTGGCTGTCTCAGACAATCCCACAAGTGAAGAAGCCAGATGTGAAGGTCCTGGGCTGGCGTGGTTACAAGTGGTCTGCGGTTGTGAGGCAGGTTGGACGTTCTGCCAAATTCTCTAAAACGACGTTGGAGGCGGCTTATGGTAGAGAAATTAACATTTAAATTATCTGGCAACAGCTCTGGTGGACATTCCTGTAGTCAGCATGCCAATTGCGCGCTCCCTCAAAACTTGAGACATCTGTGGTATTGTGTTGTGTGACAAAACTGCACATTTTAGTGTGGCCTTTTGAGAGAATGGCAAGTGTGCAAAGCTGTCATCTAGGCAAAGGGTGGCTATTTGAAGAATCTCGAATATAAAATATATTTTGATTTTGTTCAACACTTCTTTGGTTACTACATTACATTTACATTTACGTCATTTAGCAGACGCTCTTATCCAGAGCGACTTACAAATTGGTGCATTCACCTTATAGCCAGTGGGAAAACCACTTTACAATGTTTTTTTTTCTTTTTTTTCTTTGGGGTGGGGTAAGGGGGGGTAGAAGGATTACTTTATCCTATCCCAGGTATTCCTTAAAGAGGTGGGGTTTCAAGTGTCTCCGGAAGGTGGTGAGTGACTCCGCTGTCCTGGCGTCGTGAGGGAGCTTGTTCCACCATTGGGGTTCCAGAGCAGCGAACAGTTTTGACTGGGCTGATCGAGAACTATGCTTCCGCAGAGGTAGGGGGGCCAGCAGGCCAGAGGTGGATGAATGCAATGCCCTCGTTTTGGTGTAGCCTGATGAGAGCCTGAAGGTACGGAGGAGCCGTTCCCCTCACAGCTCCGTAGGCAAGCACCATGGTCTTGTAGCAGATGCGAGCTTCAACTGGAGTGGAGTGTGCGGAGGAGCGGGGTGACGTGAGAGAACTTGGGAAGGTTGAACACCAGATGGGCTGCGGCATTCTGGATGAGTTGTAGGGATTTAATGGCACTGGCAGGGAGCCCAGCCAACAGCGAGTTGCAGTAATCCAGACGGGAGATGACAAGTGCCTGGATTAGGACCTGTGCCGCTTCCTGTGTAAGGCAGGGTCGTACTCTCCGAATGTTGTAGAGCATGAACCTACAGGATCGGGTCACCGCCTTGATGTTAGCGGAGAACGACAGGGTGTTGTCCAGGGTCACGCCAAGGCTCTTTGCAATCTGGGAGGAGGACACAACGGAGTTGTCAACCGTGATGGCGAGATCATGGAACGGGCAGTCCTTCCCCGGGAGGAAGAGCAGCTCCGTCTTGCCGAGGTTCAGCTTAAGGTGGTGATCCGTCATCCACGCTGATATGTCTGCCAGACATGCAGAGATGCGATTCGCCACCTGGTTATCAGAAGGGGGAAAGGAGAAGATTAGTTGTGTGTCGTCTGCGTAACAATTTAGGAGAGGCCATGTGAGGATATGACAGAGCCAAGTGACTTGGTGTATAGCGAGAATAGGAGAGTGCCTAGAACTGAGCCCTGGGGGACACCAGTGGTGAGAGCACGTGGTGCGGAGACAGATTCTCGCCACGCCACTTGGTAGGAGCGACCTGTCAGGTAGGATGCAATCCAAGAGTGAGCCGCGCCGGAGATGCCCAACTCGGAGAGGGTGGAGAGGAGGATCTGATGGTTCACAGTATCAAAGGCAGCAGACAGGTCTAGAAGGACAAGAGCAGAGGAGAGAGAGTTAGCTTTAGCAGTGCGGAGAGCCTCCGTGACACAGAGAAGAGCAGTCTCAGTTGAATGACCAGTCTTGAAACCTGACTGGTTTGGATCAAGAAGGTAATTCTGAGAGCGATAGCAAGAGAGTTGGCTAAAGACGGCACGCTCAAGAGTTTTGGAGAGAAAAGGAAGAAGGGATACTGGTCTGTAGTTGTTGACATCAGAGGGATCGAGTGTAGGTTTTTTGAGAAGGGGTGCAACTCTCGCTCTCTTGAAGACGGAAGGGACATAGCCAGGCGGTCAAGGATGAGTTGATGAGCGAGGTGAGGTAAGGGAGAAGGTCACCGGAGATGGTCTGGAGAAGAGAGGAGGGGATAGGGTCAAACGGGCAGGTTGTTGGGCAGCCGGCCGTCACAAGTCGCAAGATTTCATCTGGAGAGAGAGGGGAGAAAGAAGTCAAAGCATAGGGTAGAGCAGGACCAGCAGTGTCATTTGACTTAACAAACGAGGATCGGATGTCGTCAACCTTCTTTTCAAAATGGTTGACGAAGTCGTCCACAGAGAGGGAGGGGGGAAGGAGGATTCAGCAGGGAGGAGAAGGTGGCAAAGAGCTTCCTAGGGTTAGAGGCAGATGCTTGGAATTTAGAGTGGTAGAAAGTGGCTTTAGCAGCAGAAACAGAGGAAGAAAATGTAGAGAGGAGGGAGTGAAAAGATGCCAGGTCCGCAGGGAGTCTTTTCCTCCATTTCCGCTCGGCTGCCCGGAGCCTTGTTCTGTGAGCTCGCAATGAGTCGTCAAGCCACGGAGCAGGAGGGGAGGACCGAGCCGGCCAGGAGGATAGGGGACATAGAGAGTCAAAGGATGCAGAAAGGGAGGAGAGGAGGGTTGAGGAGGCAGAATCAGGAGATTGGAGGGAGAAGGATTGAGCAGAGGGAAGAGATGATAGGATGGAAGAGGAGAGAGTAGCGGGAGAGAGAGAGCGAAGGTTGCGACGGCGCATTACCATCTGAGTAGGGGCAGAGTGGGTCAAACGGGCAGGTTGGGTGTTGGAGGAGAGCGAGAGAGAAAAGGATACAAAGTAGTGGTCGGAGACATGGAGGGGAGTTGCAGTGAGATTAGTAGAAGAACAGCATCTAGTAAAGATGAGGTCAAGCGTATTGCCTGCCTTGTGAGTAGGGGGGGACGGTGAGAGGGTGAGGTCAAAAGAGGAGAGGAGTGGAAAGAAGGAGGCAGAGAGAAATGAGTCAAAGGTAGACGTAGGGAGGTTAAAGTCATCCAGAACTGTCAGGTGTGAGCCATCCTCAGGAAAGGAACATGATTCCATATGTGTTTTCATAGTTTTGATGTCTTCACTATTATTCTACAATGTAAAAAAATTGTACAAATAAAGAAACACCTGTACACAGTATATATATATATATATATATATATATATATATATATATATATATATATATATATATATATATATATATATATATTATATATATATATATATATAAAATATACTATTCCAGGTACATGGAGAGAGAAAAAACATTGGGGAAAAACCTCCAGCACCCTGGTATTCTTGCAGGCCCATTCACCAAGGTGTTTTAATGGATCAACATTTCCGTCAATAGACCTTCATCAGGGTTGTTTCCACAGGACCACCATGTGAGGGCAGCATGTCAACACAATAATACAGAGCATTCAACTCCACATTCAAATCCTGGGCTCGGACATAAAGTTGCATTGTTGACAAGGGCTGACATCCGCAGTGTTTACCGTGTGTGATCTCTGCGAATGTCAGGGAATTTGCCATTAAATGGCGCATTGTCAACAGTGCAGTGCACTTGTCCTTTAGTTGAATCCCAGCTATGGAACTAAAAGTAAACAGACACAAACTGAGATATTTCTTTAAAATCATCTTTATTTAAAATTTGTTCTCATACAGACCTCAAGGCATCTGTACAAAGCACAGTTCCCATAGGGGTGTAAAAATCTCTTCCCTTACATGTTGGACAGGTAGGTTGAATTATAAGCAGATATATTTTTGGGCATTTTTCATCCTTAACGTATTCTCTTAATCAATCATCTTAAATTACAGCTATTCATCTATTTCTTAGTTTGATTTCTTACAGCGTTCAGACATAGTGAGCTAAAGACATAAACAGTGTTTATAGCCATCAAGTATGTACATACAGTAACAACACGTCACACACAGCAGACTGCACAGCACTACGGGAGAAATACCACATCAACTCAATGCTCCAAATACAGCTATATACAGGTCCCTACTATGGCACGATGTCGCTACATCACCACTGCCTTTAATGGAGGTGGGGGTGAGAGGTGTGTGTGTATTTGTGTGTGTGTGTTTCATGGGGGGGGTTCATGTTGTTAGTTTATTGTATTTTCCTTTCCATGGTGTGGTGAAGGGCCAAGAGGGGGGCAGGCAGGGAGGTGGAGGAATCACTAACATATGATATGGGATGGGGATTTAAAAAACTCATAAGGAGCACACAACCCTGCTACCGTAGCTTCCCCTGATCCACTCCTCCAGTAGCCAAGGGGGCAGGGCCTGGTCCTGGCCGGATGGAGGGGGGAAGTGGATGAAGGAGGACGGTTCAGTGGAGGTGGGTGAGGGCATTGATTACACTCAAAGACGGCATTGTGCAGCTCTGGTGGTTTTCCTGAACCACTACTCGACCACTTTGACCCGGAACGTGACGCGCCCCAGGAACTTGTCACGGTCGTCACTGTTCCGCAGGTCGGAGCCCTCGATCTTACACTCCACTGTCAGCTCGTTGTTGTAGTCCTCCTTGGCAATCAGAAGCTTGACCGCGACCAGGGGCTGAACGTAGGTTGACTGGCAAACATACAGGGAGAGATGGAGGGAGTCACTGTTAATTCACATAACAGTGGATGTCATTAAAATACACTGGCATTCATTTTGTCTCTGGTGAAAATAGGCCACCCCCATACATTTCCCAGCATTCTCTTCTCCCCAGACTGCCTTGACAATGGTAACATTTACTACTTGTAATTGCAATTAAATTATTCTGCATTCAATCTCATGAACAGTTTCCTTCTCAATATAAATATGTAGCATAATGTACTTACATGCAAATTTTTCCCGTAATAAGGGAAGTACATCTTATCGAACCGCCCCTCGGATGGGAAGTACTGCATCTGCAGGTGGCTTTCTCTCTGTGGGAGGAAGAGGAGGAGGAGGAAGAGGAGGAAGTAGAGGAAGGAGGGGATGAGGAGGAGGAGGAACAGGAGGAGGTGTGAGATCACAGAACTATACATATGAATGCACTGGGAATGTACGAAGCTGCCTCCACCGACTCTCAGAACAACAATCTATCTGACTAACTCTGTACACAACGACATACAACAACCCTGGTGTACAAACAGACACACACACACTGTAGCTTTACACATGTGCACATGGCACGGACCACACGACATAGTGTAAACCACCACACACTCTCACAGTACACAACATAGTTACCACGCATGCGCACGCACACAAAATATAGTTCCCATCCACTCACACATACCCGTACAAACACGCGCACACACACAATCTGCCACCAGATGGTTCTCTATGGGTATCAGAATGGTCTACGGTGGAGAGGAGAAATTCAAATGAATTTAGAGAGAAAGAGGGGGGGGGAGTTAAAACACCAGTGAAAGATTTAAAAGAGCCAGTCTCGATCTTTTGCTGAAGAGTACAGCATCAGTGTTTCTCTGTACACCTTCAAACATTTGCAAACAGGTCACAAAGGTCAGAGTTGACAGTCTCGGTGAGGGAGGGATGAAACCCAGAGCACGTGCGCTGAGAGAGAGAGATGTTGTTAGAATGTCAGAGCCAGAGGAAAACCATGGAAACACCGTTAGTGGGAGTCATGGCGCAGCGGAGCAGGGTTCTAAAATCAATGGAAGGAACCTTTTCAGGTTCCAATACCTTACCATACAGATACATACACCAACTGCCGTTATATACAGTCAGTGACAATAATTACTAAAAAGATCAACACTTTAATATTGACTATTCCTCAGTCTATATTGTCTCTGAGGTGATTAGGTACTGTATAGGGGTTAGATTAGAAAGCTCTACAACATGAACGCCATGAATGCTGTTTAAAGCAGTAGAGGACAAAGCGCCACATCACAGAGGTGGACAGAAGCAGCGCCGAAAGGTAATGGAGAAAGGCTTGGGCTAGGACCATGGGAAAACATAGGGGGGCTAGGACCCAATTTCTTACCCACCAGTGAACTGCTGGCCCTACAGGCAGCGTGGAGAGAAATCAAATACAGACACGTTTGTGAAAACACAGACTGAAACATACATGTGCATACCTACATAACGCACACACACACAAATACAAAAAAACATAGACACAATAGGGAACAAAACCTGTCTCTAAAAGTCCTAGCACACAAAGACACAACCTGGAACACACACACACACACACACACACACACACACACACACACACACACACACACACACACACACACACACACACACACACACACACACACACACATACACACACACATACACACACACAATTAATTGTGACACCCAAAAGAAAAACAGTTTGTTTGCTTTACCTTAGCTGTGCAGTTAATGTAGGGGTCCCCGCGCGGTTTCAGTCCAATGATCTGTAGGAGTGAGAAGAATATCATAAAGACTATTATAGCAACCTTTTGTGAGTTTCATACCCATTCCACAAGCTTGTTTACATGAAAAATGATCAAGACACACCAGATTTCAGAATGGTCTCAAAAATGGAAGCACTGATTTGAGTTAAAAGATGTTAAGAAGTAGCTCAGTTAGTGACACAATGAGGTAATTTGATTTGAGCTGGCCGTATAGGGACCAGTCAGTAGATCGGGCACATGTGTGCTGCCTGCTTATTGAAGGGCCAGGGACTTTGACTGTCATAAACATAGCTGCCTCAGAGATGCCTAAGAATCTTCTTAATGGCCCCTGATCGGATTCATTAAGTTGGATTTAACTGAATACCAGTCAGGCTACACAGAGGCCAATCAATTCAGTCTGACCTGAGATGCTGACACAGAATGCCCTGTCGACACAGAGGATATTCCAAATAGTGATTAAGAAACAAGTGCAGTGGAAAGGACAGAGAATATGCACTTTTCAATATGAATTTGAACAAACTCTACTTCTGCATGAAGACAGAGAGAGGATACACTGAAAAGCTGTCCAAAGGCAATGGATCTAAGATAGGGAGGTACTCGTGTAGGGGAGGTAGTTCAGTGAACCATGCTTGTGTGATGAGTAACCTTGCCTGAGACCTGAAGACTTGTGTTAGCTCCCAGAGCTAATGGCTTTAAGGCTTAAGCGCCAGTCTATAGGATTTAGCTCAGTGGGCTAGCATTTTCAGAAGAGCAGATCTGACAATCCCCAGTCGGGGCACTCACCCTGTTCATCTTGACGAGGACGCAGGGTTTCCCCTCGGCGTAGCCAAAGGTGGTGTCAGACAGGCCGGAGCACTGCCGGAGCAGACTGCGCTTGAACTGACACACCTTCTTCTCCTCCTGATCATCCTGCTCATAGTACTCTCCCACCATACACAGTTCGTTCTTCTCCTGCACAGTGTCGTTGTATTCTGAGGGGACCCAACATAGGGCACAGACACAAGTTCCACTGTATTTGACAGCCTGCTATTTACCTGGTACAGACAGTATTCACCTAAATATTACATGTCAAAATTGTAGCTAATAATTATGTCACAGTAACATATTCATTACTTGTATGTTTCTTTGGGATACATATTACATAATCAGTTAGCCAGTTTTGTGTTGCATGTAAAACGTAGTTAGTATGCATACGCCAGTGGAGGCTGCTGAGGGTAGGACGGCTCATAATAATGGTTGTAATGGCGCGAATGGAATGGCATCAAGCCATGTGTATTCCGCTCCAGCCATTACCACGAGCCCATCCTCCCCAATTGAGGTGCCACCAAACTCCTGTGGCATACACATATTCCAGTGCCACTGCCAAGGATTACAGTGTCCTTTGAAGTCAGGTAGAATACACACCTTAGTCATGTATACAAAGTGTAATCAACTGCAACAACTTAAACTCAAATTTCCTTTACCATGGTGACCCAACACTAATACTGTATTTGTTCATAGGAGTGATATGTACACATTCTTTAGAAAAAACTGAATGGGACTGAAAGAGGGGTTCTATCACTCACGCTGAAGGAAGTTCTCCAGATGCTGGACATACTGGTCGTACTGCTTAGGGTCGGTGTGGTTGAAGACGATGTCCAAGGACCGGGGCCTGATCACCAAACCTGAGGACAGGTAGGGGGAAACATGTCACGTCAACTGTCTGCACCTACTAATGTTATGGAGATGGTCCAGTGAACCTCGCTCACGTGACGAGTATCCTTGCCTGAGATCTGAAGATTTGTGTTAGCTCCCCGAGTGAATGCCTGGGCTTTAGCTCAGCAGGCTAACTCAATTATGGTGTCACGCAAATGACCCCAATTCAAATCCAGTCAGTCACACTAATGCAATTCATATATCATATGACAGATATAATATTATTGTTATAAAAATCTTATACTTACAACCAGCCACATGTATTGCTTATGCTGCCTGACATTGTTCGAATGGGTTGCGGAGAGAGTTGTTAAAAAAAAAAATGTTTAATTAGCTAAGAAAAGTTTTCAAAACAGCAAATGTTATTAACACTCGCCAGATGAAACCCTGCTGGCAAAGAGGGTCAGCTGTGACCAACCGTCAAGACAGGGTCTGCGTCCCAAATGTCACCCTATTCCCTATATAGTGCACTACCTATGACCAGAGCCCTATGGGTCCTGCTCAGAAGTATTGCACTATATAGGGAATAGGGTGACATTTGGGACTCATCCAGGCCGTCTGCAAACGGCGAGGCCGAGGAGGCTTTATTATCAGGACGCTGTGATGGAATTTGACTCGTGGCTGATTCAGACGAGTACGTCTTAGTTGTGACCTCAAGGTGTCAACACCCAGGACCCCATTAGAAGACAGGGGTGACAGATGACACAATGGAAGGACTCCAAAAGAGGGGACAATGGGAGACATAGAGTGAGAGAAGAGAAGAGAGGATGAGAGGAGACTGTGGGTGGAATTAATTGTCATGAGAGGAGTGTGTGTGTGTGTGTGTGTGTGTGAAAGAGAGAGAGAAGCTTGCTATACTATAACTGCATTCTACAAATGTTTTGCCAAACCCCAAAAAGAGGCTAGTCAGAAGATTTGCATTTTAGCTGCAGCTCTGCAGGTTCTGCTACACCACCTTAGAAACTTGGCACACAGCACATTTTACAAGAGCAGGATGAGTCAAAAGATAGAATCTCATTTGAGAAGGTTGGCTGCGAATGGCGGAGGGCATAAATCCACATTATGGCTCAATTGGTAGAGCATGGTGCTTGCAACAGCGATATCATGGGTTCGATTCCTGCTGGGGCCATCCTTACAAAAATGAATGACTGTGAGTCTCTTTGGAGAAAGGCATCTGCTAAATGGCATATATTATTATTATTATATACAGTATTAGGACTTGTAGGCCTAAAGGAGAGGAGTTAGTTTTCATGATGGCCTCTCTGTCAGGGCCATGGAGATGGAGAGGAGCTGTGGGGACAGAACAGATGGGTGCTGTACTGGTGGACCAGCGGGAGGATGCCTGCACAGCCTGGGAGACAGACTCTCTCACTCCTACACACACACAACTCTGCTCCATAATTCACAGGATCACATTTCTAACTTCTCTCTTTTTTTTTACACTGACACAGTATTAATTAATGGGTTCTGAGACTCGGTCGGTAGTTTTTCATTTCTAAAATGTGTTTGACTGATCTGTTTATTCCAGCTCCTCTGTCACGCCAGTAAGGGCTTCAGTGGGACATGGCAGCAGAGTCCGAGACACTGTGCAGGCCAGGCCAGGCGCTAGCAGAGACAACTCTGGCGTTAGTGAGAGAGCCTTGTCTATGTGTCAACAGCAGTCCAGATGCGATGCGGTCCGTGAGAGATAATGCCATGTTTGAGAGAGAGTGGACATATTCATATTTTATGTGTGTGTGTGAAGAGAGAGAGAGAGAGACAGAAAGGAAGATTGAGAGAGAGAGAGAAAGAGCGAGAGAGAGAAAGAGAAAGAGAGAGAGACAGAAAGGAAGATTGAGAGAGAGAGAGAAAGAGCGAGAGAGAGAAAGAGAGAGAGAGAGACAGAAAGGAAGATTGAAAGAGAGAAAGAGAAAGAGCGAGAGAGAGAAAGAGAAAGAGCGAGAGAGAGAAAGAGTAAGTGAATGGGTGAATTTCAATATGAGCACTGTTCTGTTTAGGTTGAGTGTCTGTTTTGCTGCAGCATAATAAGTCACCTGGACTGGCCACTCGGTCGCGGTACGTAGGAATGTTGTCGTCCAGTGTCTGCAGCATGACCCACATGGTGAGCGTGAACATCCCCGCCAGGAAGCCATAGAAGACCAGGTAGAAAAGCAATATCAGGGCTGAGGAGAGAGAGAGAGAGAGAGAGAGAGAGAGAGAGAGAGAGAGAGAGAGAGAGAGAGAGAGAGAGAGAGAGAGAGAGAGAGAGAGAGAGAGAGAGAGAGAGAGAGAGAGAGAGAGAGAGAGAGAGAGAGAGAGAGAGAGAGAGAGAGAGAGAGAGAGAGAGAGAGAGAGAGAGAGAGAGAGAGAGAAATTATTCTCTGTTAATCACACAATCTTGGCTCAACAGATCAAAAGCATTCTTCCCATCAGTGTAAGTCATGTGACTTTATTCTTTGTCCCCATAATTATTTTGGCAGTTTGACAGTGTGTGTGTGTACATGTTTTACTATACTTGTGACTACCAGAAGTCCTCACAAGAAGAGTAAACCAACAACAATTCAGAGAAGTGAGGACACGTTGCCAGTTTAGGGATTAGGTTTAGGGTTATGGTTAGAATTAGGGTTAGGGTTAGGGTTAAGCTTTTACTGCAGTGGGCTAAATCAGGGTCACGCAGAGTGTTTCTTGGTAGTCTTTAATAAACATCACAAACATGGTTATGGGCTTAAAAAAGAAGACGCCTGTACCATGTCAGATATAGAGTTGAAATGTATTACATTTTGAGTTTGCATCCAAATATTACACTTTATATACATCACAGAAGACTGAAATATAACAAAAGCGTTTGACATAGAAACACCAGACAGGTTTTAAAAAAATGTTTATTAATTGTAAATCATGAAAAATATTAATAACATACCACCCATGAGGCCACTAGAGGACGATTTGATCATTTGACTGCAGGAAAGGGTTGTAACTACGGTTAGGGGTTAAGGTTAGGGAAAATTGGATTTTGAATGGGAATCAATTGTTGGACCCCAAAAAGTCCTCACAAGTATAATAAGACATAGCTGTGTGTGTGTATATATATATATATATATATATATATATATATGAAAGAAAGAAAGAAAGAAAGAAAGAAAGAAAGAAAGAAAGAAAGAAAGAAAGAAAGAAAGAAAGAAAGAAAGAAAGAAAGAAAGAAAGAAAGAAAGAAAGAAAGAAAGAAGATTTACTGTTTGTGACAACGCACCTTACCCCTTTCAATCTCATTGTAAATCAATGAATTCTCCCATGAATCTCTGTCAAAGACTCCATCAATGTCTCCATTTTGGCCATATCAAACTAGGGGCTCTAGTATCGCGGAAGTTCAGCATTACAGCGTGATTGATAAAGACTGCATTCACCGTATATGTCGGCTCAATCTTTAACACTTCAGTGATACAGATTGAATAGAGCCCTAAGCCCTACTGATACTACTCTATCCACAGACCCTCTCCAGGCTGAAATAGATACACTACTGAGCCAAACTGTACTGCGCTAGCCTGGTTACGCATCCACCATAGTTCCCGGAACCATGCTAGAGAGGACAATGTGAAAGAAAATATCAGGAACAGCACAGCACACACACACAGAGAGAGAGACAGAGAGACAGAGAGACAGAGAGACAGAGAGACCTGGCTCTCAAGAGAAGACAGGCTATGTGCCCACTGCCCACAAAATGAGGTGGAAACTGAGCTACACTTCCTAACGTCCTGCCAAATGTATGACTACATTAGAGACACATATTTCCCACAGACCCACAAAGAATTTGAAAACAAATTAAACATTGATAAACTCCCATATCTGTTAGGTGAACTGTGCAATCACATCAGCCCATTGCCATGAGAAATCTGACCAGAGTATCTTCTTCCATATGTTTGGGGCGTCTCCCACATGCCTTTTGGTGAACACCAAATGTGTTTGCTTATTTTTTTCTTTAAGCAATGGCTTTTTTCTGGCTACTCTTCCGTAAAGCCCAGCTCTGTGGAGTGTACGGCTTAAAGTGGTCCTATGGACAGATACTCCAATCTCCGCTGTGGAGCTTTGCAGCTCCTTCAGGGTTATCTTTGGTCTCTTTGTTGCCTCTCTGATTAATGCCCTCCTTGCCTGATCCGTGAGTTTTGGTGGGCGGCCCTCTCTTGGCAGGTTTGTTGTGGTGCCATATTCTTTCCATTTTTTAATAATGGATTTAATGGTGCTCCGTGGGATGTTCAAAGTTTCTGATATTGTTTTATAACTCAACCCTGATCTGTACTTCTCCACAACTTTGTCCCTGACCTGTTTGGAGAGCTCCTTGGTCTTCATGGTGCCGCTTGCTTGGTGGTGCCCCTTGCTTAGTGGTGTTGCAGACTCTGGGGCCTTTCAGAACAGGTGTATATATACTGAGATCATGTGACACTTAGATTGCACACAGGTGGATTTTATTTAACTAATTATGTGACTTCTGAAGGTAATTGGTTGCACCAGATCTTATTTAGAGGCTTCATAGCAAAGGGGGTGAATACATATGCACGCACCACTTTTCCGTTATTTATTTTGTATAATTTTTTTAAACAAGTTATTTTTTTCATTCCACTTCACCAATTTGGTCTATTTTGTGTATGTCCATTACATGAAATCCAAATAAAAATCCATTTAAATTACAGGTTGTAATGCAACGAAATAGGAAAAACGCCAAGGGGGATGAATACTTTTGCAAGGCACTGTATGAAGAGACATCGTATAAAGAGAAGATAGGATGATGCAGGGAAAACAAGATATGGATGGAGAAAGATGGTATGTGAGAGAAAAATACAGCTTATTTCCTGTAGTCTCTGAGGTAAGCTGTGCGTCTATAAATGAGTGAGGGGAGGACAGATAAGTGATGGCACAGCACTGGCCTGAGGAAGAGAAGAGCTGGGTAGGGAGCGTCAGATAGATCAGAGCTACACACACACACACACACCCATATGGATACACTCATGCACACACACATATGGATACACTCATGCACACACACATATGGATACACTCATGCACACTCACATATGGATATGTACAGACATATACACACACACACGCATATGGATGCACAAACACACACATGCATGCATTATCACATCCATCATCTATCACAGCGTTAGTGCAAGATTGACAAATGCACGCATGCGCATCTTTAGATGGCAGGCTCATGTAAAATCAATGTAGAATCCACCCTGATTAAATCAGATAGACCTCTCTTTTTTTAAAGTCTTAACAAAACGCTGGAAATTTATTCGACCACTTGTGATGCTATAACTGGAATTAGGATTGACACTCCAACACATCCTCTTGGAGCACTGTCGGGATGTATCCAGTCACACCACTCCCCCAAAAAACAGCCAGCATTAGAAAGCCATTTCCATCGGAAAGCCATTGGTCATTAGGACTGAGATGCCAAGTGCTTTTATTGCCTCGGAATAGCTAAGTGTGACCTTTCAGGAAGCCTGGGCTACATCCCAAATGGCACCCAATTCCCTATTTAGTGCACAATTGTTTACCAGAGCCTGAATCCTGGTCAAAAGTAGTGTACTATATATATATATATATACAGTTGAAGTCGGAAGTTTACATACATGTTTTCAACCACTCTACAAATTTCTTGTTAACAAACTATAGTTTTGGCAAGTCGGTTAGGACATCTACTTTGTGCATGACACAAGTAATTTTTCCAACAATTGATTACAGACAGATTATTTCACTTATAATTCACTGTATCACAATTCCAGTGGGTCAGAAGTTTACATACACTAAGTTGACTGTGCCTTTAAACAGCTTGGAAAATTCCAGAAAATGATGTCTTGGCTTTAGAAGCTTCTGGTAGGCTAATTGACATCATTTGAGTCAATTGGAGGTGTACCTGTGGATGTATTTCAAGGCCTACCTTCAAACTCAGTGCCTCTTTGCTTGACATCATGGGAAAATCAAAAGAAATCAGCCGAGACCTCAGAAAAAAATCTTGTAGACCTCCACAAGTCTGGTTCATCTTTGGGAGCAATTTCCAAACGCCTAAAGGTACCACGTTCATCTGTACAACCAATAGTACGCAAGTATAAACACCATGGGACCACGCAGCCGTCATACCGCTCAGGAAGGAGACGTGTTCTGTCTCCTAGAGATTAACGTACTTTGGTGCAAAAAGTGCATATCAATCCCAGAACAACAGCAAAGGACCTTGTAAAGATGCTGGAGGAAACAGGTACAAAAGTATCTATATCCACAGTAAAACGAGTCCTATATCGACATAACCTGAAAGGCCGCTCAGCAAGGAAGAAGCCACTGCTCCAAAGCCGGCATAAAAAAGCCAGACTACGGTTTGCAACTGGACATGGGGACAAAGATCGTACTTTTTGAAGAAATGTCCTCTGGTCTGATGAAACAAAAATAGAACTGTTTGGCCATAATGACCATCGTTATGTTTGGAGGAAAAAGGGGGCTGCTTGCAAGCCGAAGAACACCATCCCAACCGTGAAGCACGGGGGTGGCAGCATCATGCTGTGGGGGTGCATTGCTGCAGGAGGGATTGGTGCACTTCACAAAATAGATGGCATCATGTGGAAGGAAAATTATGTGGATATATTTAAGCAACATCTCAAGACATCAGTCAGGAAGTTAAAGCTTGGTCGCAAATGGCTCTTCCAAATGGACAATGACCCCAAGCATACTTCCAAAGTTGTGGCAAAATGGCTTAAAGACAACAAAGTCAAGGTATTGGAGTGGCCATCACAAAGCCCTGACCTCAATCTTATAGAACTGAAAAAGCGTGTGTGAGCAAGGAGGCCTACAAACCTGACTCAGTTACACCAGCTCTGTCAGGAGGAATTGGCCAAAATTCACCCAACTTATTGTGGGAAGTTTGTGGAAGGCTACCCAAAATGTTTGACCCAAGTTAAACAATTTAAAGGCAAAGCTACCAAATACTAATTGAGTGTATGTAAACTTCTGACCCACTGGGAATGTGATGAAATAAATAAAAGCTCTACTATTTCTCTACTATTATTCTGACATTTCACATTCTTAAAATAGAGTGGTGATCCTAACTGACCTAAGACAGGGAATCTTTACTAGGATTAAATGTCAGGAATTGTGAAAAACTGAGTTTAAATGTATTTGGCTAATGTGTATGTAAACTTCCGACTTCAACTGTATGTATTGGATAATGGCACAATCATTTGGGCTTTTTTGGGGCTTGGGCTCATAAATGTCGTAGGGCTCATAAAATGTATTCAATATATGGCTTATCAGGCTCAGGCAGCATCAGGTTTTGATTTTCATGCTGATCAAAGCTCTAATCAAATCCAGACATATTTATATTCTTTATAATGATTTTGAATGACACTTCAGGTTTTGAAGGGAAATACCGGGTTACCGGAGAGAAAAGTGATTTATTCTCGGGATGGAACATTTGTAAAATACAGGGAAAATATTCAACCCTAGTGCCATCCTTAAACCACATTACTTCAGACAGACTTTTTGTATTTTGTCAAAAAAGGATTGAACCTTTTGCTTTTCTATCAGGGGGTCATACATTGATGGACCACAGAGACTCCAGATGGACTATCTGTAATTTGTCTGACATTTCATATCAAAAGTTGAAATGAGTGCATTTTTTATGTGTTTAATTAATCTTTGTCTGGGCCAATGGGTCCAGACCCTTCCACTCATCTTTTCCACTGCTCACGTTCTTTACTTGGTCGCATGTAACTGAATCTTGTCAGCCACATACTTTGTGTGGCTGTGACCCCCTTCAGTGGTGGGCCGTGGGGGTTATTAATACCCAAGGGAGAGTCAGAGGGGATGGGTATTAGGGGTGTGGTGGGTGTCCCAGGGAAAGTGAAGACTAGGGGTGGGGTGTGTGTGTGTGTGTGTGTGTGTGTGTGTGTGTGTGTGTGAGGACTACGGGTGCGTTGTTTGAATGTATCCCTGGGGTAATGGGGACCAGGGGTGTGGAGGTGTACATTACAGAGCCCAAAGAATGCCAAGAACACGTGGTGGGCAATCAGACAGCTCTTTGGGAAAGTGTTTTAACTTCTGTAAACTGACACGCATGAGTGCATGGTCTCTCCACAGGCCTTGGTGCTGTCCTTACTTTTTCCACGAACCCATGTCAACATACACACTTACGTGGAGGAACACAAATATGCAATTACACACACACCAAGTCTCTCACACACCAGCCTGGTACATGCATCATAGGTAATTTATTTCCATGTTCATACCAGGCCCGTGACTCAAACCAGCCATTTCCCTTAAATATAATACCAGTCCAGGACAGTCACACTCGCCGACCACCACGGACAAGCTCACTCTCCCTGCCTGTCTCATTACACTATGATCAGAGCCAGCTGCAGACAATGATCAGCTAGAAGGAAATCAGATTTTCAAAATTGTTATGCTATATTTACAATTATATAAATTATATGCAACAAATTTTCCACCAACCGGTTCCTGTGCAAATGCACATCACTCAACCAATAAGCAACGCATAACTGCATACTGATTTCCAACTTTGAGAGCTTATCATCATAGTTTGCGTTTTCAACACAAACAATCAAGTACATCGATCTTGACAAACCGAAAATACATCCCTCCCTACTCAGCATTGAAGGCTTGGTTTAACAATCTCCTAATGTCATGAAACGTTTTAGTGTTTTGTAACAGATGTCTATTTCCATTAATCGAATGGCCGTTGCGCAGTTTGGATGCTGGAATTATATTGGAGTGGATGAACATGCATAGTCAGAATAAAACATTGTGACTAGTTGTGTTTATGCCACACAATAAAAGGTAATACATTTTAAAAGTTAAATTACAAATATTTAGGAACATAGGCCTATGTGGCCACACTACATAGGACGACTTGGGAGAATGTGCGATGGGCAACAGACAGAGCATAAGTATCAGAAGTAAAAATACAGCCAGACTGTCATGCTACTGTGCCTTTCTATAATCTGTCGAGTAGACCCACAACTGATCCAAATGGAATGAATGGAATGAAACGTTCAAATAACAGGGTTTTTAAGCCATTAGTCAAATGGCATTTTCACTGCAGTTTACAGCCTAGAGTAGAATTGTACTAAATTGTACTCACTTGAAAACAATAATGCAATTATTCATTGGATTGTGGTGTTATAGGCTAGTCTACAGTATGTAGGATAATTGTATTGTCCCTAAACAAGATCAATAGGGGAGCTTTTTGGGCTGTGTGTTTTCACTGTTCTTTCATGTGCAATGACACAGCTGGCCTCCCCACTGCCTTTCAGCTACTGTATTCTTCCATCTTGTGGATTTATATAGAAAATTGGTGCATTGTTGAATGATTTTATGTGTGGTATGATTTCTAGTTAATTTATTGCAAATCTGGACAAACGATCCAACTACCATTATTGCAGGGTTTCCGTTATATATATATAAAATATGGCGTCGGACCAGCAGCATTTTAATTTACCGGACAGTTGAGAAATGTACAGGACCCATATGCATTGGGTGCATAACCGTATTAGGGCGTCCACCCACGGTGCTCAGATTGACAGAAATCACATTTAGATGATGGTAATTCATCTCAACGGAACATGCACATCGGGGATACAACGGCGTGCATCCTTCTTACTGAATTCCAATGCGCATTTGAAGAATAACTGTCCCCATGTAGTTTTCCTCAGCCAACATGACGAGTAGCGAACAGCAAAATCACTAGTCTATATCATGTGTCAAACTCATTCCACGGAGGGCCGAGTGTCTGCGGGTTTTCGCTCCCACCCTTGTACTTGATTGATGAATTAAGGTCACTAATTAGTAAGGAACACCCCTCACCTGGTTGTCTAGGTCTTGATTGAAAAAAAAACAATGTCACAATGTTTCCATTTCTATTGTCAAGTGACAGTCTTTTTTAAATTGAAACGACCAAATGTCGGCCTTTTACCAGAGACGAAATTTTTTACGCATGAACTGTTTATTTTCATACATTCGGTAGCCTATGCTACAAAATATAATATTCTGCCCATATGAAAACATTTATTTTAGGCCGTAGCCTAAAGAACATCTACATGATTTAATGAAAAGCAGCAAATACACAACATTGCTTTCACACAAAAACAGTAAATAGGCTCCAGCTAGCTTCACAGTTTCCCCACCAAATAGGCCTACAAGGAAACTCGATGTATCTCGACGATGTTAAGCACATTGCTTATCTTTACAACAGGAGTATAGCCTACCTGGCTGGCATGAAAATGAACCATGGGAAAAGCGTCCTCCTGTCACTCAGAATACAGGATCTCGAGGGGCGGAGCTAGCATGTTGGAGTGAACGGCTGTGTGTGAGAGGCTCCTGCAACTTTTTTGCGAAAAAATCTAACCTAAATTACTTTATGGCACTAGTTACAACAAACGTTTCTTTCTAATACAATATTGTAACTTCTATGTGAAAATGCCGAGTAATAAGCGACCAAAGGACAATAAATCCACATCGGAGGCCTACTCCCCACCAAACAACGAGACAGACATGGCGGAAGGCACAGGTAACAACGTGACACTTACAGAACTTACCCGGGCTTTGGGAGAACTACGTGTTGCTATAGCGGAGGATCTTAAGGCTACTATTGCTGAACTGGACACTAAAATAGAGAGCACCGTTCGAACGGTCACTTCGCAGGGCCAGAGTATTGTGGACCTTGAGAAAGCTTCTGAATTCAACGCTGGTAGGATCGACGAGTTAGAGAAGCTATGCACCTCATTGCAGGATAGTGTACAGAGGCTTTCTATGAGAGTGGTCGACCTGGAGGGCAGATCCAGGCGTCATAACCTTCGCGTTGTGGGTCTGGCAGAAGGGGTGGAGGCGGGCTCTCGCCCCACCGACTTCTTCGCCAAGCTACTGAAGGAAGCAATGGGACCGGATGTTTTGGCTTCGGATCCCCTACTGGACCGTGCACATGGTGCCCTTGTCCCAGTGCCTGGACCGGGCCAGCGTCCTCGCCCAGTGATCATCTGTTGTCACAGTTTCAAGACCAAGGATCTTATCCTGCGCGAGGCTCGAATGAGGGGCAACCTGTTACATAAAGGGCACCCCTTTCGTGTCTATGAGGATTATGCGCCCGATGTGGCAAAGCACCGCGCTGGCTACAGAGATGTCATGACCAAACTCTACAAACTCCATCTTCGCCCAGCCTTGCTCTTCCCTGCAAGACTAAGAATTACCCCGCCTTCTGGGGAAAAGATTTGGCTCTCCTCGGTTTTGGACACAGAGAAGTTTATCCGGGAATAGACGCCAATCCCCCGTACAGGTTAGAGTGCCTTGTCATTGTGTGTTAGGGTCTGCTCATGGACCCGAATCCATACTATACCATAACGGGTGAAACCGTATTAAACGGTCTCAGCAAGGGCTACCGAACATGTAATACGCCGAGCTGACCAATGGAGGGCGGTCAGAGCTCTCATTTAACGTTAATTTCACTTTCATTCCGACTGGGTTTTGAGCAATGACTGTTTGGGAGGCCATCCAAGTCGGATATAATAATTGCCATTTAGACCTTTTCGTGATAAATTTTTGTGTATGGTTCCTCCTTGGCTCTCGCATTGACACTTTCGGATGGATATACTTACATTCCCCCATTTTTTGTTTTGTTTCGTTATTTATTTTTCAATTCTTACATTATTCCTATTACCATACCATGTATTTATTGCTTGCAGGGGTCTGGGGGTGATGGTTGGGAAGGGGCAGACGCAGACACCTGGATAGCAAGTTGATGCTTTGTGCTGTTCTGCCTTTGTCATAGCCTGGCCCGCTCTCACGATTTGATTCCCACCAGCCCTCCCTGGTGCTTGTGTCTGTGTAGGTGTGCGTATATATAATAATAATTATTTGTACTTTATTATTATTTTCTCTTAGCATTTTAGTATTATGTGTATATTTTAAATTAGTATAGATTATTATTCTGGGGTATGAATGTTTGTGTATGTAGATGTGTGTGTATGGGTGTATGTGTGTGTATGTATCTGTATATATTTAAGAATATTTATTTTATATCTATATTTTTTTGTATGTGTATGTATACATGTGTTTGTATGTGTATGTATGTGTGTGTGTGTGTGTGTATGTGTGTGTGTATGTATATATGTGTGTATGTGTGTGGGTGCACGTGTGTGTATACTGTAGGTGTGTGTGTGTGCGTATATTATATTATTATTTATTTTATTTTTACTTTATTTTTTATTTTATTTTTATTTATTTTTGATTGGGGGGTACGTTCAATTTATCAAAATCCTTGTTCCCATCTCCTAACCCACAATATGTAACTGTACTGCTGTCTATGTCGGTTACTGATGGTTTATGTTTAGACCGGCATTGCTTAGCAATAGAATCTTGTGATGATACATCTTGCTTATCTCAGGGATTGACCCAAGATGAACCTTAAGTGCGCAATATGTTTAAGTTGCAACTTATTCTGTTTAGGTTTATTAGATGCTAATTGAACACTTTAAGCGCGGGAGCCTCCTCAGTTCATATGTTAGTAGAAGTTTTAGGATAGTGAGAGGTGAACGTATAGTTGGGATTTTCTTTTTGTTTTACCTCTTGTTCGAGGTCGCGCCGTGCTTTTTTGGCATCGGCCAGACAATGTGTTTATTTTTATTTTCATATTTTTTTTGTCCTATTTGTGTATGCCTGTTAAATGTGGGTTGATGGGGGGTAAAGGTTGGGGAAAGTAGGGGAACAGGGTAAAGGTGCTTGCGGGGGGAGGGTGGGTTGGATACTGCTCGGGTGTAGGTGCTACATATGCTGATCATGATGGTTTGGTGCGCTTTCTTACCTTTTTAGTGAGTTACATGTTATGCAGGCCACCATAGGAACTACAAATGAGAGGAGGGTGGGGCTTACATTCACTTCCTGGAATGTCAAGGGTTTAAACGAACCAATTAAGAGAGGCAAGGTCCTAGCCCACTTGAAAGCACTTTCGTCTGATATTATATTTTTGCAAGAAACCCATCTGAAAAACAATTCTCATAACAGACTTAAATGTAAGTGGGTGGGGCAAGTGTATCACTCTAACTTCTCTGCCAAAACGAGAGGCACAGCGATTCTGGTACGGAAAGGAATTCCCTTTCTACATGAAACCACTATTGTGGATAAAGAGGGTCGTTATGTGATCGTAATAGGAGAGATCCACTCTACTTCTCTACTAAATATCTATGGGCCAAACATTGATAACCCCTCTTTTTTCAAAAGAGTCCTTGCCCTGATTCAAGATATCTCACATACTAATCTGATCATTGGAGGGGACCTTAACTGTGTACTAGACCAATATTTGGATAGATCCTCTACCCCTACCTCCTATTCAAGCGAATTCTTGAATACCTACATAAAAAATTAGAACTTATTTGATATATGGAGGATCTCTAACCCTACGGGTAGGGAATACTCCTTTTACTCTCATGTTCACAATGTATATACTCGAATTGACTACTTTTTGGTTGATGCCAAACTACTCCCCTATACCTGTAATGTGAGATATCATGATATTATAATCTCTGACCACAGTCCACTCACCTTCTCCCTGAGATTGGGTGACATCGTACCAAACGAGAGGGTCTGGAGGTTGAATCCTCAGCTCCTCACAGAACCAACATTCTGTGAACATCTTAAAGACCAAATTACATTTTTCTTTGATACCAACGACAACACAGAGACTTCCCCAGCATTATTGTGGGAAACGCTGAAGGCGTATTTGAGAGGCTGTATCATCTCCTTTCAGACTGCCAGGAGTAGGCAAAACAGAAGAAAATTGGTAGAACTGGAGGGACAAATTCACTTACTGGATAGGGAGAATGCTAGACATCCATCTATGGAGAAACATAAAAAAAATTATGTCTTTAAAATGTAAATACAATCAGATCCTCTCGGCTAAAATTGCTAAATCTTTTCTCTATGCCAAGCAAAAATATTTTGAGTTTGGTGACAAACCACACAAATTACTCGCCAGACAACTTCGAAAAAATGTGAGTGACTGAATGATTCACAAAGTTAAATCTGCATCTGGGGAATTACTCTCCTCCCCCAAAGACATCAATGACAGATTCCGTCAGTTTTATGAGACTCTATATACATCTAAAGCGGATCCTAATCCCTTAATTATGCAAAACCTTTTGGAGGACTGTAATCTTCCTGCCCTGAACCAGTAAGACTCTAACTTCCTGAATAAGGAAATATCTCTTGAAGAAATTAGAGAAACAATTAAATCTCTAAAGAGTGGCAAGACCCCGGGCCCAGATGGATACCCTGGTGAATTCTATAAAACATTCAGCAACATGCTCTCTCCCTACCTGCACAAACTGTTGGTTTGGGCCAATGAGGATCGAGCTCTCCCATCTACTTTGGATGAGGCGTTTATTACAGTTATACATAAGAAGGGTAAAGATCCGGAAGAGGTAGGGTCATACAGACCAATATCCCTCCTTAATACAGACCAAAAGATTTTAGCAAAAACTCTGGCTAACAGGCTTAGCACTTTAATTGGAAAATTGGTCCATTCGGACCGGACCGGCTTTATCCCTAACAGAAACTCATTCTTCAATTTCAGGCACCTCTTCAACATTATGTATTCTCAGAGGTTACCTAACGTGGACCTTGCCGTTATATCTCTTGACGCCGAAAAGGCCTTTGACCAAGTTGAGTGGCCCTATCTATTCAAGGTCCTACAGAAATTTTATATTGGAGATGGGTTCATAAATTGGATCCAGCTTTTATATAGGAACCCCT
Organism: Coregonus clupeaformis; assembly: GCF_020615455.1. NCBI lineage: Eukaryota > Metazoa > Chordata > Actinopteri > Salmoniformes > Salmonidae > Coregonus > Coregonus clupeaformis. Next base: position 4,101,787 of record NC_059197.1, read on the forward strand.
GTGCGAGAATACTCACTAACCAATCACTGTCGCTCCGATTTAACCTTTACAGAGGGACAAGGCAGGGTTGTGCGCTGTCGCCTATGCTCTTCGCCCTAATTATTGAATCTCTCGCTCAAGCGATCAGATCTCATTCAGCAATACACGACTATAATACTAAAGATACTCTAAATAAGATTTCCCTATACGCAGATGATATTCTCCTCTATGTAACAGAACCCCAAGCTAGTATTCCAGCTATTCTTGAGGTGATTCATTTGTTTGGTACCTTCTCGGGATACAGAATAAATTGGAACAAGAGTGAATTAATGCCCATACGGTTGCAAAACACCTCCTGGCTAGAACATCTTCCAGTTAAGTTATCTTCAGAAAAATGTATCTACATTGGAATTGTAGTTACCAAACAATACTCCTTACTATTTAAAGAGAATTTCCCCTCTCTGATGCAAAATCTCAAGGCAAACATACAATTTTGGAGAACTCTCCCAATTTCTCTGCTTGGAAGAATTAATGCCATTAAAATGGTCTTCCTCCCACAACTGCTCTACCTATACCAGAACATCCCAGTAAATCCTTTCATAAACAACTGGACTCTATTATCAATCCTTTCATCTGGGATTATAAAACACACAGGATAGGTAAAAAACACCTATGTAAATCCAAGATGGAAGGAGGATTGTCTCTCCCAAATTTTATATTTTACTATTGGGCTGCTAACCTCCGCGCTGTTACGTTTTTGCTGGATGACGCACCCCCGCCATCCAGCTGGCTTAGTATGGAGCGTGAGGAGTGTCACCCCTTCTCTATTGGTGCTGTGATTTTGTCACCTGTCAATCTGGAGATGTCATTTTACCGTAACAATCCTATTATACATAGCACAGTCCGAATCTGGAAGCAAATTAAAGTCCACTTTGAGCTTCTGATAATCCTGGGAGTGTCCGATTCCCTAAACGGATTAACCAACTCCCAAAAACAACTCATCTCTTACAGTCTCATTTCGGCAAAAAAATTAATCTTGTTGTTTTGGAAAAGGAGGGAAGCGCCCTCTACCAAATTATGGCTCAGCGAATTGGCAAACACTGTACACTTAGAAAGAATTAGATATATTCTGAACAATAAATTATCAAAATGTGATCAAATCTGGCAGCCTTTCCTCTCTTACTTGGACCAGTCGGCGCTGTGAATTTGTACTTTTTAACGCACTCTCAATTGTCATATTGTAATCTACCTTTGGGCAGCGTGTGCTGGCCCCGCCAACCGAGCAGTCGGGAGGGGAATAGGGTGGATTAAGAGGGGGGGGGGATAAAGGGGGGTATAAGTGGGGGGGGGTTACATCTACCCTTTTTCTTTCTACCTGTCCCTGTTCTGTATGTCTTGTTTTGTAATATTTGTTTTGTGCCCAGAACTCTGGGTCTTGTCGTTCATGTCTGTTCTCTTATGTTTAGATAAGAACTGTACTCGTGTCTTTCATACCTATACACCATTCTTGTGTGTGTTCAATAAAAAATATTTGAACAGAAAAGCGTCCTCCATTCGCTATTTAAGTGCATAGATTACATGTATTTTTTCCCGCTGCCCGTTTCGAGACAGGTGCATGTTAATGGTCCATTCTAAATCAAAACAAATTTCACACATATATTATTTAGTATATGTAAAGACAAGATTCAATCAAGAATAGTCTGATGGGTCACAATATTAGCCTATCACTTGTGAATTATATATTATCACTTGTGAATGATGCCCAGCGTAAGGCAAAAAACAATGCCTTTTTTTCCTAGACTTTTTCGAATCATAGGCATAGACTACCGACTGTAGCCTAGCCCATAGGCCTATATGTTTTGATAAGGTTTGTATCACAACTAAAGTGGCCAAATAACTTCTTAAAATTAAGCACATTAATTCGCTTTACAAGGGGTGAAGAGCCTAACTGGCATATATCAGCAGCGTGTGAGTTTCAAGTTCGGGGAAGATCATTTTCACCATAAAAATGCATCTTAATAATAAAAGCATTACATGCATAATCGCATTTGCGGTCACTTTTGATACTGGTGTTTTCCCACTAATGGAACATTTGCGCTTATAGCCTACTGCCATGTGCGCATTGCTGCACTTATAATGTGAAGAAATACCCTAATAGTTTATCAACATTTTAAGCTAAACATTCTGATCTGTTGAGTCAGCCACATTGCGTAAAAAAGTTTTTTTGATGCTAGTGGTTGTATTCATATGGGATCTATCGTATCCCCAACTGTCCCAGACTATGTTTGGAATATTCATTTTTCGCACAGAATAGAATAGGTCAACTTTTGTACTATAGGGGATAGTAGATTGACATAGGCTAGTGCTTTTGCTGTTCGTTAGGCCTACTCATCTTGTTGGCTGATGAAAAGTAAATGTGGACAGTTCTTTCAATATCTTCAATATGCAACGGAATTGGATAAGGACACGTGCAGTTGCGTCCCCGATGTGTCTGTCTTCACTTGTAGCCTGTGAGAAAGACCTGATCACGTGATGGAGAGCCATGTGAGTGAGAGGTGCTTCAGAGCGCAGCACTCAGGGAGAAGGGCACAACGCAGCACTCCGGGCCAAGGGCACAACCGCCACTGGCTGCAAAAGGCATGGGTATTTTTGGGGTGCATTACAGCCACACAAAGGGGATGCCGCCATGGAATTCAAGGCATTATCAAGTGCTTGTCAAATTGTGAATGCAAGACTGATTAAGTGTGTACAGCCTGCGCAAAAAACAGTTCTACAGAGGGTGGTTCGGACAGCCCAGTACATCACTGGGGCAGAGCTCCCTGCCATCCAAGACCACTAAATCAAATCAAATATATTGGTCACATACACATATTTAGCAGATGTTATTGTGGGTGTATCGAAATGCTTGTATCAGGCGGTGTAGGAGGAATGCCCGAAAAATTGCCAAAGTCTACAGCCACCAAAGCCATAGACTGTTCACTCTGCTACCGTCCGGCAAACGGTACGGGTACATCGGCTCTCGGACCAACAGGCTCAGAGACAGCTTCTACCCCCAAGCCATAAGACTGCTAAATAGCCAGACTGCTAAATAGTAAATTAATGGTACCCGAACTATCTGCACTGACTCTATCTTGTAATGACCCTATGCATACTCACTAGACTATATATACAAACCATATACACACACTTCACTCACTCACACACACTACATTGACACTCCCCCACAAAACCTACACACATTCACATAACACACACACGCAGACCGACACAACACAAACACACTTTTACCCTCATCATTTGCTGCTGCTACTCTGTTCTTTATTTTACTCTTATTTTTGTGTATCCTGATGCCCAGTCACTTTACCCTGTCTTCATGTACATATCTACTTCAAATACCTCGTACCGCTGCACATTGATCTGGTACTGGTACTCCCTGTATATAGCTCCATTCTTGAGTATTTTATTTGATTCCTCGTTTCACTATTTTATTGTTAAAACTCTGCATTGTTGGGAAGGACTCGTAAGCAAGCATTTCACAGTAAAGTCTACACCAGTTGTATTCGGTGCATGTGACAAATAACATTTGATTTTATTTGATTTTGAGGTCTGGATATGTGAAGGTGGAAAAAAACATGGTGGAAACTTGGTGGCGCTATTGCTAACACTTCCCAGTTGTCTCAGATCCATGAGAGGGAGTGAATGAGGGCAGAAGAGAAGGAACATTTTCTGGGGAATAAAACACAGCTCAACTCCAGAATGTTGATGGTGGTGTCTCAAATGGGCTGTGGTCAAAATTAAGTTTATTCGGTACACCCATCTAGTACCGGGTCCGACCCCCCTTTGCCTCCAGAACAGCCTGAATTCTTCAGGGAATGGATTCTACAAGGTGTGGCATTCAAATGTTGCTGAATTGGTATCAAGGGACCTAACGTGTGCCAGGAAAACATTCCCCACATCATTACACCACCGCTACCAGCCTGTACCGTTGACACCAGGCAGGATGTGGCCATGGGCTCATGCTGCTTACGCCAAATCCTGACTCTGCCATCAGAATTACACAACAGGAACCGGGTTTCGTTGGACCAGGCAATGTTTTTCCACTCCTCAATTGTCCAGTGTTGGTGATCACGTGCCCACTGGCTCTGCTTCTTGTTGTTTTTAGCTGATAGGAGTGGAACTCAGTGTGGTCGTCTGCTGCAATAGCCCATCCGTGACAAGGACCGACGAGTGCTTCCAAGATAGCATTCTGCAGACCACTGTTGTACTGTGACGTTATTTGCCTTTTTGTGGCCCGCCTGTTAGCTTGCACGATTCTTGCCATTCTCCTTCAACCTCTTTCATCAACGAGCAGTTTTCACCCACAGGACTGCCGCTGACTAGATGAACAAAGCTGACCCTAGACACTGTCGTGCGTGAAAAGCCCAGGAGGACGGCCGTTTCTGAGATACTGGAACCGGCGTGCCTGGCACCAACGATCATACCACACTCAAAGCCGCTTAGGTCACTTGTTTTGCCCATTCTAACGTTCAATCGAACAGTAACTGAATGCCTCGATGCAGGTGTGTGTGTGTCTCAGACCTGTGTTCAAATAATATTTAGGGTATTGAAATTACTTTCAAGACATTTCGAAGTAAGTATTTTTATATTTTGTCTTTGAAAATGCAAGTAGTAGAATATTGGAATGTATTTGGAAATACACTTGAAAAGTATTGGCATGTGTTTGAATGTATTGTGATGCCACGAGAGGCTACCGCTTCCAGCGGGGTTGCCCAAGTAGTGCAAGGAGTCCAGGTTCAACCAAAACAAGGATTTTTATTAAAGGTCTTCGGCAACTAACGAAATTATAACACAATTCTCTTCTTCCCAGAGCCCACCCTCCAGACCGTGTCTCTTCCCTTCCAAACAACTCCAGCCCATCAGCCCCTGATTGGTTTCAGCTGCGTGGGAAGATTGGCCACAGAGGGTTGGAGTTCCCGACCATACCAGCAGATGGAGCCATAGCTGTCTGGGTTTGCAGCCACCTCAGGGGATGTAACGTCCCTCCAGGACACAGCCTCTCGTGACATCACACATCCCCCTCCTCGGGACCGACGTCCTCGTCGGGGTAAAGGCAGCGAAGAAGGCATCACGCCGGGAGAGGGCGTCCGCATTGCCGTGGTGCTTGCCAGCCTGCTCTCTCTTCAACTCCTCCACCTCTAGGACCAGGGACTCAGCCTCCTGTTGTCTCTCCTTGAGTTTCTTACTGAACGCATCAGCCTTGGTTTTAGCAGAGTTTAGCTTCTGTTGAGCAGCTTTCAGTTCCTTCTCTCTCTCTGCCTCCGCATTCTTCATCTTGTTCTCCAACACCTTGTACTTCTCCTCTGCCTTCTTCTGGACCTCCTTACTACTGCGCAGGGTCTCCTCACACTCCTCGATGGTCCTGCGCAGCCTCTCCAGCTCCTCCTGTTGCTTATGGAAGGAGCTCTGTTGGAGTTTAGCCTGGAGGATATCTAACTCTTCTGTCTTCATGTCTAACTGTTGCTTTAACAAACGATACCTCTCAGCGGTCCCCTTCAGACCAGACAGTTCTTTGTCCAGATTCTGTAGCTCCGTCTCTGTGTCGGTCTGGGCACCTGCCATCCCTATCAGAGCCCGGGCGGGAGTGAGTAATTCGGAGGATTGCACCGGAGCCTTCCCAGGATGAGTCTTGCCTCTCCGTTTCCGAGGTACTCGGGTTATCCTCTCCTGAGACTCTCTCCAGAGTGGGTAAAAGGCTGGGCAGTCTCGTCCAATTAGGACAGGGACGGGGAGGGAATCAACCACCCCCGCCGTCGTGTGTATGGTTCCCCGTGTAGCTGGTCATTGTAAGTTCAGTAATGGGGTATTCTCTGGTGTCCCCATGGACACAGGAAACTGGGAGGACTTTCCCGGGGTCAGACACGTTGGGCCCACCAAATCCTTACGCACCAGGGTGGCCCGGCTACCAGAATCCAGTAAGGCCTCCACATCATGGTGATTCACAGTTACCGGGCAGGTGGGGGGGTCGATCTGGGCCGCCATCTACGACTCCCAAGAGCGAGGCAAAACGGTGTGTGGGTGCTGAGCTGGAGGACTCCGCAGTGGGCATAGGTTCATCGGCTGGTTTCCCACACTGCCAGGAGATATGTCCCATCTCCCCCACACCGGTAACACTGTCGAGTTTCCCCCTCCTGGTGTACTCTTCTTGGACCCGCCTGGTTTCTGGCTCCCCCCTGGAGCCGGGATAAGTCCTGGACGTGGCTGGGTTCGAGCCATTGGGGTCCTTTGGACGGGTCCTTCCCATTTGTGGTGGGGCCGCACTCCTGGGGTCTTTTTCGGGAAGCATTCAGCATCTCCGCTGTGGCCTGGTACTTTTCCACAGCTTCCACGGTCAGATCAGCCGTGGTCAAGGCCTGTTGACTGATGAACCGTTTTGCCTCATAAGGCAGGGCGCGTAGGTAACGATCCACCACAACGGCCTCCACCACCGCCGCTGCTGTATTCCTCTGCGGATCCAGCCATTTCCTTGCGATTCGGACAAGTTCATGCATCTGCGCCCGAGGAGGTTGGTCTGGTTGGAAGGTCCAGCTGTGAAAGCGCTGGGCCATACCAAACTTTGTGAGTCCATATCTGCTGAGGATCTCAGACTTCAGGGCATCATAGTCAGTAACCTGGTCAGGGCCCAGGTCCCGGACAGCATTCAGCGCTTCCCCGGTTAGAAAGGGGGGCTAACAGACCAACCCACTGTTGCTTGGGCCAGGCTTCCCTAGTGGCCGTGGCCTCAAATGCATGCAGGTATGCCTCAATGTCATCGGTAGCTCCCATCTTAGATATAAAGTCACTTGCCTTTATTGGGCGGGTATTTTGGACAACCATCTGTCTCTGCAACTGCAATTCCTCTGCCTTCAGAAGGTTGGCTTTCTTTTGCTCCTCCAAGAGAGCCACGTTTGCTTGCATCTGGGCTTGCTGGCCAGCAACAAGGGCTTTCAATATGTCCTCCATTTCAGTCGGCGGGGAGCCTACGGCCAACTTGGAAAACTGGGTGATCAAACCTTCGGTATCCTCCTCTGACATGCACTATTAACGCTTGAGCGTGCCTGTATTCTCCACCATCTGTGATGCCACGAGAGGCTACCGCTTCCAGCGGGGTTGCCCAAGTAGTGCAAGGAGTCCAGGTTCAACCAAAACAAGGATTTTTATTAAAGGTCTTCGGCAACTAACGAAATTATAACACAATTCTCTTCTTCCCAGAGCCCACCCTCCAGACCGTGTCTCTTCCCTTCCAAACAACTCCAGCCCATCAGCCCCTGATTGGTTTCAGCTGCGTGGGAAGATTGGCCACAGAGGGTTGGAGTTCCCGACCATACCAGCAGATGGAGCCATAGCTGTCTGGGTTTGCAGCCACCTCAGGGGGATGTAACGTCCCTCCAGGACACAGCCTCTCGTGACATCACAGTATTTAAAAAAAACTAATATTTACTCAATGGGTCCTAGGGGTATTTGAAATAATGCTTTTAATAGTTTCAAATACAAGTAGCTGATTTGGCCACATTATTTTATAATACTGAAATACACAGAAAATAAGAATTTAAATAAATACTTTTGTTGTGTAGTGTATGTGTTTGCATGCATGTTTGTGTATGTGTGTGGCTGAAAGTGTGTGTGTGTCTGAGAGTGATAAGCATGATGGCTAGCTGGAGAAAAGCAGCTAGCACCAGATTCATTCCATTTGCATTTTGTCCACTATGCACGTTTTAAAGGCAATGCTCTCACGTTTGCAGAAACCACATTCACGGTAAAGGCTGGAAGTCTATGGGTATCTGCTAGCTTTGACTCGTGAAACTACTTCTAACTTCCTTCATGGGTATCTACTAGCATGCTAGCAGATACCGATAGACTTCAAGTCATTGCGCTAATGCTAGTTAGCATTGGCTTGCAAAACTACCTCCAACTTCCTTCATACTGGACACAGAGACATAAAAATGCCATCCATGAGTTCATCTGACTCTGGGGAAGTAGATAAAGGGCCATATTGCCAAAATCCCAAAGTATCCCTTTAACTCGATCCCAATCCTTTTATCTTTTCAATAACAATCCCTTACGCCCCCCTTCAGCTCTTCCTTCCACCAGGGAAGACGATGTGAGGGTGATGACAGATGTTTATTTTATGAACACCTGGGTTGTGTTCATTAGGGTATGCAACAGAAAAGGTTTTAAAGCGTTTGGCAACGGAAAACAAAATTGAGCGTTTCTTATTGTACAAGTCCGGCTAGTCCCTCCCTGTTTGAGTCTGTTTTCTTCCATTTGGTGCAAACATAACAAGACCCTGATCTGCAACATGACATCCCTCCCTGTTTGTCTGCTTAGAATGACAGCTCAGGCATTGCTTAGCAGCCGTACTTTACCAGCAGCTGTCTCTTTAAAGGGGAATTTCCCCCTGGCTCTGCCACGGCATATAGTCATTAATATATTAACAACATTACGTTTAGATCATAAACATCACAATATCCAAACCACAAGCTAGAACTATCACATTTTAATATCACTGGTAGAATCGGGAAGTGTCGACTCCCGGTGTATTCGTCTGCTCATAGTGAACCTTAAAGTCCGACATTCATATCGAATCCTGATACAAGGTACAAACTTAAATAATGCCGTTGTTTACTTCGAATGACCATCACACAGTAATCTCAAAACTTCTCTAGGCAAGATATTTTTGAAAATGTTAGTTTCTCACTAATGTTTGTCATCATGCCCGTGTGGTGTTCTGTGCTAATTACAAACAAGCGCGAAAATGTGTTATCTTTCATACCTACCAGATATATATTTTTTTGTTGCAATAATAATCCCAATATTACACATCAATACAGGGACATTCCTGTGAAAACAAATGAACAAAAAAATATAATAAAATAAAATAATAATTCAGAACATCTTTAGATGTGGCAAGGCAATGAGACATTAACATACATTCAGAGACATGACTTCTAATAATCTTTCCAACTTTTTACGTTACAATTTTATAAATCCCTCAAACTTGTGTAACAGCTCAATAAAAAAAATACAAAAGAAGGAATTTTCCCACCCAATTTACATTTGTGAATATAATATTTGGCCAAGAGAATAAGAATGTTATTAAAATAGTTACGATCGGAATTACAAGGATAAGCATAACACCATTTAACATCATCAAAGGTAAACATAGGTAATTTTTTAGATTTTATACACAACCATTCATGAATTTCAATCCATAGTTTACTAGAATGGTGGCATAAAAAAAAAATGCTGTATAGATTCTGAATCAGAGGAGCAAAAAACACAAGGCGTTTTGTCAAAATGGAACCTTTTGTGCAAGAAATCATTAACAGGGTAGATGGAAGAAAATATTTTTTAATGAGTTTCTTTAACTTTTAAGGTAAAAAAGGTTGTCGCTTTTGACCATTGCATGGGTTGGTCAATTCCCTAGCAATATATTTCATTATAAATCACCAAAAATTACTTAATTAACTGCCAATTGTATCCACTTATTGTTGAATTTTTCATCCAAAAGGTTCAAGTCATTAAATTGTAAACATAATATAACAAAGTGTTCTTAATAAGTCCAAGTAAAGGAAGTGGAATTGCTTTGCAAACCATAATATATTCTCTCTGAGTAATATTAACCTGAAATTTACCAATGAACTCAAACGGCAGAAACTCCCCAGTGTTATCTAACAAATCACACACAAAATGTATCCCCTTGTCAGAACAAAGTCCTTTGAAAATTGATTTCCTATTAATTTTAATAACTCTTTTATTCAGACCCCTTGACTTTTTCCAAATGTTGGTATGTTACAGCCTTATTCTAAAATTGATTAAATAGTTTTTTCCCCCACTCATAAATCAACACACAATACCCCGTAATGACAAAGCAAAAACAGGTTTTTGGAAATGTTAGAAAAACTGAAATATCACATTTACATAAGTATTCAGACCCTTTACTAAGTACTTAGTTTAAGCACCTTTGGCAGCGATTACAGCCTCGAGTCTTCTTGGGTATGACGCTACAAGCTTGGCAGACCTGCATTTGGGGAGTTTCTCCCATTCTTCTCTGCAGATCCTCTCAAGCTCTGTCAGGTTGGATGGGGACCGTCGCTGCACAGCTATTCTCTGGTGTCTCCAGAGATGTTCGATCGGGTTCAAGTCCGGGCTCTGACTGGGCCACTCAAGGGCATTCAGAGACTTTTACCGAAGCCACTTCTGCGTTGTCTTAGCTGTGTGCTTAGGGTCGTTGTCCTGTTGGAAGGTGAACCTTCGCCCCAGTCTGAGGTCCTGAGCGCTCTGGAGCAGGTTTTCATCAAGGATCTCTCTGTACTTTGCTCCATTCATCTTTCCCTCGATCCTGACTAGTCTCCCAGTCCCTGCCGCTGAAAAAACGGTGCCAGGTTTCCTCCAGCCAAAGAGTTCAATATTGGTTTCATCAGACCAGAGAATCTTGTTTCTCTTAGGTGCCTTTTGGCAAACTCCAAACGGGCTGTCATTTGCCTTTTACTGAGGAGTGGCTTTCGTCTGGCCACTCTACCATAAAGGCCTGATTGGTTGAGTGCTGCAGAGATGGTTGTCCTTCTGGAGGATTCTCCCATCTCCACAGAGGAACTCTGGAGCTCTGTCAGAGTGACCATCGGGTTTTTGGTCACCTCCCTGACTAAGGCCCTTCTCCCCGATTGATCAGTTTGACCGGGCTGCCAGCTCTAGGAAGAGTCTTGGTGGTTCCAAACGTCTTCCATTTAAGAATGATGGAGGGCACCGTGTTCTTGGGGACCTTCAATGCTGCAGACATTTTTTGGTACCCTTCCCCAGATCTGTGCCTCGACACAATCCTGTCTGAGCTCTACAGACAATTATTTCGACCTCATGGCTTGGTTTTTGCTCTGACATGCACTGTCAACTGTGGGACCTTATATAGACAGGTGTGTGCCTTTCCAAATCATGTCCAATCAATTGAATTTACCACAGGTGGACTCCAATCAAGTTGTAGAAACATCTCAAGGATGATCAATGGAAACAGGATGCACCTGAGCTCAATTTTGAGTCTCATAGCAAAGGGTCTGAATACTTATGTAAATAAGGTATCTGATTTCACTTTGTTATTATGGGGTATTGTGTGTAGATTGATGAGGAAAACATTTAATTTAATCAATTTTAGAATAAGGCTGTAACGTAACAAAATGTAGAAAATGCACTGTAACTCAAAATCAATAACCTGTAAACCTCCATGATCATATTCTTTCACTAATTGAGATTTCCGAATATAATGCGTTTTATTCTTCCAAATAAATCTAAATATAACAGAATTGACCTTTTTGATGTTATTAGAAGAAAGAAAAAGGGACTGACTTGGGTAAATGATTCTAGATAAACCATCAGTCTTGGACAGAAGAATACGACCCAAAACCCTTGTGGAATTAATTATAGTATCAATGTTTAAAGATTCTCTATCTGAAACGTTTTTAGTGATAACAATTCCTAAATATTTAACTTCCTTTTTAACAGGTATGGAGGCAATGTTGACAGAGTCACAGCAATGAATTGGCATGAGATCATATGAGGCCATAGAAAATGTCTTGATTCAGTCAATAGTCAAGGGAATAGCCACCCTATCATTTAGGAAAAGGGCAGTATGATCTGCAAATTGACTGATATTTATATCTTTACCAAAAATACGGATCCTTTTTAAATTCTCAGATTTGTTAAGAAATACGGCTAGTAAATCTGTTGCTAAAATAAATAAAAGAGGGGAGATTGGACAACCCTGTCTAATTCCTCTAGCAATAGAGAAACGAGGGGATGTTCCATTACTCATAGCCACTGAGCTGCTACATCATCCTTATCACTTTACAGAAATTCTCCCCGAACCCAAAAGTCGAGAGAGTTCTAAATAAAAGGTTGTGCTCTAAAGTGTCAAAAGCATTAAAACAATTCTAAAAACAATATAAAGCCATCTTCTATGAACTCACTGTAATCTAAAATATCTAATACCAATTGTATATGGTTTTGAATAATCCTTCCTTTAATGAAGGCTGATTGAGTTTCACTGATTATATCAAGGCCTTTTTTCAGCCTATTGGCATAGACATGGGCTAGTAACTTATAGTAATTTGCCAACAACGTGATTGGTCTTCAATTGTCCAAGTAAAGAGAGTCCTTCTTTGGTTTGGGTATAAGAACTATTAGTCCCTGTCTCAAAGAAGGAGGTAAGATAGCATTAGCAATACCCTATTTGTAGACCGAAAGCAATAACTCTCTAATATCAGGCCAAAAATGTTGATAGAATTCAGGAGTCAAACCGTCCTGTCCAGGAGATTTACCTATAGGCATCTGTTTAATGGCTTGGTCCAACTCAGTAATATCTATATCAGAATAGCTTGTTCGTCAAATTTCTTGTTTAAACCCTGGATTGCCTCAAAGATGGCTTCATTGGTGATAGGCTGGGGTGGTTGAGTCTGCCAAGTGTCACAAGTACGTTAATCTCTAGGAAACAGAACTCGTCTCCTTCCTACCTCATGCCCTCAACCTGAAATGATGGGACATCTCCACTTAACACTCCCTGTAACTCTTCTGCTGTCAGGTCTCGCACACCCAAATATCTCTCTGCAGCTGCCACCACAACCTCAATTTTCTTCGATTTGCGTTCCATCCCTGCAGTACAATTAATAACCATTGCTATAAAAGCTAAAAGCACAATCTTACTGAAACATATATCACTTGCTTGCCTATCCCACTGTACTGGTATACAGTGAGGGAAAAAGTATTTGATCCCCTGCTGATTTTGTACGTTTGCCCACTGACAAAGAAATGATCAGTCTATAATTTTAATGGTAGGTTTATTTGAACAGTGAGAGACAGAATAACAGCAAAACAATCCAGAAAAACGCATGTCAAAAATGTTATACATTGATTTGCATTTTAATGAGGGAAATAAGTATTTGACTCCCTCTCAATCAGAAAGATTTCTGGCTCCCAGGTGTCTTTTATACAGGTAACGAGCTGAGATTAGGAGCACACTCTTAAAGGGAGTGCTCCTAATCTCAGCTTGTTACCTGTATAAAAGACACCTGTCCACAGAAGCAATCAATCAATCAGATTCCAAACTCTCCACCATGGCCAAGACCAAAGAGCTCTCCAAGGATGTCAGGGACAAGACTGTAGCAGCTTGGTGAGAAGGTGACAACAGTTGGTGCGATTATTCGCAAATGGAAGAAACACAAAAGAACTGTCAATCTCCCTCGGCCTGGGGCTCCATGCAAGATCTCACCTCGTGGAGTTGCAATGATCATGAGAATGGTGAGGAATCAGCCCAGAACTACACGGGAGGATCTTGTCAATGATCTCAAGGCAGCTGGGACCATAGTCACCAAGAAAACAATTGGTAACACACTACGCCGTGAAGGACTGAAATCCTGCAGCGCCCGCAAGGTCCCCCTGCTCAAGAAAGCACATATACAGGCCCGTCTGAAGTTTGCCAATGAACATCTGAATGATTCACACGAGAACTGGGTGAAAGTGTTGTGGTCAGATGAGACCAAAATCGAGCTCTTTGCCATCAACTCAACTCGCCGTGTTTGGAAGAGGAGGAATGCTACCTATGACCCCAAGAACACCATCAAACATGGAGGTGGAAACATTATGCTTTGGGGGTGTTTTTCTGCTAAGGGGACAGGACAACTTCACCGCATTAAAGGGACGATGGACGGGGCCCTGTACCGTCAAATCTTGGGTGAGAACCTCCTTCCCTCAGCCAGGGCATTGAAAATGGGTTGTGGATGGGTATTCCAGCATGACAATGCCCAAAACACACGGCCAAGGCAACAAAGGAGTGGCTCAAGAAGAAGCACATTAAGGTCCTGGAGTGGCCTAGCCAGTCTCCAGACCTTAATCCTATAGAAAATCTGTGGAGGGAGCCGAAGGTTTGAGTTGCCAAACGTCAGCCTCGAAACCTTAACGACTTGGAGAAGATCTGCAAAGAGGAGTGGAACAAAATCCCTCCTGAGATGTGTGCAAACCTGGTGGCCAACTACAAGAAACGTCTGACCTACTGACATACTTATTTCCCTCATTAAAATGCAAATCAATTTATAACGTGTTTTTCTGGATTTTTTTGTTGTTATTCTGTCTCTCACTGTTCAAATAAACCTACCATTAAAATTATAGACTGACCATGTCTTTGTCAGTGGGCAAACGTACAAAATCAGCACGGGATCAAATCCTTTTTTCCCTCACTGTATATATCCTACTCTCACCACTCCCCCCCCTTGACCCCTCTTCCTCTACTTTCTTCACTACCTCCGCATATGACAGCTTCTTCTCTACTCTTACCCTGGAAACATCAACCTGCTTCTCTCGCACTGGACATGTCTGATCCCCAGCCCCATGGCCACCCCTACAATTAGTACATACCACTACTTTCCCCACTGCTTCACACTCCTTAGTCTCATGCCGTTCTGAACACTTCTCACACCTTGGAATCTCCCTCCTACATACTGCCACATGCCCATAAATTTGACACCTGTAACATCGTAACGTACTTGGCACATACGCTTGCACAGGATAACTTATATATCCTAACTTCACTTTATCTGGCAAAGACTCAACTTCAAAACTCAAAAGAACAGACAATGACTCTTCTGTTTCCCCACTCTCGCCACCCTGTTTACGTCGCACCAAACGACGAGCATCACACACACCGGGAATCTTCTCCTTCAGTTGATCCATTTTTACATTTACTGCTACCCCAGTAATCACTCCTCTCAATGGCACCCTTTTCTTAAGAGCGAAACAATTCACAATTCTTTCCCCCATTTGTTTAACTCTAAGCGCCTTCTCCCTCTGCCCAACAGAAACACAAACAATTATCACTAGACCACTTCTGGTTACCCTCACCGATTCCACTATACCCAACGCTTTTTTCACCCATCTTGAAACCACAAATGGATCAGCCAAAAGGCAAGGGTCCACTTTTTCCACAAACTTCACTCCTACAGTCACAGACTCATCTTTATCCTGACCCTCTGCGCAGGCCTCTGGCTCCGAGCACGTCACCACACCTACCACCTCCGATACTTCACCCTCTTCCATTTCTACTCCTGTCTTCAGCTCACTGCTTACATTTCCTACCACTCTTCTTTAACAAACCTTCTCCCGCCATTTTTTACAGACTCAAACACAGTCTTCCTCCCTCTCTCTCTTAGACATCCTCTGCCTCTCTTTTTCCCTCCATTCCTCCTCGTTCATCCAAGTATCCAAGTATACGTCCATGATAATACTGCATTTCTCCTAACCAATATCTATTTCTTGCCGTCTCAAAGGACTCCATTTTTCCCCTTCCTTTCCCTTCCGGCGTCTATTCTATCCTCAACCTCACAGTCCACAATGACCTCTTCATTGCTCCCTCCGGCATCCATTCTATCCTCTGGACTTGTGTCGACATCTTGGCCTTCGTCTTCTATCTGAAAATATTTGGTCCGCCACACAGTCCCCAATCGCCCGCCAAAGGATTGTTGTTAGTGTCCGCCTCCTTTTAAATGAAGCCCGCCTTGGGGGAGTGACGGGGGCCAGAGCACGAAGCACCGCCCAACACAAGTTATAGACTGGAAAAGAATGGTCTGCTTGTATATTTAGCAATGAATCCGCTGATAGGAACATTGCTGAAATAATTTCAATGTCTCTATTGAACAAGGACAACCATATCTACCCCCACAAAAATTTATAGTGTGATCGGTATAACATAGAGCCTTCGCGAAATGCCACAAAGCAGGACTACATGTCTTTTTAGATACCCCACCCCCCCCACCCCACTGTAGAAGTGTCAATGTTTTTACCAACCATGATGCACACATTCACTAGGCACATGTTGTAACATTAGAGAGTGTCTACATCATTGGCCTTTTGCTTTGGTTGGGCCTTTAACTCTATTACTGCCGGCCTCAGCCTCAGCTGTGATGTGTGTATGTGTGTGTGTGTTTGTTTGTGTGTGAGAGAGAGTGTTGGTGTCATTGCACATTCAACTGTTGAGCTATTTTAAGCCTGATTAATGAGCATTGACTATCAAGGTCTTCAGGAATAAAGTTGCAAAGCCTTGTCTGTGGTTCTTCTCCATCCATTTGTCATGTTCAAATAAAATACATGTGTATTTGTCACATGCTTTGTAAACAACAGGTGTAGACTAACAGTGATATGCTTGCTTACAAGTCCTTTTCCAACAATGCAGAGTAAAAAATGTTTTTGAAATAGTGACACAAAAAATAAATACACAGTGAATAACAAATAACATTAATGAGTAACATTCCACTGGTTGAATCAACGATGTTTCCACATCAATTCAATGCAATTACGTTGAACCAATGTGGAATAGACGTTGAATTGACGTCTGTGCCAGTGGGATGGCTATATACAGGGAGTAACAGTGTCGAGTCGATGTGCAAGGGGTACGAGGTAATTGAGGTAGCTACAGTTGAAGTCAGAAGTTTACATACACTTAGGTTGGAGTCATTGAAACTCGTTTTTTCAACCACTCCACAAATTTCTTGTTAACAAACTATAGTTTTGGCAAGTCGGTTAGGACATCTACTTTGTGCATGACACAAGTCATTTTTCCAACAATTGTTTACAGACAGATTATTTCACTTATAATTCACTGTATCACAATTCCAGTGGATCAGAAGTTTACATACACTAAGTTGACTGTGCCTTTAAACAGCTTGGAAAATTCCAGAAAATGATGTCATGGCTTTAGAAGCTTCTGATAGGCTAATTGACATCATTTGAGTCAATTGGCGGCCGTCATACCGCTCAGGAAGGTCACTCGTTCTGTCTCCTAGAAATGAACGTACTTTGGTGCGAAAAGTGCATATCAATCCCAGAACAATAGCAAAGGACCTTGTGAAGATGCTGGAGGAAACAGGTACAAAAGTATCTATATCCACAGCAAAACGAGTCCTATATTGACATAACCTGAAAGGCCGCTCAGCAAGGAAGAAGCCACTGCTCCAAAACCGCCATAAAAAAGCCAGACTACGGTTTGCAACTGCACATGGGGACAAAGATCGTACTTTTTAGAGAAATGTTCTCTGGTCTGATGAAACAAAAATATAACTGTTTGGCCATAATGACCATCGTTATGTTTGGAGGAAAAAGGGGAAGGCTTGCAAGCGAAAGAACACCATCCCAACCGTGAAGCACGGGGGTGGCAGCATCATGCTGTGGGGGTGCTTTGCTGCAGGAGGGACTGGTGCACTTCAGAAAATAGATGGCATCATGAGGAAGGAAAATTATGTGGCTATACAGTGGGGAAAAAAAGTATTTAGTCAGCCACCAATTGTGCAAGTTCTCCCACTTAAAAAGATGAGAGAGGCCTGTAATTTTCATCATAGGTACACGTCAACTATGACAGACAAAATTAGATTTTTTTTCTTCCGAAAATCACATTGTAGGATTTTTAATGAATTGATTAGCAAATTATGGTGGAAAATAAGTATTTGGTCAATAACAAAAGTTTCTCAATACTTTGTTTTATACCCTTTGTTGGCAATGACACAGGTCAAACGTTTTCTGTAAGTCTTCACAAGGTTTTCACACACTGTTGCTGGTATTTTGGCCCATTCCTCCATGCAGATCTCCTCTAGAGCAGTGATGTTTTGGGGCTGTCGCTGGGCAACACGGACTTTCAACTCCCTCCAAAGATTTTCTATGGGGTTGAGATCTGGAGACTGGCTAGGCCACTCCAGGACCTTGAAATGTTTATTACGAAGCCACTCCTTCGTTGCCCGGGCGGTGTGTTTGGGATCATTGTCATGCTGAAAGACCCAGCCACGTTTCATCTTCAATGCCCTTGCTGATGGAAGGAGGTTTTCACTCAAAATCTCACGATACATGGCCCCATTCATTCTTTCCTTTACACGGATCAGTCGTCCTGGTCCCTTTGCAGAAAAACAGCCCCAAAGCATGATGTTTCCACCCCCATGCTTCACAGTAGGTATGGTGTTCTTTGGATGCAACTCAGCATTCTTTGTCCTCCAAACACGACGAGTTGAGTTTTACCAAAAAGTTCTATTTTGGTTTCATCTGACCATATGACATTCTCCCAATCCTCTTCTGGATCATCCAAATGCACTCTAGCAAACTTCAGACGGGCCTGGACATGTACTGGCTTAAGCAGGGGGACACGTCTGGCACTGCAGGATTTGAGTCCCTGGCAGCGTAGTGTGTTACTGATGGTAGGCTTTGTTACTTTGGTCCCAGCTCTCTGCAGGTCATTCACTAGGTCCCCCCGTGTGGTTCTGGGATTTTTGCTCATCGTTCTTGTGATCATTTTGACCCCACAGGGTGAGATCGATTAGTTACCGGAGTGTAACTCCAGTTCTATGAGTGGAGCGGAGCCCCATAGGGGAGCTCTGCTCCTATTGGTTTACCCTCTGCCCTAAGGCAGCATCAGCCTGAGACAAAATTATGCACACACCTGCAGCCAATAGAAGTATAGGTGTCCCTATAAGAGGGGATGCCTCCCCTCAATCTGCCTCCCGAGATATTTATCTTCAGCGAGACTAGAGAGGGTCGGCAGGGCCTTAAGTCCTATGGGGCTCCGCTCCACTCATAGAACTGGAGTTACACTCCGGTAACTAATCGTTCTATATCGTGGAGCTCCGCCCCATAGGGGAGCTCTGCTCCTATTGGTTTAAGGTTGGAGCGTAGCGCTCCAAAATGTACTCCCTGCCGAGCCCAACACTTCCCATCGAAACGAAAAGGTCAGGCCTAGCAATGGCTGCAACCAAGTCCCGCAGTACTGCAACTAAGAACCCATACGGGCGTCACAATATACCGCGTCATCGGTTAAAGACCCGCCCGACCTAGTCCAATGGCAATGCCAATGACTAGTGGGCAGATCACCAGGATATAAGCCATACTAATCTGTACTAGCAGACAGATCCTGTGAAAACACTACCGACCACTAATGGAATGACACCAAGTGTCACTCTACATTGTGTACACGGTAGACCGCCTCACTCACTCAATGGAATCCCAGAGATTAGTGGGCATGAACAAAACATGGGTCATACTAAAACTGAACAAGCAGATAGATGACCTCACATTCTGTCAAATCAACACATGCCTCTACTGTACTGAACCTGTCAGTCAGGAGTCATGCCACAAAATATGCTTTCCTATCCAAAGCGGACCTGATGGAAACCTAGTCCATAGTCCTGCTTTTTCCTCTCTTCCTAGCTCAAGATCTCCCTTCAGCTATGCTGAGTACAGACCGAGCCAAAGAGTCAGAAAACATATCCATCAAAAACACGTCTTCCTAACCAAAGCGGACCTGATGGAAACCTGTGTCCACAGTCCTGCTTCTCCTCTATTTCTTGCTCAAGATCTCCCTTCAGCCACGCTGAGTACAGATCGAGCCAGAGAGTTAGAAGACATATCTAAGAGATAGAAACGGATAAATGGAGACGGCGTCGACCATGATGCTGCTCTACATATATCCTCTACCCCTGTTCCTCTGAAAAGGGCAGTAGAAGCTGCTACTCCACGAGTGGAGTGAGCTCTGATACCCTGAGGCAATTGTCGCCCCGCTGCCTCGTAAGCTGTCTCAATGCCCTCACAAAGCCAGTGAGACAATCGCTGTTTTGAAAGTGGTCTACCTAGTGCAGCCGCACCGTGACACACAAACAACTGAGGCGATGACCTAATCGCTGCTGTGCGCTCAACGTAACACGCCAAAGCGCGTACTGGGCACAGGCGATGGAGCTTTTCCTCACTCCTCTCTCTATGAGGAGGAGGAGAAAATGCCCACAGCTCCACGGTCTGTGACCTATATGAACTCTTAATAACCTTCGGCACAAATGCCGGGTTAGGGACGTAACACTGCTCTGCTCAGGTCACCATTGATGGCCAGGCAGTCAGGTCTCGTCGAAAGAGCACACAAATCACTGACCCGCTTAGCTGTAGTCAAAGCGAGCAACAGTGCTGTCTTCATAGACAGCATCTTGAGGGGTATTTGATTCAATGGCTCGAACGGCGACTTACATAGCGCTTCGAGTACCAAAGCCAAATCCCACTGAGGAAGCGTGACTCTAGGTGTTGGCCTAAGTCGCCGCGTTCCTAATAGGAAGCGTTTCACTAGAGGGTGGCTAAAGACATTGTCTCTGCCAAACCCCTCATGACAAGCTGAAATCGCTGCTGCAAACACCCTAATAGTGGCAGGCGATCGTTGCTTATCAAACATGAGCTGTAGAAAGGAGAGAATACGCTCCACCTGACAGCTCATGGGGTCTACACCTTGTGTGACACACCATCGTGAAAACACGTTCCATCTACTGGCATACATCTTAGAAGTGGAACTGGCACGTGAACCCTGTATGGTCCTGATCACTGCATCAGATAACCCACGGCGCTCTAGCCTGTCCCTCTCAGCAGCCAGGCCTTCAGTGGTTGGCCAATTATGGGCAATCGCCCTATCGTGCCCCCCGCCTGAGACAACGCGTCCCGTCGATGTGGAATTGGCCAAGGTGGCGCAATCAACATCTGACTCATCTCCGCAAACCAAGGAGCCCCCGGGCGATCGGGGGCTATCAGTATCACTGACAGCCCTCCTGACCTCACCCTGGCTAACAGTGGGAGAATGCAGGACAGCGGAGGGAATGCATACAGGAGAACTCTCGGCCACGGTTGGTGCGCGAATGCGTCTCTTCCCAGTGGCGGTTTGTCCTGTTCCCTCAGAGAGAACCATAGAGGACATTGCGCGTTCACGCGTGACGCGAATAGGTCCACCTCGGCTCTCCCGAATTGTTCCCAAATTTGGAGAACAATGTCCGGATGCAGACACCACTCGTCGTCTCGAGGACCCCCTCTTGACATGAGGTCTGCTCCTACGTTCAAGTAGCCCGGAATGTGTGCTGCTCTCAATGAGCGAAGGTGCTCGTGAGCCCACAGCCACAATTCCTCTGCCGCCCGATGGAGAGCAGGAGACCTGACTCCTCCCTGGCGATTTATGTGAGCTACTGTGGTCCGGTTGTCTGACCAGACCAGCACATCGCGACCCTGAAGGGTAGACGCGAAGTGGGTCAGAACCAGTCGAACCGTTTCCAACTCCAAGAGGTTGATGTGACGACTCGAGAGAGGCCACACACCTCCTATCGCTTGAGACTGACATGTCCCTCCCCATCTCGTCAGAGACGCATCCGTGAACACTGGGATGTAGGAGGACACCTTGCCTATCGGGACTCCGTGCGTAAGAACGCGCGGGTTTCTCCAATAGTTCAGATCTGCACTGAGCGAGAGTGGAACCACCACCAACCGATGACGTTGACGCAATGGGTCTAGTCTTAGTTGGGCGAACCATCGCTGCATCCTGCGCATATGCAGGAGTCCCAGCGGAACCACAGAGTGGGCTGACGACATGAGACCCAAGAGTGACATGATCGACAGCGCCGTCACCGTGTGATTCGGACGACACTTCCTCAGGGCTAGCAACAAGGCTACCCTTCGGGGGTCCGAAATTCGAGCGCTCATCCTCACAGTGTCTAGCTGTATCCCCAGGTAGACAATCTGATGAGTGGGCCAGGGCGCGCTCTTTTTCCAATTCACAGCAAACCCCAGACTTGTGAGATGCATCACTGTCTGTGTTGTGTGAGTGATCGCCAGCTCTGCTGACGGGGCGAGAACCAGTAGGTCGTCCAGGTAGGCTAGTAGCCGTATTCCCTGACGATGCAACGGTTCCAATGCCGCCTCCACACACTTGGAAAATGTGCGAGGTGCCAGGGCGTACCCAAATGGCATCCTCGTGTATTCGTACGCCACCCCTTGAAAGGCGAACCGCAGAAACTTCCTGTGACGCGGCTGAACCGGCACATGAAAGTACGCGTCCTTTAGGTCTATGCTCGTACAAAAGTCCCCTCTCTGGACACATTCCAGCAGACGTTTTGTCGTTAGCATTCGGAAGGGCCGTTTGGTTATGCTCTCGTTGAGAATGCGTAAATCCAAAATCGGCCTCACTCCCCCCGTCTTTTTGGGCACTAGGAAATAAGGCGAATATAGCCCCTTGTTCCTTTGCTCCCGGGGAACTACTGTGACCGCCTCCTTCGCCAAAAGTTCCGTAATCTCTGACATCAGAGCGGCCACTTTGTCTGGCGTTTTCATCACCGTCTCCACCACTCCCCTGAATGGGGGTGGGGTCCGGTGGAATTGGAGAGCATAACCCTTCTGCAATGTCTGTTCTAGCCAGCGTGAGAGGGTACAGCTTCTTCGCCACTGCCAGCAATGCAGAGAAAGCGGCTGAGCACGAAGCTGTGGTGCATCCAGTAGGAAGGACCTGTATTCCTCTATGGCCCTTACCGCCACTGTTCCCCAACACTGAAGTGGTGGAACAGCCCAAGGTGGGCCTCCCGTGAAAGGGAGAGGAACCATCAATGCGTTCTGAGAGAGAAAGAGGAGCAGAGACGTCGGTTAAACTCGTAACCGTCGTATTCCTGCCCTCCTTGAACGCATCGCGGGTCTGAATTGCACTGACCGAGGCCACAGCCTGCGATAGGGCACCATCCCCGGCAAGCGATTGCGTCATCTTAGGTGACTGCAATTCGCTATTAGAGCCCTTCACTACAGCACTCCTAGAAGTCTGTAGTATGAGGTCTCTATGGGGTAAAACAAGGCGGCGCCTTGATACCCTCCTAACCTTCACCTTCTGTGTGTGTTCAACTCTGCACCCCTGGTGGGTTGATTCACACTCAGTGTGGTGAGTACTAGCTCGTTCTGTCAGAGGAGCCGATACATTGGTTATTCCCATAACCCTAGTAATCCGGCCCTCCGTGAATGTAGCATGGGTCTGAATCGCACTAACCGAGACCTTGGTCTGCGATAGTGCGCCATCCCCAGATAGCTGCTGTGTCACAATGTCTGGGGGCGCCGATACTCTGGACACCTTCGTGACCGTGGTAATCGGACCTTCCGTGAACGCAGCATGGGTCTGGCTCGTACTAGCAGAGACCTTAGTCTGTGCTAGTGCGCCATCCCCAAATAGCGGTTGCGTCATCATGTCAGAATCTGACAGAGACTGCTGCCTGCTATGTAAAGCACTTCTTATACGTGAAGTGTTATGGGTACCTACTCTGAGTGCCTGTTCAGCAACGCACCCTCGGTGGGCTGAACGGCTCTTAGAGTGGTAAGGAAGAGAGGGTGAGATTTGAACGCTCTCGGACGTATTATGGAAAAGGGCTCTTTTTTGACAAGGTCAGGTGGAGCCAACTCTTTATTGCATACATCAACAAAAGCAATCATATCACCCATCCCTTCAACCGAAGGGTGGGGGGGAACAGTGGATACGTTCGAAAACGAAGGATCCTCCATTCTCTCCCCCGCGTCCCGTCATGTACGCCTCCTCTTGCCTCCCTTGGAGGGCCAGGTCAGCGTCCTCGTCACCTCCCTCGCCGGCTGTAGTGGGGCTACTGTGGCTGCTGGAAGGGCGGGGCCCGTTCCCTTGCTGCCCGCGGCCGCCGGATGACGCCGATTACGCCGCCTCGCTGTAGACCCCGGTCTACTTTGAGGGGCGGAGGTAGATGGCCTCTGTGACGGAGCCGGGCCCAGTCGTCCTGCCAATGGCAGGTGCTTGGCCAGCTATTTCTTGTCCTCCTCCAGCTTTGAGAAACGCTCCGTCGCCTCTTTGACTGCGACCCCAAAGAGGCCGTTGTCAGAGAGGGGGCGTTCAGTAGAGACGTCCTGTCTGCCTCCTTCATGGAAGTCAAAGACAACCAGAGGTGTCGTTCCCCGACCACCGAAGTGGCCATTGACCTCCCCGCGCAGACTGCAGACGCCTGTGTTAGGTGAAGTATGGCGCCAGAAATTCTGGATGCCTCCTCCACCTCCTCCGGTGCCAGCTCTGTCTTACCCGTGGTTAAACGGGACAGAGCGGCTGCCAAGAGGGCAATGTTATTAGCTGCTGCTACAGCTTGGGCTCCCAACCCGAAGGACTTCTCCAACAGCGATGCTGTGAGACGGTCCTTCTGGGATGGCAACGTGGCCTTCTTGGAAGAGGGCCAAGGACTCGAACCCGGTACGAGATATGGCGCTCTCTAACCTGGGGATTCCCTGACCCTGGAACCTTCCTTCCACTCTCGTGAATGGGAGGTACGCTTTTACTGGCGAACGCGCCGCTAAAGGTGCCTCCCACGAGCCCTCAACGTATCTAGCCAAAGAAGGCATGGCAGGAGCCACTGGCTCTGCCGCCCTCCTTGGCCTGGAATAAGGACCGCCCTCCATCATATCAACCTCCGGTGCGGAGGGAAGAGGGGGCAGCTTTATATCCAGATGTCTAGCAGCTCTCTCAATGAGACCCGGAAAATCCGCTCTCAGAGAGGCTGCAACGAAAGACAGAGCTTCTGATCTCTCAGAGCTCGTGTCCCCTTCGCTATAGGGACTGCAAGCCCTCTCGCTTTCCAAAGGAAAGGGGGGCTTGAAAGTATGAGGGATGGGGTCTAACTGTTCCATCGGAACGCCAGACTCCTCCTCAAAGTCCCTATCTTCCCCCGAGTCTGCGCCGTCAGACGACGCCTCTGAAGCAGAGGCTAGTATAGACAGCACGTCCTCAAGGGGGATGTCCTCCCTGAAAAACGCCCAACGCTGCTTCCTCTCCTTTAAAGAAAGGAGGGCGCAGGAGGCGCAATTCGGGGGACTGCAGACGCCTTCCTTGGCATGCTGGGATCCCAAACACACGAAACATAGGTCGTGGTGGTCACCGGCCACCATGGAAGTGCATCTGCACTGAGCTCTGAAAAGAGCTTTTGGGGGTGGGAAATCTCCCGGTGTGCTCATTTAGACGACGTTGATGACTGGATATCAACGGCGTTTTCGTCCTGAGTCTTCGTGCTTCGTCTCTTCTTGGCTCTTCAGTCTAGTCGTCCAGTCGCTGAAGATAAAGGGAGGCAGATTGAGGGGAGGCATCCCCTCTTATAGGGACACCTATACTTCTATTGGCTGCAGGTGTGTGCATAATTTTGTCTCAGGCTGATGCTGCCTTAGGGCAGAGGGTAAACCAATAGGAGCAGAGCTCCCCTATGGGGCGGAGCTCCACGATATAGAACTTGCGTGGAGCCCCAGATCGAGGGAGATTATCAGTGGTCTTGTATGTCTTCCATTTCCTAATAATTGCTCCCACAGTTGATTTCTTCAAACCAAGCTGCTTACCTATTGCAGATTCAGTCTTCCCAGCCTGGTGCAGGTCTACAATTTTGTTTCTGGTGTCCTTTGACAGCTCTTTGGTCTTGGCCATAGTGGAGTTTGGAGTGTGACTGTTTGAGGTTGTGGACAGGTGTCTTTTATACTGATAACAAGTTCAAACAGGTGCCATTAATACAGGTAACGAGTGGAGGACAGAGGAGCCTCTTAAAGAAGAAGTTACAGGTCTGTGAGAGCCAGAAATCTTGCTTGTTTGTAGGTGACCAAATACTTATTTTCCACCATAATTTGCAAATAAATTCATTAAAAATCCTACAATGTGATCTTCTGGAAAGAACATTCTCAATTTGTCTGTCATAGTTGACGTGTACCTATGATGAAAATTACAGGCCTCTCTCATCTTTTTAAGTGGGAGAACTTGCACAATTGGTGGCTGACTAAATACATTTTTTCCCCACTGTATTGAAGCAACATCTCAAGACATCAGTCAGGAAGTTAAAGCTTGGTCGCAAATGGTCTTCCAAATGGACAATGACCCCAAGCATACTTCCAAAGTTGTGGCAAAATGGCTTAAGGACAACAAAGTCAAGGTATTGGAGTGGCCTTCACAAAGCCCTGACCTCAATCCTATAGAACATTTGTGGGAAAAACTGAAAAAATCATTTGCGAGCAAGGCCTACAAACCTGACTCAGTTACACCAGCTCTGTCAGGAGGAATGGCCCAAAATTCACCCAACTTATTGTGGGAAGCTTGTGGAAGGCTACCTGAAACGTTTGACCCAAGTTAAACAATTTAAAGGCAATGTTACCAAATACTAATTGAGTATATGTAAACTTCTGACCCACTGGGAATGTGATGAAAGAAATAAAAGCTGAAATAAATCATTCTCTCAACTATTATTCTGACATTTCACATTCTTAAAATAAAGTGGTGATCCTAACTGACCTAAGACAGGGAATTTTTACTAGGATTAAATGTCAGGAATTGTGAAAAACTGAGTTTAAATGTATTTGGCTAAGATGTATGTAAACTTCCGACTTCAACTGTATGTACATATAGGTAGAGGTAAAGTGACTAGGCAACAGGATAGATAAGACTGTAGCAACAGCGTATGTGGTGTGTGTGTGTGTGTGTGTGTGGCGTCAGTGTGCATGTGTGTGCATGTTATGTGTGTGTGGGCGTATGTAGTGTGTGTGTGTGTATGTGTGTGTGTTGGGGCGTCAGTGTAAGTATGTGTGAGTGTGTGGGTAGACTCCAGTGTGTGTGCATAGAGAGTTAGTGCAAAAAGAGATAATACAGGCAGTCCGGGTAGCCATTTGATTAGCTATATAGCAGTCTTGTGTAGCAGTCTTATGGCTTGGGGGTAGAAGCTGTTCAGGGTCCTGTTGGTTCCAGACTTGATGCACTGATACCGCTTGCCGTGTGGGGGTGGCTGGAGTATTGACAATTTTTGGGGCCTTCCTCTGACACCGCATGGTATAGAGGTCCTGGATGGCAGGTGTTGACTGAAGCCTAGTGTCATTGCACCTGTTCCTCAATGCCAGACACCTGTTAGAAGACCATGGGAGTTGCCTATCTCTACCTCCCCCACAACATCAGTAAGCCTACCATTTTCCCATGTCTGTAGCCTACTGGAGTCTAAACCATACTCAAGGGCATGTGTTGAGAAGGAATCAACTGAGCACAATGCTGCCACAGTTAACTTGCACAATTACAATCGCGCACAGATGCCCACCAACACATGCGCACACACAATCTTCTGCTCTAAAACCGAACTACAGCAGGCCTGCATTTAAGGGCCCAACAATTCTCTCAAATCTAAAACCGATTTATGCTCCCTGCAACTCAAGACCGGCGGAGAGAGAAAAAAATCACATTATTTCTCATTGACAAATTGTGTGCCTGCCGTGCAATATGAAAGATAATTGATTTGACCTTGAGAGAGAGCAAGAGAGAGCAAGAGACAGCGACAGAGCTTGATAGTAACATCATGCAAACACTGTTAGTACATGACAGCATGACTGCAGAATTTGTGATCTGGGCTAAGACTGTCAATTAATGAGCCTGTATTGCCATAACAGAACATAAACACAAATAGGTACTGGTAGGCCTACACTAATCCAACAGACAGTAGCTTGACAACTATGGGAGGAGTTCTAGGCCTATAGAAAATTGGGTTAGAAATTGTTTTTTTCAACATGCATATTAAAGTCAATACATTTTGTACCCTAGTATAAACCTATTGTATGCATTTATTGTAGGCCCTATGCAAATTTGACCAACAAACATCCCAATTCCGTTCTAAATCACTGGAATTTGAGGAGGATAGGACATAGAGCTCCATGAAAGATGATAGTGTTACATTTAAATGTCATGTCTTATAGAGTGACTGACAGCACGCGAGTAGTGTCCGAGAAATAGCGTCGCTCTATCACTGTTTTGCAGAAACAAAGTATCACTGTAACGGTAATCTATCGACATTTTCGCAACACAGTTTCAAATGAACCGCTCGTGTGCTTGAATGAATATGGATTAAAAAATTACATTAATTAAATAAGAAGGGTGATATGACAGGGGGAAACACTGTTTGCATGCCCCATACCCCTCGCCAGCCTCGTGCAAGACTGCTTCTCGAGACGATACAACGTGCTTTATAGGTTATTCTAAGAACAGTTTTAGCACTGATTAGGGGAAAGTGTTGGTAAGGCTACAGGATGATTATTATTTTTGCATAAATATAGTATACAGTCATCCCAGTGTATGTTAGTCCCATTACAATTGATTCCGATACATATTAGCCTACCGATCTGGTTAAGGCAACCTCGATTCGGCCTGTTAGGCTCTGTCATGGTTTTCTTAATGACAAATCGGTTTAAAAGCTTAATTACCCTACACTACATTCGCTACACTAGTGACCTAATAGCTAATAACTCGCAATCCCCTGGGTAAAAAAAAGCTTATTTCGAGGCATTTGTGGAAATATTGAGAGAGAGAAAATTATGGTACAATTTTAATTCCAATAGCCTATTTTAATTGCGGGGACATACGGCAACCATCTATTCTAGGCTATAGCCATCGCAGTTGAGTAAAATAAATTCAGTAGATCATTGACCGTAAGGAATAGACTGTAGCATAAGGAATATAAGGTTATAATGGGGGAAGAAGGTGCCTACAGAGGGGGGAAAAACATCCCGATACCGTTAGATCAGCTTTGATTGGCTGTTGCCATTATTGGGGCGCAAATCATGATGAACAAACGTCTCCGTTATGTAGGCCCAGTCTAAAAAACATAGGCTATTGAATAATTAAAATATATATGCAAATTAATATCCTAGGCTGCATTCACATTGATCACTGATTAAAGCCGATCAATGAGACTTTGTATGGCTCTGAATTGTCACATCAATGGGAAATATCATTTTTAAAAATATGCAAACCTGATCAGATCGTGTCCCAAACCGGTTTCTTACCCCAACTTTTAGCGGTTCGGCCAAACAACTCTCCTGTTCGTGGGTTGTAGATAGAATCTTTCCAGGAGGACGTCTGCGGTTTGTCTCCGTCGGTGGCGGGTGTCTCCTCCTTGGTCGACATGGTTGGCTTTGGGTTGTTCAAAATGATGACCGTATATGGTTATTATGTTATAACGCACAAACGGTCTATAAACGATGGATTGCCTCTGTTTTATATAAAAAAAAAGAATGGAGTGTGATTTCCGAGCCAATGTAGCCTAGTCTCTTCAAGTTACCCTCTCCACACGGCTACAGTACTGCAGCAACTGAGCTGGAGGAGAATTCTCGTTTGAAGCATCTCAGCGCATGCGCACTTTCGGCATTCAGGCTCCAGAAGAGGCATTCAAAACTCAGAGGACTGGTCACTGATTTGTTATTCATCATCTTAACGTTCTATTGCATTGAAGTAGGCTAGATTGATTTAGAAGAGGGATGGGCAACTTTGATGGGGGTGGGGGACACAGAAAAACGCAACTCATCATGAGCAGCAGTTAGCTGCAATTCTATACATTCTGCCATGGGGCAGAGAGAAGATTTTGTAATTTTCTAACTCATTTCATGCAATTCTACTTATTTTGCCATGGGGCAGAAAGAAACATTTGCAGTTTTACAGATAATTTCCCTGCAATTCTACACATTTTGCCATAGGGTGGAGGCAAATGTTTGCAGTTTTTTATATGGGCCCCACTCGGTCAGTAATTCGACCATGCTTACTACAAGTTTAGATAGCTGGCCACTAGACTAATTTACCAATCTAAAAATTTTTTGCTGACATGAGCTAATTGAGTGACTGCTGATGTGCAACCAAATTTCGAAATTGCACCTTGTGCATTCTGCTATTCTAACTCTCAACAGTAAGTTGAGACCCCGACTGAGTTTTTTTTTGGTGTGAGGCTGAGCCTTCTCAGGTCTCTCCTCCACCCGTTATGGGGTCTGAGCCCATAAACTCAGAGGTCACAAAGCGCAACATAGCTTCAGCGTGTAAATCAGCTAGTTAGATGCGTCGGCATCGAGTAATTGTCTCTGGCCCCCTCCCAGTTAGGGGGAGTCATGAGCTCTACAGCAGAGTCTCACAACTCAATCACTGGTTGAAAACTGTTTTCTGGCCCTCCCAAAAGATAGAATTTGTAGATAATTGGCCCTCTTTCTGTGACTCACCCACAAACAGGACCAAGCCTGGCCTTTTGAGGAGTGACGGACTCCATCCTAGCTGGAGGGGTGCTCTCATCTTATCAATGAACATAGACAGGGCTCTAACTCCTCTAGCTCCACAATGAGACAGGGTGCAGGCCAGGCAGCAGGCTCTTAGCCAGCCTGACAGCTTACTGGGGTCTGCCATTAGCACAGTCAGTGTAGTCAGCTCAGCTATCCCCATTGAGACCGTGTCTGTGCCTCGATCTAGGTTAAGCAAAACAAAACATGGCGGTTTTCGCCTTAGCAATCTCACTGGAATAAAGACCTCCTCCATTCCTGTCATTATTGAAAGAGATTGTGATATCTCACATCTCAAAATAGGGTTACTTAATGTTAGATCCCTCACTTCCAAGGCAGTAATAGTCAGTGAAATAATCACTGATCATATAATCTTGATGTGATTGGCCTGACTGAAACATGGCTCAAGCCTGAGGAATTTACTATGTTAAATGAGGCCTCTCCTCCTGGTTACACTAGTGACCATATCCCATGCGCATCCCGCAAATGGCGGAGGTGTTGCTAACATTTATGACAGCAAATCTAGTCATGAAATCTATGCAGCCTACTCAGTCACTTTTTATAGCTACTGTTTACAAGCCTCCTGGGCCATATACAGTGTTCCTCACTGAGTTCCCTGAATTCCTATTGGACCTTGTAGTCATGGCAGATAATATTCTAATTTTTGGTGACTTTAATATTCACATGGAAAAGTCCACAGACCCACTCCAAAAGGCTTTCGGAGCCACCATCGACTCAGTGGGTTTTGTCCAACATGTCTCCGGACCTACTCATTGCCACAGTCATACCATGGATCTAGTTTTGTCCCGTGGAATAAATATTGTGGATCTAAATGTTTTACCTCATAATCCTGGACTATCGGACCACCATTTTATTACGTTTGCAACCGCAACAAATAATCTGCTCAGACCCCAACCAAGGATCATCAAAAGCCGTGCTATAAATTCTCGGACAACCCAAAGATTCCTTGATGCCCTTCCAGACTCCCTCCACCTACCCAAGGATGTCAGAGAACAAAAATCGGTTAACCACCTAACTGAGGATCTTAATTTAACCTTGCGTAATACCCTAGATGCAGTCGCACCCCTAAAAACAAAAAACATTAGTCACAAGAAATTAGCTCCCTGGTATACAGAAAATACCCGAGCCCTGAAGCAAGCTTCCAGAAAATTGGATTGGAAATGGCGCTCCACCAAACTGGAAGTCTTCCGACTAGCTTGGAAAGACAGTACCGTGCAATATCGAAGCGCCCTCACTGCTGCTCGATCATCCAATTTTCCCTTCTAATTGAGGAGAATAAGAACAATCCAACAATTATTTTTGATACTGTCGCAAAGCTAACTAAAAAGCAGCATTCAACAAGAGAGGATAGCTTTCACTTCAGCAGTGATAAAATCATTAACGTCTTCGATTAAAAGATCATGATCGTTAGAAAGCAAATTACGGACTCTCCAAAGCTCAGTTGTCCTGAGTCTGCACAGAACTACCAGGACCTAGGATCAATGGAGACACTCAAGTTTTTTAAATCCTGTATCTCTTGATACATTCATGAAAATAGTCATGCCTCTAAACCGTCAAGCTGCATACTGGACCCTATTCCAACTAAACTACTGAAAGAGCTACTTCCTGTGCTTGGCCCTCCTATGTTCAACATAATAAATGGCTCCCTATCCACCAGATGTGTACCAAACTCACTAAAAGTGGCAGTAATAAAGCCTCTCTTAAAAATGCCAAACTTTGACCCGGAAAATGTAAAAAACTATCGGCCTACGGTACCAGTCAAAAGTTTGGACACACCTACTCATTCAAGGGGTTTTCTTTCTTTCTTTCTTTTTCTACATTGTAGAATAATAGTGAAAACATCAAAACTATGAAATAACACATATGGAATCATGTAGTAACCAAGAAAGTGTTAAACAAATGAAAATATATTTTATATTTGAGATTCTTCAAATAGCCACCCTTTGCCTTAATGACAGCTTTGCACACTCTTGGCATTCTCTCAACCAGCTTCATGAGGTAGTCACCTGGAATGCATTTCAATTAACAGGTGTGCCTTCTTAAAAGTTAGTGGAATTTCTTTCCCTCTTAATGTGTTATTTCATAGTTTTGATGTCTTCACTAATATTCTACAATGTAATTTTTTTTCACAAATATAGAAAAACCCTTGAATGAGTGTCCAAACTTTTGACTGGTAGTGTATATCGAATCTCCAATTCCTCTCAAAAATCTTTGAAAAAGCTGTTGTGCAGCAACTCACTGCATTCCTGAAGACAAATAATGTATACTAAATGCTTCAGTCTGCTTTTAGACCCCATCATAGCACTGAGACTGCACTCGTGAAGGTGGTAAATGACCTTTTAATGGCGTCAGACCAAGGCTCTGCATCTGTCCTCATTAGGTCCTATGATTGAGTGTAGTCTGGCCCAGGGGTGCGAAGGTGAACAGCAAGGCACTGGAGCAACAAACTGCCCTTGCTGTCTGCCTGGCCGGCTCCCCTCTCTCCACTGGGATTCTCTGCCTCTGACCCTATTATGGGGGCTGAGTCACTGGCTTACTTGTGCTCTTCCATGCCTTCCCTAGGAGTTGTGCGTCACCTGAGTGGGTTGTGTCACAGACGTGATCTTCCTGTCTGGTTTTGCGCCTCCTCGGGCTCGTGCGGTGGAGGAGATCTTCATGGGCTATACTCAGCCATGTCTCAGGGTAGTAAGTTGGTGGTCTGTTGATATCCCTCTACTGGTGTGGGGGCTGTGCTTTGGCAAAGTGGGTGGGGTTATATCCTGCCTGGTTGTCCCTGTCCGGGGGTATCGTCGGACGGGGCCACAGTGTCCCCCGACCCACCCCTGTCTCAGTCTCCAGTATCTATGCTGCAATAGTCTATGTGCCGGGGGGCTAGGATCAGTCTGTTATATCTGGTGTAATTCTCCTGTGTTATCCGGTGTCCTGTGTGAATTTAAGTATGCTCCCTCTAATTCTCTCCCTCTCCCTCCCCTCCCGGAGGACCTGAGTGCTAGGATCATGCCTCAGGACTAGCTGGCCTTATGACTCCTGGCTGTCCCCAGTCCACCTGGTCGTGCTGCTGCTCCAGTTTCAACTGTTCTGCTGCAGCTAGGGAACCCTGACCTGTTCACCGGACATGCTACCTTGTCCCGGACCTGCTGTTTTCGACTCTCTCTACTGCACCTGCTGTCTCGACCTCTGAATACTCGGCTATGAAAAGCCAACTGACATTTACTCCTGAGGTACTGAGCGGTTGCACCCTCTACAACCACTGTGATTATTATTTGACCCTGCTGGTCACCTATGAACGTCTGAACATCTTGAAGAACAATCTGGCCTTAAATGGCCATGTACTCTTATAATCTCCACCCGGCACAGCCAGAAGAGGACTGGCCACCCCTTCTTCCCAGGTTCCTGCCTTTCTAGGGAGTTTTTCCTAGCCACCGTGCTTCTACATCTGCATTGCTTGCTGTTTGGGGTTTTAGGCTGGGTTTCTGTATAGCACTTTGTGACATCTGCTGATGTAAAAAAGGATTGATTGTAGGCATATGGCCAATGACTAACCAATTGTTTTGTGATCAATAACCCTCTATTTGATAAATATTCAGTGATGGCAATGCCGCATCCATATCATACTGCTGGTTCTTCATTTTGTCAGTATTTATATATTCTGTTAGAGCTGGCATGGAGCCTAGAGTTTAGAGGTCCGAAGGGAAAAAAATCTGATGGAGCCGGCTGCAATTGGAGGGTTGCTGTCATCAGGGGTGTATTCATTACACAGATTCTGTTAAATGTTTCTTAAACCGATTGAAACAGAGAGGGACCTACCTGAATTTGTCCAATAGAAACTTTCGTTTTAGTTGATTACACCCCAGTATCCTAGAAGCCATTACCATCTCCTGCCGTTTTGCCCTTGAACAAGACCCTTAACCCATAAACTACTCCAGGGACGCTGCACTGTGGCTGATCCTGTACTTCCAATCCCTCAGCGTGCGTGTGTGACTCGGGTGGGTTGATCAACCAAAAATACATATTTTCGTTCTCTCCAAGAAAATGTATAATTAAGTTCCTCTTTAGCCTTAAGGTTAGAGAAGCGGGTCAGTAAGCGTTGGATTGCTGGTTCGAATCTCAGAGAAAGAAAAAAAACCCAGAGGAAAGATCTAGTGGGAATGAACTTGCAACTGGAGGCATGCTGGTATCAGAATCTCAGGTACCTAGTGCCGTTTGTGCCCTTGACAAAGGCACTTCACCACTAACCTGCTCCGGGGAACTGCTCTGCAGCTGACTCGTGCTGCTTCCAGCCTTGTGTGTGTGGTGTCCAGAGGTCAGGAATGAAATAACTGCCGGCAAAATACATTTCCGTTTCGATGGATAATAAAGGTTGTACTGTATAGTTTTGAACAAAATGGTCACTAGCACACAAGCTAGGGTAAAGTAGAGTGTTTCAGTATTACAAGGCAGTTCAATCAATGAAACTGCTCTGGATTTAGGAACGGATTTACGCAATGTGGGTATTCTGGGATTCCGAGAGAGAGATGTCTCTGCTGAGCAGTAGCAGTGCGTGGGTAAAATCACTGGGGAAGCCAAGCCAGAAACAAAAGCCATATTACAACCTATGTGTTGTGATAATTGCGTTGTTTGCTCTATAACCTGTTAATTCATATGCCTTGCGACCATGATATATAGGCCTAAGGCCGAGACAATAAGAAGACACAGTGGCAGAATAAATTCAACCACACCTTTGTTTCATCACAAAACCGGAGAGCAACCTGTCCGGTGAAGTCCACAAAGCATGTTGCATGTAACAAACAGTTAAATGATCTACAGCATGGTCAAGCAAGTTAATGTTTCCGACATTTTCAGACTACTAAACTATTAATTTAGAACCACGGAGTTACCACAAGTCGCAAAGAAAACAGGAGCTGCCTCCACTATTCCAGTACCATTTCAACATCATCAAATCACCTATGCTTAGTCTAATACAGTGACAACTAAAAGATACCAAAAACAAATGTAAGCTAAATATGTGGCTGTCCATGGTTCTGATTTGTGTGTGCGTTTGTGTGTGTGTGTGTGTGTGTGCGTGCGTGCGTGCAGAAAAAACATGTTAACTCACCCTACTTGTAGAGAAATGACAATGCCATCCTCCTCTCTTTCATGCTGACTAATCGGTCTATCACTGTCATACAGTACACACTTTTATTTTTTGTTGTCCCAGGCTACCTGGCTAAAATGCTTGCTTGCTAGCATAACTTCCATTCATGGGCAACGTTAGCTAGTTAACATTAACCTTCTACATCTAGCTACATACTTAACTTCCATCATCTCACTCCAGGGGCACAATGTATGAATTTATGGTTGGATCAGAATCACCATTATAATCATTGGCCAGTACGGAGAATTAAGTAAAACCACAAGTCCAAATCCCTATCTCCATCCATGGCTAATTTAGCAAAGGGACAATTTTAGCTAGCTAGCTAGCCACCGGAGGAAAACAACACAACGAGATGCAACAATTCAAGTTGTTTCTGTCTATGACCTATTTCTCTTGATGCGATAGGAGTGAAGCCAATTCCAAACTGGCTTCCCTTGACACTATTTTTTTGGTGCGCCAGGACCATTCACAGTTGAGCTCGCTCAGTTTAGCTTAACGCTGACTGGCTATTATTTTATACTTTTTTTTATCAAGGGAGGCCAAATGCTCACTGGCTTCCCTTGCATTCAATGCTACGGGCAGCAACAATGTCACTCTTTATGACCAGAATGGCCTACACATACAGAGACAGAGGTGCACTGTTACGCTTGCTCGGATCCTTTTCTGGTGAGATACATTCAGCCTCTTGCGAATTTAAGGAAAATTATGAAAAAACAGAGAGACGAAAGATAAATGATTTTATATATATTTTTCTTGATACATTCTTTGGGGAAGCCTGGCTTTCTTTGGTATCCATGAAAACACACCATTGCTGATGAGTCTGGCGGGCTAGCGCCAAGTTGCCCAGGGGTTTCCTTATTGCACTTTCTTCTCATAACCTAGCACTAATTGCACTAATTTTACAACGTTGGCATCATTCCTCACACTTCTTCAACTTGTGATTTTCGTGATGCAGCTGCCGGGTCCCAGATGCAAGTGTGAAGTTTCTCAATGGGTACATTAAAATAGTCTAAAGTGGTTTCCTCTCCAGTCTCTATGGCTACACAATTAATATGCACTGATGTTTTCAGATCGGTGCAGATGAAGAGGAGGAAGCTACTTGAGACTATTAAGGTGCACCCATCTCTAAAACAGAAGGCCTTGGCAAGGTTGAGAGGGGATTTCACCCTGGTGATTTCTACTCTACAAGGATAACGCTCAATGATTAAGGAACTGGTCATAACATTTTGTGTACCCACATGCTTAATACATTTAGACACCAACCAAACCAATATCTTAACCATTAGACCAAGAGGACATTTTCTAAATCAGTGTTTCTTAATCCTGGTCCTGGGGACCCAAAGGCTGCAAAAAATGTTTTGGGCAGTAGCACTACACATCCAATTCCACTAATCAACTTAACATCAAATCTTTATTTAGTGGAATCAGGTGTGTAAAACAAAAATGTGCACCCCTTTGGGTCCCCAGGACCAGGACTAAGAAACACTGTCCTAAATAGAAGGCTTAATGACACAAGGAAATGTAGTGTCCATGAGATCAATACCTCACTTGGAATAAATATTGAAAATACAGGTTTAAACAAAATTATGTTTATTTATGTATATTTACAGACCCAGTCATATCTGCAACTACATAGCAGAACCTTCTAAAAAAAAAAGAGTACACACGTTTCCCCAAGTGGAATGTCCACTGAGTGTAGGGCCTAACGAGCTCAAGGGGTCAAAGGTCACGACAACGCATTGAGATCGCGTTCAGGAGGGTGCAATGCATTGAACGGAATAGGCCATTACATATCGGCTCAAGGATAATATAAAAAAAGACATTGATGAGAGACAGACTAATAATGGTTCACACTTAAAAGAAAACTACATTTACTCATAAGGTACCCTTGTTTCTAGACAAGGTAGGGCTAATACCAGGGCTAAAGGTTGCTGCTGGTATCTTTCCACACAGTTGCATCAAATGGCTAACAGTAAACTGCAAAAATAATAAAGGACTATCATAAGTAATGTAAAGAAGCCTAGAAATCCCATCGATCAGACAAATGTTGCGTTAAAGGAGGAACAGAAAGCAAAACCACTAGCCTACATCAACACACATACTATTCATATACGTTTGACATGTTTCAATGTAACAGGGAAATAAATATAAAGACATCTTTAATAATCCCGAAAACTATTCAGTCGCTGAGTCTGTTGTGTGTCGAGGCAGTGTGAGCGTTTTGATGCATAGCCGCACTGCTCCTAGTGCTTACGTCTAGTAGAAAACGACTACAAAACATTGCACTCCATCTAAAAACAACAGACCATTTTTCAGGGAGTTGAGATTATGCAGCTATCGCCTCTTGGCAGAAAGCGACATGGAAGTCATTTACAAAAATAACTACATGGGAGAAATTAAGAGGGAGACAGAGAGATATAAATGCTTCTAAAATATTGTACCATAGACCTGAATGACTGACAGCTTATTTCCTGTATATCTGGCCACATCCCCAGAGAACTTCCATTCCCCCTGTGAACAGTGGGAGACGAGAGTCCTGTACCAGAGAGAGAGAGGTATGGTGCATCACTGATGCCTGGCTAGCTGTCTGTCTGTCCGTCAGTCACTCTGGGGAAGAGGGTTCGTCGTCATCATTGTCATCGTCCTCCTCTTCCTCGTTGAAGGAGCTGGGCGTCTGGCCTCGAGACTCGGAGAGGGCGGTGCTACTGTGGCTGTAGCTCCGCCTTCCATTCAAAGAGGCGGAGTCCAGGTCACCTGGGAAAGAGCTGAACAACGACAACCCACACCACCGGTCAGTCACTTCAGTTCTCAAATTAAAATCAATCATGTCTCCTTAAGTAATTCATATTTCTATGATCCCTGTGTGGCTTGAGCTTTTCTGTTATCAGTAAGAAGAAACACAGGATCACTTCCTGGATACCTCCCAAATGGCACCCTATTCCCTATATAGTGCACTACTTTTGAACAGAGCCCTCTGGGCCGTGGTCAAAAGTAGTGCACTATAAAGGGAATCGGATGCCATTTGGTACACTCACTCTTCATGTGTAGTGTTCCTGTGTGGCAGTGGATTGTGTTCAAATCATGTTTTGATTGAAAAGTTATGAGAGGTAATCTACCTTGTTTGACTGGTGCCTCTTGCCATGCCTGTGGGAGGGAAGACGAGGACAGATTGAAATGACAGAAATGGCCTGTTTCCACACGCACACACGTCAAAGATGCCATTTTCCCACTCTCACCTATGACGTAGGTCTCCAGAGACCTGGGGATGAGGGACTTGGCCACAATGAGATTGTCTGCGCTGCACTTCCCACTCTCCAGGCCCAGGGACATCCCCATGCGCTTCAGAATCTCTATGTCGTCATGGATCTCAAAGGTGTTGTCAAAGTTGAAAAGGTATTCGCATCTACAGTAGGGACGTCAAATGTTCAGACTGCTGCACAGAACCTATGGACACTCTAGTCTAGAGCGCATGGTTAAATTGTGCTTAGGAGCATTTTTTTACTCTCCATGGTTAAAGTAGGATGTAATAGATGTCATTGTAAAAATGTGTGTGTTCTACATTTAATATCATCATATATTAAACATATTAAATTACTTTGACATATTTCATTATGTTATCAATCAATCAAATGTATTTATAAAGCCCTTTTTACATCAGCAGATGTCACAAAGTGCTATACAGAAACCCAGCCTAAAACCCCAAACAGCAAGCAACGCTAATTTCTCTATGGTGGACAGAACGCGTTACTACAGTCGTGGTCAAACGTTTTGAGAATGACACAAGTATTGGTCTTCGCTGCTTCAGTGTTATGAGATATTTCAGACGTTACTATGGTATACTGAAGTATAATTACAAGCATTCCATAAGTGTCAAAGGCTTTTATTGACAATTACATTAAGTTTATGCAGAGAGTCAATATTTGCCGTGTTGATCCTTCTTTTTCAAGACCTCTGCAATCCGCCCTGGCATGCTGTCAATTAACATCTGGGCCACATCCTGACTGATGACAGCCCATTCTTGCATACTTAATGCTTGGAGTTTGTCAGAATTTGCCTCTTGAGGATCGACCACAAGTTCTCATTGGGATTAAGGTCTGGGGAGTTTCCTGGCCATGGACCCAAAATGTCAATGTTCTGTTCCCCGAGCCACTTAGTTATCACTTTTGCTTTATGTCAAGGTGCTCCATCATGCTGGAAAAGGCATTGGTCGTCACCAAACTGTTCTTGGATGGTTGGGAGAAGTTGCTCTCGGAGGATGTGTTGGTACCATTCTTTATTCATGGCTGTGTTCTTAGGTAAAATTGTGAGTGAGCCCACTCCCTTGGCTGAGAAGCAACCCAACACATGAATGGTCTCAGGATGCTTTACTGTTGGAATGACACAGGACTGATGGTAGCGCTCACCTTGTCCAGATGCCCCAAACAATCGGAAAGGGGATTCATCAGAGAAAATGAC
Organism: Coregonus clupeaformis; assembly: GCF_020615455.1. Lineage (NCBI taxonomy): Eukaryota > Metazoa > Chordata > Actinopteri > Salmoniformes > Salmonidae > Coregonus > Coregonus clupeaformis. The sequence goes on from NC_059197.1 coordinate 4,141,295, forward strand.
TTTACCCCAGTCCTCAGCAGTCCAATCCCTGTACCTTTTGCAGAATATCAGTTTGTCCCTGATGTTTTTCCTGGAGAGAAGGGGCTTCTTTGCTGCCCTTCTTGACACCAGGCCATCCTCCAAAAGTCTTCGCCTCACTGTGCGTGCAGATGCACTCACACCTGCCTGCTGCCATTCCTGAGCAAGCTCTGTACCGGTGGTGCCCCGATTCCGCAGCTGAATCAACTTTATGAGACGGTCCTGGCGCTTGCTGGACTTTCTTGGGCACCCTGACACCTTCTTCACAACAATTTAACCTCTCTACTTGAAGTTCTTGATGATCCGATAAATGGTTGATTTAGGTGCAATCTTACTAGCAGCAATGTCCTTGCCTGTGAAGCCCTTTTTGTGCAAAGCAATGATGACGGCACGTGTTTCCTTGCAGGTAACCATGGTTAACAGAGGAAAAACAATGATTTCAAGCACCACCCTCCTTTTAAAGCTTCCAGTCTGTTATTCTAACTCAATCAGCATGACAGAGTGATCTCCAGCCTTGTCAACACTCTCACCTGTGTTAACGAGAGAATCACTGACATGATGGCAGCTGGTCCTTTTGTGGTAGGGCTGAAATGCAGTGGAAATGTTTTTTGGGATTAAGTTCATTTTCATGGCAAAGAGGGACTTTGCAATTAATTGCAATTCATCTGATCACTCTTCATGACATTCTGGAGTATATGCAAATTGCCATCATCAAAACTGAGGCAGCAGACTTTGTGAAAATTAGTATTTGTGTCATTCTCAAAACTTTTGACCACGACTGTACATTAGAGACATGTTTTCAACACACAAGAATTACAGGAAATACACATCGTTTTTACCTCAGATTGGTGATGTTAGTTTTAAAGTTTATAGTCATCACGATCTCACAAAATCGATTGCTTAAAACAGATCGATCAGTTTTTTTTGGTCATTTTCAGACCACTGTGGCTAGGAGAAAAAAAAGGGTGCTCCTCCCATAAACGTCTCTGGCCTGACATGAATTGATGGATTTGAGGGTTACGCTGTCATTCAAATGAAAGCCAAACCCTTTCGCTATTTAGAAACCGATGTGAGCTGGTGATTCGTTGAAATTATCCAGTCAAAAAAGTGTTTCCTTTTCCGTATTCGCCATCTAACAAAATAATTTTCTCACAGAGAAGAGGCGACTCCGGGATGCTGACCTTCTAGGCAGAGTTGCAAAGAAAAAGTCCAGTGTCTGTATTCTTTTGCCCATCTTAATCTTTTTCTTTTTATTGGCCAGTCTGAGATATGGGTTTTTCTTTCCAACTCTGCCTAGAAGGTCAGCATCCCGGAGTTGCCTCTTCACTGTTGACGTTGAGACTGGTGTTTTGCGGGTACTATTTAATGAAGCTGCCAGTTGAGGACCTGTGAGGCGCCTGTTTCTCAAACTAGACACTCTAATGTATTTGCTCAGTTGTGCACCGGGCCTCCTACTCCTCTTTCTATTCTGGTTAGAGCCAGTTTGCGCTGTTCTGTGAAGGGAGTAGTACACAGCGTTGTACGAGATCTTCAGTTTCTTGGCAATTTCTCACATGGAATAGCCTTTATTTCTTAGACCAAGGATAGACTGACGAATTTCAGAAGAAAGTTCTTTGTTTCTGGCCATTTTGAGCCTGTAATCGAACCCACAATTGCTGACGCTCCAGATACTCAACTAATCTCAAGAAGGCCAGTTTTATTTCTTCTTTAATCATCACAACAGTTTTCAGCTGTGCTAACATAATTGCAAAAGGGTTTTCTAATGATCAATTAGCCTTTTAAAATGATAAACTTGGATTAGCAAACACAACGTGCCATTGGAACACAGGACTGATGGTTGCTGATAATGGGCCTCTGTACGGCCTATGTAGATATTCCATTAAAAATCTGCCGTTTCCAGCTACATTAGCCATTTACAAAATTAACAATGTCTACACTGTATTTCTGATCAATTTGATGTTATTTTAATGGACAAAAAAATTGCTTTGCTTTCGAAAACAAGGACATTTCTAAGTGACCCCAAAGTTTTGAACGGTTGTGTATATTTTAATCATGGTAAAACCTTGTGATCCTAACTGAATTTACTCTTAGCACTGTAGGAGAAGTGTCAGAGTTTCAATGATAAAGGCGCAATGAACATGTGCGTTATACTACTGTGGCAATTGGATTAGCAATTCAGTAGTGAGTGACCTAGAGTTGTCTTTGCAATAGGCATTAGGGTGAAGGAGTTGCGGTGAAACATACTTGTCGCTGGAGATGGAGCAGTCGATGACGGTGCGTACGTCTGTGTTGAGGATGATGAAGGGGAGCTGGATGACAGAGCCGGAGGGGGGAGGGGCCAGGGAGGAAGCCTCGCTGGCTTTGTTTCTCTGCACCAGGTTCTTGAAGGCGATTTGCTGTTTGAGGAGAGATGAGCAATGTTCAGAAAAACATCGATTTAGTTTGCCTGGCTACGGTATTCCATTAATCTTCCATAGGTCCTGAACTTTCGAACACACCTATCCACACAGACACTTTTAAATACATTGTTACTACAACTACAGCTAATCTTACCAATACATACTCTAAAAACATCTATCCCAACATACACAAAGACACATTTTCAATCTCTGAAGGTTGAGCGTGTATGATTCATGTGTGGAACTACATCATACGTCACGCATGGGGCAACAAGTCTTTCCTGGTCAGGTTATGTGGTCAGGAAAAATGCCTGGCCCTAGCATATCGTGGCAAAATCGATTCTGAGCGAAAACATCAGAGGAATCGGAGCTTAGACTGAAGCTTAAATTTAGCTTTAGAGTGAGTTACCTTCACCAGGGCAGAGCAGTAGGGAGCCAACACACCATCAATCGGAGATGCAATGAATGAAAATTATCCGTGGAGTGGTACATTTAAAGAAACAGACTGCGAACACATTTCAGTGATCGCCGAGTCCTTCTCACAGGGAGAAGTAATCAATCAAGAAATCTTCAACCCCTCTCACACCCTCTGGCCTTCTGGGAACTCCATTGGGTCACACAAAGGTTCCCTTTCATATGCTAATGATATGCTAACGATAGGCTGGTGTTTTTCAATAGACTTATAGATGAACAGCTGCCTAGCTCATCACTCACGACCAAGGTATCTGACTTTCATCTCTCTCCCTCTCACACGCGCATACACACACACACACACAAAGAGATAAGCATGTACACACCCACGAATGCATTCAAACACACGCGCGCACACAGACACACACATACCAGGGACTGCTCCGTACCTGCAGTATGAGTTCTTCCAGCTGAGTTCTCTTCTGTCTGATCCTCTTCAGGCGTTTCTGTTTCTCCACCTGATTGGGGAAACAGTTTAATTATTTTAGAAAGGACTGGTAGAACATAACTGTCTAATTTACATTTTAGTCATTTAGCAGACGCTCTTATCCAGAGCGACTTACAGTTAGTGAGTGCATACATTTTTCATACTAATAGTAATACAAATAAAACATTACATAAATAATCCTAAAGCAAAACAAACAAGCAATTTAAAAAGAAACATAGGCTACAACAGTAGCTAGATCAGCATGTGGAGTTATTTTAAAGTGTTTCTTGAAGCCTCCAAATGGCGGCCATGGTCATGACAGGGTTTGGAAGTTAATGACTAGATGTAGATGGTCAGTGGGGATGTCTTGTGCCCCTCTTCCATCCAACCCCCACTCCACCTTCACCCCGTGCTTCAAGAGCCCTACCCATATCCACCACCCAGACAGTTACTATCGTTATTTAAGTAACTGACCAGAGTAAAGCAAGACAATTACTATTTGTATTGTCAGACAGTAGTGATGGCATGCTGAAGTGCTCTGCTGTCAAAACAGCCCAGCGGTAGGAGTACTCCACTCTCTGTCTCCCCACTCCCCCCTTCTCCCTGTCACCATCATGCCCAGTCCTCTACCAGAATGGGTCACTGTGTTTATCGTGACAGATCTATGCTCTGCAGAAAGTTGACATGATATACAGTGCTTTCGGAAAGTATTCAGACCCCTTGACCTTTTCCCCATTTTGTTACGTTACAGCCTAAATTCTAAAATTGATTAAATTGTGTTTGTCCCTCAATCTACACACAATACCCCATAATGACAAAGCAAAACCAAGTTTTTAGAAATGTTTGCAAATGTATTAGTAAAAAATTATAAGTATTCAGAGCTTTTAATCAGTACTTTGTTGAAGCACCTTTGGCAGCGATTACAGCCTCGAGTCTTCTTGGGTATGACATTACAAGCTTGGCACACCTGTATTTGGGAAGTTTCTCCCATTCTTCTCGGCAGATCCTCTCAAGCTTTGTCAGGTTGGATGGGGAGCATCGCTGCACAGCTATTTTCAGGTCTCTCCAGAGATGTTCGATCGGGTTCAAGTCCGGGCTCTGGCTGGGCCACTCAAGGACATTCAGAGACTTGTCCCGAAGCCACTCCTGCGTTGTCTTGGCTGTGTGCTTAGGGTCGTTGTCCTGTTGGAAGGTGAACCTTTGCCCCAGTCTGAGAACCTGAGCAGGTTTTAATCAAGGATCTCTCTGTACTTTGCTCTGTTAATCTTTCCCTCGATCCTGACTAGTCTCAGAGTCCCTGCCGCTGAAAAACATCCCCACAGCATGATGCTGCCACCACCATGCTTCACCGTAGGGATGGTTCCAGGTTTCCTCCAGACGTGATGCTTGGCATTCAGGCCAAAGAGTTCAATCTTGGTTTCATCAGACCAGAGAATCTTGTTTCTCATTATCTGAGAGTCCTTTAGGTGCCTTTTGGCAAACTCCAATCAGGCTGTCATGTGTGGCCAGCTCTTGGAAGAGTCTTGGTGGTTACAAACTTATTCCATTTAATATTGATGGAGGCCACTGTGTTCTTGGGGACCTTCAATGCTGCAGAATATTTTTGGTACCTTTCCCCAGATCTGTGCCTCGACACAATCCTGTCTTGGAGCTCTACAGACAATTCCATTGACCTCATGGCTTGGTTTTTGCTCTGACATGCATTGTCAACTGGGGGACCTTATTTAGACAGGTGTGTGCCTTTCCAAATCATGTCCAATCAATTGAATGTACCACAGGTGGACTCCAATCAAGTTGTAGAAACATCTCAAGGATGATCAAAGGAAACAGGATGCACCTGAGCTCAATTTCGAGTCTCATAGCAAAGGGTCTGAATAAATAAATAAGGTAAATAAGGTATTTCTGTAAATTTTTAATACAACAATTGCAAACATTTCAAAAAACCTGTTTTCACTTTGTCATTATAGGGTATTGTGTGTAGATTGATGAGGAAAAACATTTATTTAATCCATTTTAGAATAAGGCTGTAACGTAACAAAATGTTGAAAGATTCAAGGCGTTTGAATACTTTCTGAATGCACTCTAGAAGAGAACTGAAAGGGTCTCATTTTCCTTCCCCTTTCCGTTGTCTGTGCTCCCCTCACGCCATTTATTTCTCTCTGTCCGCCTGTCCCTATTTTCCTGAGAGGTGACAGTGACAGATGTCATGGAGTGGCTGTCAAGGCTCACTTTCAGCTCCCAGAGAGAGCTCTGCTGGTTTAAAGTGTGTGTGTGTGTATGTGTGTGTGTGTGTGTGTGATCACCTCCAGGTTTTGACACTCCTGGGCTGAGTTGGTGGGCAGGCCGATCCAGCGGATCTCCTTCTTCTCCTTGGAGATGATGTTCATGGCCATCAGCACGTTGAGAGCGTCGTACACGCGCCTGCGGATGTTCTTCTGGTCATACACCTGCTGGGGAGGCAGGGGGATAGAGAGAGAAGAGTGAGGAAAGAGAAAAGAGAAAAGAGAAGCGAGTAAAGAAAATAGATTAACTATAAGAGGAAACAGATAATAACAGAGAAGAAAAGAGGTTATGATTCTAAGCTTGTCTTGGGGGTTCAAGGGGCATCTAATTAGTAACTGTCCCACGGTGTTTGTCCCTGGCCAGGAAGACCCACTACCCCTCCTGCGGCGCACTAACTGCTAGCCCTCATGGTTAATCTGTTTTTAATTAATTATACTTTTTAACATTCCACAGGAAGTAAGCAGATTAGGTCTGGGGCCAAGCAATTTTTAAGGGGCTGTGTCATTATTAATACCGGGAAGTATTCAGAGGTTGACCTCCTCCCCACTATTTAAACAGCCTATCTTTCAGTTGGACTTCTCTAACACAATGCTTTGGGACGCAAGGGAACCGTTTGCAACATAAACAACATTCCATAGTCTCTACGAGCTCAAATCTGTCATTCGTTAATTGCTTTTCTTGAACAGTTTATGAATGGAAAAACAAACTTATCTAACAAGAAAATTTTGCTGGAGAAAATAATGCAGCACCATTTTTGCTGTCTCATGTCAAATTGGACGTATTTTATATGTATTAGCTTATATTTATTCAGGGTAGCCCAATTGAGACCAGGGTCTCATTCCCAATGGTGCCCTGAGTACAACACATTTCTCACAAACAGGAAGAAAAATGTACATTACAAATAAAACAAGAAGAATAAAATGAACCACGTGTTGAGTGTTATCCACTAGCCTGTTGGCCAGATCAGTTTGTTCTTTAGTTATGCATGAAAGGGGATGTTAAGAGGCATTGGCTAAAGTATAGTCAGAGATCTGGCCACCGGGTTAGATCCTCTCAACAAGCCCCTACAATACTTTGTCATTCTACTGGCACAATGGGTTAGAGGACCACGCAACACCAGGGTTGTGTTCATTAGGGCACACAATGGGAAAATATAACTGAAGACCAGCACCGTTTCTCATTGCACAAGTCCAGGTAGTCCCTCCCTGTTTCGTTTCATTCCATTTTCTTCTGTTTGGTGCCTAATGAACACAACCCAGGGTTGTGGGTTTGATTCCTGCATGGGCCACATATACTGAGTATGTTAGTGGTTTTGGATGAAAGCTAAATGACCATACCAAGTCTGCGGCCATGACGGTGGTGGAGTGGGCGAATTCAGCCACCAGTTCGTCGGCCACCTCGTTGTAGGATGTGGTGCCTTTCTTCTGCACCTTCTCACACACCTTCATGGAGAAATGCCTCAGGCCCTTCCCGTTCTTATCGCCCTTCTTCAGCCGCTTGCTGTGGTGGAGCGATCACAAAGAAGCAACCGACACATTAATGACCAGACGGTCACAACATCTAGGGCTAGCTGGTACAGAATTAAATAATAGTTTATTTGTCACATGCACAGGATACAGTAGGTGTAAACAGTACAGTGAAATGCTTACGAAGATGGCACGGCACACACATGACATGCGCGAACGCACTCGCACACACATAACGCTAAAACACACACACTACACCTCCAACTCTACACTTACTTGTCAAGCCTCACCTCACACACATAAACGATATAACACTCAATGGACTCAGTGGATCAGACAATGCAATGTATACAATCCTAATGTAAAACTATGAGTTTCTCTCCAACACTGGCACAAGCAAAAGCACACTTGTGAAAACCATGACACATTAACATACAGTGGGGAAAAAAAGTATTTAGTCAGCCACCAATTGTGCAAATTCTCCCACTTAAAAAGATGAGAGAGGCCTGTAATTTTCATCATAGGTACACGTCAACTATGACAAACAAATTGAGAAAAGAAAATCCCATTGTAGGATTTTTAATGAATTTATTTGCAAATTATGGTGGAAAATAAGTATTTGGTCACCTACAAACAAGCAAGATTTCTGGCTCTCACAGACCTGTAACTTATTCTTTAAGAGGCTCCTCTGTCCTCCACTCGTTACCTGTATTAATGGCACCTGTTTGAACTTGTTATCAGTATAAAAGACACCTGTCCACAACCTCAAACAGTCACACTCCAAATTTCACAATGGCCAAGACCAAAGAGCTGTCAAAGGACACCAAAAACAAAATTGTAGACCTGCACCAGGCTGGGAAGACTGAATCTGCAATAGGTAAGCAGCTTGGTTTGAAGAAATCAACTGTGGGAGCAATTATTAGGAAATGGAAGACATACAAGACCACTGATAATCTCCCTTGATCTGGGGCTCCACGCAAGATCTCACCCCATTGGGTCAAAAAGATCACAAGAACGGTGAGCAAAAATCCCAGAACCACACGGGGGGACCTAGTGAATGACCTGCAGAGAGCTGGGACCAAAGTAACAAAGCTAACCATCAGTAACACACTACGCCGCCAGGGACTCAAATCCTGCAATGCGAGACGTGTCCCCCTGCTTAAGCCAGTACATGTCCAGGCCCGTCTGAAGTGCATTTGGATGATCCAGAAGAGGATTGGGAGAATGTCATATGGTCAGATGAAACAAAATATAACTTTTTTGGTAAAAACTCAACTCGTCATGTTTGGAGGACAAAGAATGCTGAGTTGCATCCAAAGAACACCATACCTACTGTGAAGCATGGGGTTGGAAACATCATGCTTTGGGGCTGTTTTTCTGCAAAGGGACCAGGACGACTGATCCGTGTAAAGGAAAGAATGAATGGGGCCATGTATCGTGAGATTTTGAGTGAAACCCTCCTTCCATCAGCAAGGGCATTGAAGATGAAACGTTGCTGGGTCTTTCAGCATGACAATGATCCCAAACACACCGCCCGGGCAACGAAGGAGTGGCTTCGTAAGAAGCATTTCAAGGTCCTGGAGTGGCCTAGCCAGTCTCCAGATCTCAACCCCATAGAAAATCTTTGGAGGGAGTTGAAAGTCCGTGTTGCCCAGCGACAGCCCCAAAACATCACTGCTCTAGAGGAGATCTGCATGGAGGAATGGGCCAAAATACCAGCAACAGTGTGTGAAAACCTTGTGAAGACTTACAGAAAACGTTTGACCTGTGTCATTGCCAACAAAGGGTATATAACAAAGTATTGAGAAACTTTTGTTATTGACCAAATACTTATTTTCCACCATCATATGCCAATAAATTCATTAAAAATCCTACAATGTGATTTTCTGGATTTTTTTTTCTCATTTTGTCTGTCATAGTTGACGTGTACCTATGATGAAAATTACAGGCCTCTCTCATATTTTTAAGTGGGAGAACTTGCACAATTGGTGGCTGACTAAATACTTTTTTCCCCCACTGTAAGCATGATGGAGCTTGGCATGTATGTGAAGACCATAGATTGTGCACCTGCTGACGCTCGCCTCCAATGTGCGGTCACAGAATCACGTGACGTGCGCTCATTAGACGCACCGCTTGTTGATGCTTCAAATTAGTGTATGGCTTTATACTCAGTACACATGCAGAGCCATTTTGTCGATGCGTACTCATTATAAAGACTCACCAATAGTGTATTTAAAACGATACTAAAGGCTGAAGGGTCATAGCACTATTGGGGATAGACTATAGTAATGGCTTACGTTCCAAATGGCACCCTATTCCCTATATAGTGTACTACCCTATAAGGCTCTGATCAAAAGTAGTGCACTATTCAGGGAATAGGGTGCCATTTGGAACGCACCCATGGTTGTGGTTGGAGCAGCATTTTCTACCCCTACACTCCTAGAGTATTTATCTGGGTTGCAACTAGAACCCCCCGCCCCAGACATATTTTTATCCTCCCATGAGACGAGACATTTATATCAAATGAGTGCAGTTTTGAAGGCTGACTCTCAATTCTTGAGAATGCGTGTGTGTGCGTGTCTCTGGGAATCACATATCAAATCAGACCCCCCCTACCTCTCTATTACCACACACACACCTTGCTGCTAGCTAGTTCTTTCCATTGAGGTCTATGTATTTGTGCTCATAGCCACGGCCATTCAGAACAGTACAAAAAGCACTGCCTGTTGAATGCCGACGTGCTCTATAATATGTCAGGAGTCCTCCGGCATATGCTGTGTTGCAGGCACACATGTCCTCCTTCTCACAACGGCTCCAGTGTAATGTAGTTCCTCTAGCTCCCTGTAGGGCTACCCCCAGGGAGAGGGGAAGGGGGAAGGGAGAAGAAGGGGATTCTCGCATTTCATTACGAGTCACCGCCTCCACATGCAGCTGAAGCACTATCGTTCATCATTTCACGAGGATCGGTGTGCGCGCGCGTGCGTAAAAACATCCCATTCTCAAATCAGCAGAAACAGGGGAACTTTGGGCGAACGTGAATATAAACGGGATAAAATGGATGATTCATTGATGATGAACCGTTAAGCTACACGTGACGCGCCGCCCACAGCAGTGATACAATCACTCGCTTATTCAGGGACTCGTTCTCTGTGATTTAAACACCAAGAGAAACCGCATGGAGAGGGGGAAAAAAAGAGAAATCAGGCTAAAAAGAGATATCGGAGCAAAGAAAAGAGAGAGAGGGGTATCAACGGAGCAGGGGGAGTTTTATAGACAGACATTTTGTGTGTGTGTGTGTTCAGGTGAGCGGATTATGTAACCATCATTAGGGTGGTTAGACAGTTGTAGACAACACAACACAGATGTAATGCATTTGGCGACGTGCAATTGGCTAAACGCGCGATGATGTAGAAAACGTCACACGCCAAGGGGAGTAGGCAGAATGTGCATATGCATGAGAGCATGTATGTGTGCGAGAAAGAGAACAGAGAGAGAGAGAGCGAGAGAGGAACAGAGAAGGGGAGAGAGAGAGAGAGAGAAAACGAGGAAGACTATGTAAGTGGATATGTAAAGACAGAGACATGTCAAAGACAGGCGCACACGCAGCCAAGTGAGTGAGCAATCAAATGTCCATTCCCAAACATCCCTCACACTAAACGAACACGGCACAGTTCACTCTAACACGCAGTGCAGTGGAGAGTAGGAGACCACTGCAGAGCCGCTCGTTACATAACTGGAACTCTGAGGAGCAAACACACACGCAGTTGGGAAGACCGTGTGTGTGTGTGTGTAGTGGGGATGGCAAGGCGCTGCTTGGTGGAAGCTTAGGGTTCCAGTTGTCAGGACAAATTCGTTCCAGACCCCCAGCTACTGTAGCTAGGGAAATTTGGGAAGAATTTAAGAGAGAGAAGACGAGAAACAGGCTGGAGAAATGGTGGTGAATGTGCCATAATGGGTAGAGGGAGTGTAATCATACATGGTGTGAGGAAAACTCAGAGGAACCTTTTCTCCTTAGCAACAGAGGTGCAGCTCTGCACCCCGGCCGGTGCTGCAGCGCGAGGCTGAGCAGGGTTTCTTTGGCAGTGTGTGTCTGCAGAGTGGATCAGGGGTGGAGGAGGGATGACCTTTCACTGAACAGCACAGAGCAGAGCCAACGCATCCGCCACAGAGTGTGCGGGGAGCGTGGGCTGGGCCCTGAGAAGACCTCCTCTCACCTGGTGCTTGTGAGCGGGGAGTGTGAGGAATAAGGCATAGACGACAGAAGAGAGAGACAAAACGGAGAGGGAGAGAGACCAGAGATCTGAGCTTACGAGGACCAAACATGACGGAGAGAATACCCAGCCTTGCGTAGTGTAAGTGAGAAAGAGCAAGTATCAGAGAGAGAGAAAGTTGTGTTTGAAAACGATAGAGGGAGAAGGAGTAAGGTAGAAAGGGAGGGAGGGAGAGAGCAAGTGTGGCTGTGCGATTGAATGTGAGAGAAGAAGGGATAGAGAGAGAGAGTGAGAGAGAGAGAGAGGAAGGGAGTGTGAGTGGGTTTTGGTCTCATCGGTCTTACTAGGTGTTGAATTATTCACTGCTCAGAACGTGGCCTGCAGGAAGCACAGACTCTCACAGGCCTTTAATATTTGAGTGCATGCTGCTCATGGAACCATTTCCACACAAACACACACTCTAGGGCTGCACGATTTGGAGAAAATATCTCATTGCAATTGTTTGACCAGATATTGCAATTGCGATTATGAATTGCGATTTTGAAACACTTGGGTGAAAACTTGGCAATTCCATCAGACATGGTTAAAACAATTGTCAGGGTAGAGAACATCACTTCTAAAATGAGATCATATGAATGCATACATACTGTAACCGAATACAAAACCAAAAGAAACAAATCTTTTCCAACATTGTTATAGGCTACATATGATAATAGATAGGATTATTACACATACATATTAACAAACATTCATTTTTAACATGATCATCAAAATATTGTGTGCTGTAAGCGCAGCACTTATCATTAATTAATGAATAACATTATGAGTTCCTATTTCCTATTTTACAATTATGAGTTCTTAAATAATTTATTCAGGCAGGCTGCAGATGGAATAGGAAGCTTATGATTGTGTAATTATGTATAAGTAGGCTCAATCATGTAACACGCAGCCTACCGATTGCAAGGTGCAGCCTGTGTCCAAAACATTGGAGTCTGGTCCAGTCATTCAACGCGACTTTTCGGCTTCTCCCTTAATTTTGTTATACAGTGTTGGGATGGCAACTTGGGAGAAATGTATGCAAAATGGACAACTGCATCTCCTGTCTAGTTTGTTTATCATCTTCTTGAAGCAGTTTTTGCTGAGTGTAAATAGGAACCATGTCTTTGGCTATCTGGTAGGTGAAAGCCTCTGTGATTTCTGTGTCTGAGGCACAGGAGGTTGGTAGCACCTTAATTTGGGAGGACGGGCTCGTGGCAATGGCTGGAGCGGAATGGTATCAAATACATGAAAACACATGGTTTCGATGTGTTTAATGCCATTCCATTCACTCCGTTCCAGCCATTATTATGAAAAGCCCCTCAGCCACAACCTCCACTGGTCTGCGGGATTTGTTTTCCTAGGCCGTTCCACTTGATGGCTGGTTTGTGGGTGGCTGGTTGTGGCTGAGGGGCTTTTCTGCTGTCAGCGCATTTTTTCCCCATGCAGTCGCCATAAAGTAGGATATGGTTATTCTTCAAAGGGTTAAATACATTGCCCTTTCTCTCCTCACCAGCGTCTAACTGCACGCTTTAAGCAAGGACGCTTGTTATTGGCCAGCATGTGCATGCCATGCAGAGTGAGAGAGCCTGCTTGTGATTGGTCAGGATTTCTGTGCATGTAGAGAGTGAATGAACGGAGTCTAGCGCATCTCATTGGAGGAGGCACCGTAGTCTAGTTTTTGTTGTATTAACAGAGTGTCAAAGAAAGGAGAAAATCGCAGCCTCTTGCGATATGGATATTGCACATGTCAATATCGCAATTTCAATCTGAATTCGATTAACCGTGCAGCGCTAACACACTCTGGCCCTGACACACATGTACATCCTACACATGTACACGCACACACATACAGTACCTACACACATACATGTAGACAGACAGCCTCTGATGGTTACATAATCCGCTCACCTGAACACACTCACGCACACAAAAAATGCCTGCAGGCACTAGTGAATAGGCAGTCATGGTCGCTACTTCTACAAATCCACTGCAGTTCTTACTAACCTGTAGTGTCATTCACTGTGCCCTCGGGAGAGTGCGATGGGGGGGGAGGGGGACACGAGTTCTGGTAGGGCATGTTACGAGAGAAAAAGAGACAGCACGGAAGAAGAGATGGGACACTGAAAGATAAATAGTATCCAGAGGAGATGACAGAACGGAAGCGAGAGGCAGGAGAGAGGCGGAGGCATGGTGAGAGAGAGAGAGAGTGCTCTGCTGTAGTGAGTCAGCAGTGGTCTGATCTCTCAGGGGGGAGTGTGTGTGTGTGTGTGTGTGTGTGTGTGTGTGTGTGTGTGTGTGTGTGTGTGTGTGTGTCAGATTGAGATGCATTCTGGACTAACAACAAAAAAACGCCAGACACTGCAGCTGAGCTCTTAAGCAGCCCCCCCCACCTTCCTGCAAATGCACAGCATGCACGTCACCTCCATCTACATTTTGCTGAGCCTGGCAGTTACCTGGCTGAAGAGTCTTCTGAGCACAGCCCATCCCTGCAACACAGACACAGAGAAATCGTTAGTGTGAAGTGAGTGTGTGTACTGTTTAAGATTAATTCAATATTCAAGACTATGTTACTGTAAGTGCGTGTGTGTGTCAGTAGTGTGTCCTCCTAGATTATAACTCATTCCATTGCCTAATGAATTGGTTTGCTTTGGAACTAATGAGACGCTTCAGCTCAATGAGATGCTGTGAGAGAATGCCAGAAAGCATCTCTGTCTCTACCTGCGACTTGTTTGACTGGATAATCCTCCTGCACTCTTCCTGTCATTTACTTATTTATATTCCTCTATATATCATTCCTCTATATATCATTCCTCTATATATCATTCCTTTATACAGTGCATTCGGAAAGTATTAAGACCCCTTGACTTTCTCAAAATTTTGTTACGTTACAGCCTTATTCTAAAATAGATTAAATTGTTTTTCCCCCCTCTCAATACCCCATAATGACAAAGCGAAAACGGGTTCAGAAATGTTTCATATGTATAAAAAACAGAAATATAAGTATTCAGACCCTTTACTCAGTACTTTGTTGAAGCACCTTTGGCAGCGATTACAGCGTTGAGTCTTCAGACGTGACGCTTGGCATTCAGGCCAAAGAGTTCAATCTTGGTTTTATCAGACCAGAGAATCTTGTTTCTCATGGCCTGAGAGTCCTTTAGGTGCCTTTTGGCAAACTCCAAGCGGGCTGTCATGTGCCTTTTACTGAGGAGTGGCTTCCGTCTGACCACTCTACCATAAAGGCCTGATTGGTGGAGTGCTGCAGAGATGGTTGTCCTTCTGGAAGGTTCTCCCATCTCCACAGACGAACTCTGGAGCTGTTAGAGTGACCATCGGGTTCTTGGTCACTTCCTTGACCAAGGACCTTCTCCCCCGTTTGCTCCGTTTTTTTGGTACCCTTCCCCAGATCTGTGCCCTGACACAATCCTGTCTCGGAGCTCTACGGACAATTCCTTCGACCTCATGGCTTGGTTTTTGCTCTGACATGCACTGTCAACTGTGGGACCTTATTTAGACAGGTGTGTGTCTTTCCAAATCATGTCCAATCAATTGAATGTACCACAGGTGGACTCCAATCAAGTTGTAGAAACATTTCAAGGATGATCAATGAAAACAGGATGCACCTGAGCTCAATTTCGAGTCTCATAGCAAAGGGTCTTGATACTTATGTAAATAAGGTATTTATGTTTTTAATTTTTTATAAATTAGCAGAAGTTGCACAAAAACTTTTCGCTTTGTCATTATGGGGTATTGTGTGTAGATTGATGAGGATGTTTTAAAATCAATTTTAGAATAAGGCTGTAACGTAACAAAATGTGGAAAAAGTCAAGGGGTCTGAATACTTTCCGAAAGCACTGTATAATATCTGTCAATCCATAGGCTAACTAACAGGCCACAATAAATACATTACATTGGAAATCTCTACCTAGCAATCCCTGTGTGTGTGTAATGTGCATATTAACAACAATAGTAGTCAGAATAGCAGAATCTACCCACCGGTCAGAAAAATATGAGTCAATGAAATCATGCGTTCGCTTCTTGGCCCTGGAAATAAAAAACAAAAAGTGATGTTAGCCAATAAAAAATCAATACAGGGGATCCTCCTTTACTTAAATTCTTTCCATGTTCTGGAAACAGATCAAAGATAAGACTGGTTAGAACAACCAGAACATATTATTATGCTAATGTGCAACCAAACAGAGCAGTGATGCGTGTGTTTGTGTGTGCACTCGAGCAAACAAGCAGTTTTGTGTTTGAAAATGTGTAAGTACTTGAGCAAATGAAAAAACTTGCATGTTTGTGTAGCAGCTCACCCTTGGGTCCACTTGTTCGCGTCCTGGTTGCATCCCTGGTCGACCATGGTGGGCGTGTGTGTTAAGGGGCTACCTATGAGGATCCCTGTGTGCGAAACTCTCTGTGCCGTGCTGATGATCTACACAGAAAATAAATAAGAAACATCAGAGGGGTGCATCAGATCGCAGGGTCATGTTCATTTGGGCACATCGTAGCAAAATGTTTAGCAACGGACACGATTGAACGGATGCAAGGATGTCAGGTGATAGGAAGAATATTGGTAGCCAGGGTCCTGTTCATTAGTCACCAAATAACACAAATAAAAAAGGAATAGCCAACCTGGACTCATTTTCGATTTTCAGTTTCAAAACATATTCCATTTGACACCCTAATGAACACCACCCAGGTGAGTCATTGAGAACAGATTCTGTGCCAAGAAGTGGGTGATTATCTGTGTAGTGACTGAGTACCGAGCAGAATCAGGTTGGGTGTAATATTTGAGAGTCCTACTATGCAGAAGTGTCTCGAAGCTGGAGCTCAACAAAAGAGACATGAGGCGAGATCAGCTGGATGCAGCAGAGTGCTATTAATACCCCCAGCTAATTATAGCACACTAGACTCAGTCTGTAGCCCCCCACACGCTGTTTCTTCTCCTCCCAGCCAGGCCTTTCTTTTACACTACACCACACAACACACTGGCTGCCACAGATGCAAGAGGATGGGAGACCTGGGGTGTATTCATTAGCACACTACGTAGCAAAACGCTTTGTAACAGAAAACATTTTGCAGCGAAAACAAGAATTTGTTATTGGACAAATTCAGACATTCGGCACAAATGCTTTCGTTTGGTCCCTGGGAAATACACCTCTGATCATCGACTCGACTCTTAACTACCAAAAAAATAGACAGAATCCCAACAGAGGGCTTTCATGAAGAAAAAAACCTGCAGCAGTGGCTCAATTTCCATGAACTTAACATTATAGCCGGTCAATTAGAAAAAAGCCAATTTACTAGTCTAAAGACTCAACTCAATCACACTTACAGTGCATTCAGAAAGTATTCAGACCCCTCGACTTAAAAAAAATTTAACAAAAATGTTGTTGTACTTTTTACCCCTTTTTCGTGATATCCAATTGGTAGTTACAGTCTTGTCCTATTGCTGCAACTCCCGTACGGTTTCGGGAGAGGCGAAGGTCTAGAGCCATGCATCCTCCGAAACACAAGCCGCACTGCTTTTTGACACACTGCTCACTTAACCCGGAAGCCAGCCGCACCAATGCGTCGGATGAAACACTGTACAACTGGTGACCGAAGTCAGTGTGCATGCGCCCGGCCCGCCACAAGGAGTCGCTAGAGCGAGATCCTCCCCTAACCCAGACGACGCTGTGCCTATTGTGCGCCGCCTCATGGGTCTCCCGGTCGCGGCCAGCTTCGACACAGCCAGGGATCGAACCCGGGTCTATAGTAACGCCTCTAGCGCTGTGATCTCCACAGAGGAACTCTGGAGCTCTGTCAGAGTGACCAGCGGGTTCTTGGTCACCTCCCTGACCAAGGCCCTTATCCCCCGAATGGCCGGGCAGCCAGCTCTAGGTAGAGTCTTGGTGGTTCCAAACTTCTTCCATTTAAGAAAGATGGAGGCTACTGTGTTCTTGGGAACCTTCAATGCTGCAGAAATGTTTTGGTACCCTTCCCCCTTCCACAGGGGACCGTGTGGCACAGTGGTCTAAGGCACTGCATAGCAGTGCTAGAGGCGTCACTACAGACCCAGGTTCGCTCCCGGGCTGTATCACAACCGGCCGTGATCGGGAGTCCCATAGGGTGGCGTACAATTGGCCCAGCGTCGTCCGGGTTAGGGGAGGGTTTGGCCGGGTTAGGCCGTCATTGTAAATAAGAATTTGTTCTTAACTGACTTGCCTAGTTAAATAAAGGTTTAATCTGCGCCTCGACACAATCCTGTCTCGGAGCTCTACGAACAATTCCTTCGCCCAAATCATGTCCAAATCAATCGAATTTACCACAGGTGGACTCCAATCAAGTTGTAGAAACATCCCAAGGATGATCAATGGAAACAGGATGCACCCAAGCTCAATTTCAAGTCTCATAGCAAAGGGTCTGAATACATATGTAAATAAGGTCTGTTTTTTATTTTTAATACATTTGCAAAATTTCTGAAAACCTGTTTTTTCGCTTTGTCATTATGGGGTATTGTGTGTAGATAGATGAGGAAACATGTTTTCATCCATTTTAGAATAAGGCTGTAACTTAACAATATGTGGAAAAAGTCAAGGAGTCTGAATACATTCCTAATGCACTGTAATTCCATACATTGAAATTGTCACATTGTCTGTTTCACACTATATGGCAGTGTTGCCATGCCTCTGCTATCAACCCATCACAGTCCAGGGGACTCCTTGTTTCTTCCAATCAAATAAAATGTTATTCGTCACATGCTTCATAAACAACAGGCGTAGACTAACAGTGAAATGCTTACTTAGGGGCCCTCCCCAACAATGCAGAGAGAGAAAAATAGAGAAATAATAGAAAAGTAATAACATGTAATACTAAATACATAATGAGTAACGATAACAAGATAGATAATAAACAGTAGCAGCAGTTAGTGCAAAAAGGGTCAATGCAGATAGCTATTTGGTTAACTATTTAACTACCCAGACTAACTATGTAGCAGTCTTATGGCTTGGGGGTAGAAGCTGTCCAGGGTCATGTTGGTTCCAGTCTTGCCATGTGGTAGCAGAGAAAACAGTCTATATTGGATTTTTATTTAGTCACATGCACAGATGTAATTGCAGTGTACAGTGAAAGCAACAAAAAAAAACGCAGGCCTATCAATACACTTGGCTACTAATTCATTGCAGCTGCAGCGCGAGAGGAAGTAGGGAGAAGCACGTTTTATGTTTTGTAAAAGTGTTTGAATAAAAACAGTGTTGACAGTTCTGAATAAAAACGTAAACATGACTCACTCATAAAAACAGCTCTTTGCTGTATTCTTTGACAGTTTCTCTCTGGTCATGGTATGAAATCTCATGTACTGTAGGCTAGTATCAAATTTTGCTGTGGGGTCGTGGAAGCTGTACTAGGAACAGTGATTTGAGCTATCCGATTGGCCAGCGCAGTAGGCGCACTTAATTTAGCCACAGCTCTCCTGGTCCGCCGGGGAGGCGGAGTTTGTACCTTTAGACAAATGAAATGGTTCAAAATGGGAACACATTGTCTACCCGGTGCGCAGGGCTTTTGAATCAAGTGCACCTTCTGCCAAAAGCAGACCACTGTCTTGGAGGCTTACCCAGAAAGACTCACAGCTGTAATCGCTGCCAAAGGTGGCTCTACAAAGTATTGATTCAGGGCTATGAATACTTATGTAAATTAATTTGTCTGTATTTAATTTTCAGTAGATTTGCAAAAACATGTTTTTACTTTGTCATTGTGGGGTATTGTGTGTAGATGGGTGAGACAAATGTAATCAATTTTGAATTCAGGCTGTAACAACAAAATGTGGAATAAGTCGAGGGGTATTAAGGCACTGTAACATATTTACAACTGTGACAATGATAAATATACAGTAATTGTCCATTGGGGTGTGGGGGTGGGATTAGGTAGCTGACTAACGGTGTATTTAGCAGCCTAATGGTCTCGGGCTATTGGCCAGTCTGTTCGTTTTAGCCATGATGCTCCTGTACTGCCCACATCTGAGTGATGGAAGCGGGGAGAACAGGCCATGGCTCGAGTGGCTGAGGTCTCTGATGATCTTCTTGGCCTTCCCGCGACACCTTGTGTTGTAGGTGTCCTGGAGGGCAGGCAGTGTGCATCCAATGGTGCGTTCGGCTGAGCATACCACCCTCTGTAGCGCCTTGCTGTCAGCAGTGGAGTTGCCGTACCAGGCTGTGATGCAGCCTGACAGTATGCGCTCGATGTTGCTCCTGTAGAACACTAAGGGCCCTCAGGGACAGGCCGAATTTCTTCAGCCTCCTGATGTTAAAGAGTCTATGACTTAGGTAGTTGGAGTCTGACCATTTTTAGGGCCTTTCTCTGGCACCGCCTGGTATAGAGGTCCTGGATGGCAGGGACGTACGCAGTGCCCTCTGTAGCGCCTTGCGGTCACATGCCAAGAAGATGCCATACCAAACAATGATGCAGCCAGTCAAGATGCTCTCAATGGCGCAGCTATATAACCTTTTGAGGATCTGAGGGCCCATGCCAAATCTTTTCAGCCACCTTAGGGAGAAGAGGCGTTGTCATGCCCTCTTCACAGCTGTGTTGGTGTGTGTGGACCATGATAGATCCTAAGTGATGTGGGCACCGAGGAAATTTAAGCTCTCGACCCACTCCACAGCCCAGTCGATGTGAATGGCCTCCTGTAGCTCAGTTGGTAGAGCATGGCGCTTGCAACGCCAGGGTTGTGGGTTCAATTCCCACGGGGGGCCAGTATGAAAAATGTATGCACTCACTAACTGTAAGTCGCTCTGGATAAGAGCGTCTGCTAAATGACTTAAATGTAAATGTAATGGGGGTGTGCTGGCCCTCCGTTTCCTGTAGTCCACGATCAGCTCCTTTGTCTTGCTGACATTGAGGGAGAGGCTGTTGTCCTGGCACCACACTGCCAGGTCTCTGACATCCTCCCTATAGGCTGTCTCATCGTAATCTGTGATCAGTCCTACCACAGTCATGTCGTCAGCAACATAATAATGGTGTTGAGTCGTGTGCGGCCACGCAGTCGTGAGTGAAAAGGGGTCGCCCCCAGGTGGTGAGGGTAGGCAACTACACATCCGCCATGCTGACCCTCAACACGGGCCCCTCAGGGGTGCGTGCTTAGTCCTCTCCTGTACTCCCTGTTCACTCACGATTGTGTGGCCACACGACTCCAATACCATTAAGTTTGCTGACGACACGACGCTGGTAGGCCTGATCAGCGACAACGATGAGACAGCCTATAGGGAGGTCAGAGACCTGGCAGTGTGTTGCCAGGACAACAACCTCTCCCTCAACGTCAGCAAGACAAAGGAGCTGATCGTCGACTACATGAAACGGAGGGCCGAGCACACCTCCATTCACATTGACAGGGACTGGCTGCATCTTGACTGGCTGCATCACCGCTTGATATGGCAACTGCTTGGCATCTGACCGCAAGGTGCTATAGAGGGTAGTGCGCACAGCCCATTAAATCACTAGGGTCAAGGTCCCTGCCATCCAGGACCTCTATACCAGCCGGTGTCTGAGGAAGGCCCTTAACATTTTTTACGACTCCAGCCACCCAAGTCATAGACTGGTCGCCCTGCTACCGCATGGCAAGCGGTACCGATGCACCAAGTCAGGAACCAACAGGAGCCTAAACAGCTTCTACCCCCAAGCCATAAGACTGCTAAATAGTTTGTTAAATAGTTAACCAAATAGTTCGCTGGACTATCTGCATTGACCATTTTTGCACCAACTATGACTCATCACACACGCTGCTGCTACGGTTTATCATCTATCCTGTTGCCTAGTCACTTTATTCCTAGTTATATGCACATATCTACCTGAATTACCTCAAAACCCCTGCACATCGACTCTGTAATAGTACCCTGTGTGCCAAGTTATCATTACTCATTTTTACATTTACATTTTAGTCATTTAGCAGACGCTCTTATCCAGAGCGACTTACAGTTAGTGAGTGCATACATTTTCATACTCATTGTGTATTTATTATTACTTTCATTATTACGTGTGATTACTTTTCTATTATTTATCTATTTTCATTCTCTCTGCATTGTTGCGAAGGGCCTGTAAGTAAGCATCTCAATGTCAGTCTACACCTGTTGTTTACGAAGCATGTGACAAATAAAATGGTATTTGATTTCACTATCTGAACAATCAGTCAGCCTGGGTTGTGTTCATAACCATGTGTGTACAAGAGGCACCAATCAGTTTTAGGTAGCAAAAAGGACTGAAACCAGGAGAGGGAGGGAACACCTGGATGTCCAATAAGAAACGTTCATTTTGGCTTTCCGTTGCAAAATGTCGTACATTTGCTATTTAGCATTCTTATTGGACATGTCCCCCCTCCCCCCAGTGTGTCTAAGTGAATCAATCACTGAAACACAAAGGCTGTGTCTCAAATGCCATCCTATTTCCAATATAGTGCTCAACCTCTGACCAAAATAAATGCACTAGGTTTTCGTTGGGGATTGGATCTAAGGCACAGGACTACACAGAATGGTGCATTTGTGTGTGTGTGCGTGTGTGTGAGTGCAAACATTTAGCATCACCACAGTGCACAGGCTTGTGTTAGGCTGCCACCATGTGGCCCCTGGTGTAAGTGAGAGACACACCTGCTTGCCTGCGATGTTACAGCAAATTATTAAAAAGCAGAAGTTAGGGTGTGCCTGAATCTCAATAGCCTGAAGTGGACTCCATTCCTCATCTTCTCTCCTTCAAGGGCAGATGAACTGGTGTCAGGTTATATCAGTTTAGATGAAGGAATGGAGATGACGAAAGGAAGACCCTTTAGACTACATGCACCCGAAGTCTTCTGAAAAGTTAGCTGTTAGCTACCTGTGTCTGGATCAGAGATTTAGTATTAAACAAGACAGCCTTGACCAGCTAGGTATATGGTCCTTATTAAAGGGATCCAACACTCCAAAATCCAGCTTTTGGGAGTGTCCTACAGTCAAGCTGTGTCCATGTCCCACAGCACAAATTCCACAAGTCCCATATATCCATAAAACCTCAGTAGTCCCTTTAAGATTATTAAAGAGGGGCTCTGATGTATATTTCTTATATATACAGTGCTTTCGGAAAGTATTCAGTCCCCTAGACTTTTTCCACATTTTGTTATGTCAATATAGGACTCGTTTTACTGTGGATATAGATACTTTTGTACCTGTTTCCTCCAGCATCTTCACAAGGTCCTTTGCTGTTGTTCTTGGATTGATTTGCACTTTTCGCACCAAAGTACGTTCATCTCTAGGAGACAGAACGCATCTCCTTCCTGAGCGGTATGACGGCTGCGTGGTCCCATGGTGTTTATACAGATGAACGTGGTACTTTCAGGCGTTTGGAAATTGCTCCCAAGGATGAACCAGACTTGTGGAGGTCTACAATTATTTTTCTGAGGTCTTGGCTGATTTCTTTAGATTTTCCCATGATGTCAAGCAAAGAGGCACTGAGTCTGAAGGTTGGCCTTGAAATACATCCACAGGTACACCTCCAATTGACTCAAATGATGTCAATTAGCCTATCAGAAGCTTCTAAAGTCATGACCACATTCTCTGGATTTTCCAAGCTGTTTAAAGGCACAATCAACTTAGTGTATGTAAACTTCTGACCCACTGGAATTGTGATACAGTGAATTATAAGTGAAATAATCTGGCTGTAAACAATTGTTGGAAAAATTACTTGTGTCACGCACAAAGTAGATGTCCTAACCGACTTGCCAAAACTATAGTTTGTTAACAAGACATTTGTGGAATGGATGAAAAACAAGTTTTAATGACTCAAACCCGGCAGGTAGCTTAGTGGTTAAGAGCGTTGTGCCAGTAACCGAAAGGTCGCTGGTTCTAATCCCCGAGCCAACTAGGTGAAAAATCTGTCGATGTGCCCTTGAGCAAGGCACTTAACCCTAATTGCTCCTGTAAGTCGCTCTGGATAATATTTGGTAAAAGACCAAGTCCGTATTATGGGAAAAACAGATCAAATAAGCAAAGAAAAACGACAGTCCATCATTACTTTAAGACATGAAGGTCAGTCAATACGGAAAATGTCAAGTACTTTGAACGTTTCTTCAAGTGCAGTCGCAAAAACCATCAAGCGCTATGATGAAACTGGCTCTCATGAGGACTGCCACAGAAAAGGAAGAGGATAAGTTCATTAGAGTTAACTGCACGTCAGATTGCAGCCCAAATAAATGCTTCACAGAGTTCAAGGACACCAATAAGAAGAAGAGACTTGCTTGGGCCAAGAAACACAAGTAATGGACATTAGACCGGTGGAAATTTGTCCTTTGGTCTGGAGTCCAAATTGGAGATTTTTGGTTCCAACTGGTGACGCTGTCTGTGATTTATTTAGAATTCAAGGCACAATTAACCAGCATGTCTACCACATAATTCTACAGCGATACACCATACCATCTGGTTTAAGCTTAGTGGGACTATCATTTGTTTTTCAACAGGACAATGATCCAACACACCTCCAGGATGTGTAAGGGCTATTTGACTAAGAAGAAGAGTGCTGGAGTGCTGCATCAGATGACCTGGCCTCCACAATCCCCCAACCTCAACCCAATTGGGATGGTTTGGAATGAGTCGGAGCGCAGATTGAAGGAAAAGCAGCCAACAAGTGCTCAGCATATGTGGGAACTCCTTCAAGACTGTTGGAAAAGCATTCCAGGTGAAGCTGGTTGAGAGAATGCCAAGAGTGTGCAAAGCTGTCATCAAGGCAAAGGGTGGCTACTTTGAAGAATCTCAAATATAAAATATATTTTGATTTGTTTAACACTTTTTTGTTTACTACACGATTCCATATGTGTTATTTCATAGTTTTGATGTCTTCACTATTATTCTACAATATAGAAAATAGTAAAAATAAAGAAAAACCCTGGAATGAGTAGGTGTGTCTAAACTTTTGACTGGTACAGTGTGTGTGTATGTATGTATGTATGTATGTATGTATGTATGTATGTATGTATGTATGTATGTATATATATATATATATATATATATATACACACACACACATATACAGTGCCTTGCAAAAGTATTCATCCCCCTTGGCGTTTTTCCTATTTTGTTGCATTACAAACTGTAATTTAAATTGATTTTTATTTGGATTTAATGTAATGGACATACAAAATAGTCAAAATTTGTGAAGTGAAATGAAAAAAATAACTTGTTTCAAAGAATTCTAAAAAAATAAATAACAGAAAAATGGTGCGTGCATATGTATTCACCCCCTTTGCTATGAAGCCCCTAAATAAGATCTGGTGCAACCAATTACCTTCAGAAGTCACATAATTAGTTCAAGTCCACTTGTGTGCAATCTAAGTGTCATATGATCTTTCACATGATCTCAGTATATATACACCTGTTCTGAAAGGCCCCAGAGTCTGCAACACCACTAAGCAAGGGGCACCACCAAGCAAGCGGCACCATGAAGACCAAGGAGCTCTCCAAACAGGTCAGGGACAAAGTTGTGGAGAAGTACAGATCAGGTTTGGGTTATAAAAAAATATCTGAAACTTTGAACATCCCACGGAGCACTATTAAATCCATTATTAAAAAATGGAAAGAATATGGCACCACAACAAACCTGCCAAGAGAGGGCCGCCCACCAAAACTCATGGACCAGGCAAGGAGGTCATTAATCAGAGAGGCAACAAAGATACCAAAGATCACCCTGAAGGAGCTGCAAAGCAGCGGAGATTGGACTATCTGTCCATAGCACCACTTTAAGCCGTACACTCCACTGAGCTGGGCTTTATGGAAGAGTGGCCAGAAATAAGCCATTGCTGTGGGGATGTTTTTATCGGTAGGGACTGGGAAACTGGTCAGAATTGAAGGAATGATGGATGGCGCTAAATACAGGGAAATTCTTGAGGGAAACCTGTTGCAGTCTTCCAGAGATTTGAGACTGGGAGGGAGGTTCACCTTCTAGTAGGACAATGAACCTAAGCATACTGCTAAAGCAACACTCAAGTGGTTTAAGGGGAAACATTTAAATGTCTTGGAATGGCCTAGTCAAAGCCCAGACCTCAATCCAATTGAGAATCTGTGGTATGACTTAAAGATTGCTGTACACCAGCGGAACCCATCCAACTTTAAGGAGCTGGAGCAGTTTTGCCTTGAAGAATGGGCAAAAATCCCAGTGGCTAGATGTGCCAAGCTTATAGAGACATACCCCAAGAGACTTACAGCTGTAATTGCTGCAAAAGGTGGCTCTACAAAGTATTGACTTTGGGGTAGGCATGTTGTGTAAATCAAATGATACAAACCCCCCAAAAATCCATTTTAATTCCAGGTTGTAAGGCAACAAAATAGGAAAAATGCCAAGGCGGGTGAATACTTTCGCAAGCCACTGTATATGCCTTCTAAGGCGTTTTTCCTAGCCACTGTGCTTCTGCCTCTGCATTGCTTGATCTTTCAGGTTTTAGGCTGTGTATACGTAAAGCACATTGAAAAACAAAATGAGAAAAAAATAGGGCTTTTGAAAATACATTTGATTGATAGATACATTTGTAGAAAACACTCACCATCTGGGTCCCCACATTGGCATTGACCGCTCCTAGTGTGATCTTTGTTGCTGGGCTGTAGTTAGACGGCATCACAAGTGATAAATTGCCTGAAAAACAGGGTAAAGGGAAAAACTATGTGAAATGTTCCTCATTGGGCAAGAAAATCCAATGTACCCCTAGACAAATGTATATTTTACCAATTCATAAAGATTTTACCAATTGGTTTAGCAAGGTTTTAACAATAAAGAAGCATTTTTTATGCCTGGGTTGTGGGTTCGATTCCCGCTGAGCGCACCCATACGAGAAATGTATGCATGCATGACTAAGTTGCTTTGGATAAAAGCGTCAGCTAAACGGCATATATTATATTATTATATCGATATCAGCAAGGCATATTGTGAAATAGGTGTCCTTCCTGTTAACCTAAAAACATTATGTAAAAACCCACATACATGATTGTTCCTGCAGGCACAAGTCTCTGAATGTCCTTGAGTGGCCCAACCAGAGCCCGGACTTGAACCCGATCTAACATCTCTGGAGGGACCTGAAAATAACTGTGCAGCGACGCTCCCCATCCAACCTGACAGAGCTTGAGAGGATCTGCAGAGAAGAATGGGAGAAACTCCCCGAATACAAGTGTGCCAAGCTTGTAGCGTCATACCCAAGAAGACTCAAAGCTGTAATCTCTGCCAAAGGTGCTTCAATAAAAGTACTGAGTAAAGGGTCTGAATACTTATGTAATGTGATCCGTTTTTTAAATTTTTAATACATTTGCAAAAATTTCTAAAAACCTGTTTTTGTTTGGTCATTATGAGGTATTGTGTGTAGATTGATAAGAAAAACAAAACAATTTCAATCAATTTTAGAATAAGGCTGTAACGTAACAAAATGTGGAAAATCTCAAGGGGTATGAATACTTTCCGAATGCACTGTATATACAAAAGTATGTGGACACCCCTTCAAATTAGTGGATTTGGCTATTTCAGCCACACCCATTGCTGACAGGTGTATAAAATCAAGCACACAGCCATGCAATCTCCATTGGCAGTAGAATGGACTTACTGAAGAGCTCAGTGACTTTCAACATGGCACCGTCATAGAATGCCACCTTTCCAACAAGTCAGTTCGTCAAATTTCTGCCCTGCTAGAGCTGCCCCGGTCAACTGTAAGTGCTGTTATTGTGAAGGGGAAACATCTAGGAGCAACAACAGCTCAGCCACGAAGTGGTAGGCCACACAAGCTCACAGAACGGGACCGCCGAGTGCTGAAAGGCGCAACGTGTAAAAATCGTCTGTCCTTGGTTGCAACACTCACTACCGAGTTCAAAGCTGTCTCTGGAAGCAAGGTCAGCACAATAACTATTTGTTGAGAGCTTAATGAAATGGGTTTCCATGGCCGCACAGCCACACACAAGCCTAAGATCACCATGCGCAATGCCAAGCATCGGCTGGAGATGTGTAAAGCTCGCCGCCATTGGACTCTGGAGTAGTGGAAACGCGCTCTCTTGAGTGATTAATCACGCTTCACCATCTGGCAGTCTGACGGACTAATCTGGGTTTGGCGGATGCCAAGAGAACGCTACCTGCCCCAATGCATAGTGCCAACTGTAAAGTTTGGTGGAGGAGGAATAATGGTCTGGGGCTGTTTTTCATGGTTCGGGCTAGGCCCCTTAGTTCCAGTGAAGGGAAATCTTAACGCTACAGCATACAATGAAATTCTAGATGATTCCATGCTTCCAACTTTGTGGCAACAGTTTGGGGAAGGCCCTTTCCTGTTTAAGCATGACAATGCCCCCGTGCACAAAGTGAGGTCCATACAGAAATGGTTTGTCGAGATCGGTGTGGAAGAACTTGACTGGCCTGCACAGAGCCCTGACCTCAACCCCATTGAACACCTTTGGGATGAATAGGAGCCAGGCCTAATCGCCTAACACCAGTGCCCGACCTCACTAATGCTCTTGTGGCTGAATGGAAGCAAGTCCCTGTGGCAATGTTCCAACATCTAGTGGAAAGCCTTCCCAGAAGAGTGGAGACTGTTATAGCAGCAAAGGGAGGACCAACTCCATATCAATGCCCATGATTTTGGAATGAGATGTTCGATGAGCAGGTGTCCACATTTGTTTGGTAATGTTGTGTATGTAAATGTTAACAAAGGCAGTACTGATGACACAGTGAAGAAAGATTAACACACACACTACTGTCTCCTCAACGTCAGAGAAGATTTTTGGCGGGATTTGGATGAACCCCCTCCCCAATCATACGCCTCCTACACACACAAACAATCCTCAACTAGCGTAAGCCGTGAACTCCCCACCACATACAGACTCCCATTATTAGAAGTGGAGCTAACATTACAGCCTAGGACTTTTGCGCTGTTCTGTGTTTCTGGGATATCTAGCCTCCTCACTGGCAGCAGGGCCTGATTCTTTGGGCTGGGAGTTTTTCCTGACCAAGTGACTGACTAAGCTCGGGGCCCTGGGTCTGAACCCGACCCTGTGCAACTGGGTCCTGAACTTCCTGATGTGCCGACCCCAGGTGGTGAAGGTAGGTAACAACACATCCGCTACGCTGATCCTCAGCACGGGGCCCCACAAGGGTGCGTGCTCAGCCCCCTCCTGTACTCCCTGTTCAGTGTTCACCCGTGACTGCGTGGCCACGCACATCTCTAACTCAATCATCAAGTTTGCAGACAACACAACAGTGGTAGGCCTGATTACCAACAATGACGAGACAGACTACAGGGAGGAGATGAGGGCCCTGGCGGAGTATAACCTAACCCTCAATGTCAACAAAACGAAAGAGCTGATCGTGGACTTCAGGAGACAGCATGGGGAGCATGACCCCATCCCCATTGACGTAGCTGCAGTGGAGAGGGTGAAAAGCTTAAAGTTCCTCGCCGTGCACCTCACTGACAAATTGAAATGGTCCATCCACACAGACAGTGTGGTGACGAAGGTGCAACAGCGCCTCTTCAACCTCAGGAGCCTTGAAGAAATTCGGCTGGTATGTTAATTGACCGTCCGCAACCGCAGGGCTCTCCAGAGGGTGGTGCGGTCAGCCCAACGCATCACCGGGGGCACACTGCCTGCCCTCCAGGACATCTACAACACCCAGTGTCACAGAAAGACCATATACTGTCCATGTCTATATACACACCATCATATACATACAATATAGTTATATTCCGAACTCTGACATTGCTTGTTCTAATATTTCTATATTTCTTAATTACTGTATTTTTCTTTTCGGATTTGCGTGTATTTTTTTGTTTTGTTAGGTATTACTGCACTGTTGGAGCTAGGAACATAAGCATTTCGCTACACCCGTGATCAAATCTGGAAAATATATGTATGCAACAAATACAATTTGACCACCTGACAAGGTTATAGGCCATTATATTAGAAACATCCCAGGCCCTACTAGCTTCATCCAGTGAGGTCCAGGATGGAAACGGGCTGGTCCAGTGCCAGGCAGCAGGTTCAGACTGGGTCGGTGGTGCCTTGCCTGGTGCCTTCTGTCCCTTCCTCAGGCACAACAGAAAGGAGGGCCCCTATCTCTCCCTCTCTGCACTGGAATGTGGCCGCCACTCTCTCCTTTAAGGCGCAACAACATAAGGGAGGGCTGCTTCATTAGAATACAGCTGAGCAGCTGTCGCTCCCGCTCTCCCTCTTTCGGACTAAAAAAATATTAGGAACACACACACACAGGCAACAGGCTCTGTTACTAAAAACACGAGTTTTCATGAATTGCTTTCAAATTAATACAAAAGCAGATTTCGGTGGTGCTAGGAGGGAAACATCAGACTCACCTAGAGTCACTTAGGCCTAAGTATATTTTAATGGCCTGATAAGGCACTTCCAGGTAAAAGCAGAGGTCCATCTAAGAATTACATGTAGAGGAGAGTTATCTTTGGAACTTGGGCTTGTATCTCAAATGCAAAAACACCACTTTCCTGATGTTTTTAAAAAATCTATAATCTCATGCTTGTCGTCAATAATATTGACCTTATTGCTGGTGCATAGTCCCTTCTCGTGTGATACTTTACTCAATTGTTTCAGTTGTTGGACAAAGTGCAGCGCATGTTAGAGCAAAACAAGTCAATAAAAGAGAGGTGTTTTGACCAGTCGTCATGTTCCCTGCCTGCAGCACTTGGAAAGCACCCCGCCTTCGTAATGAATCCTGATTCTCGACAGAAAACTGCTGTTGCAGGCTAAACCACTATGAAAACAAACGCACACACTTTGTCCAACTACATTCAAGAAAACCCCAGAGGGCAACAAAACATAAAGCATCACATTTAGTGCCCGGTAATCAGAGATTCAGAAACAACCTCAATAAGCTCAATCAAACCGTTAAGGAGCTATGATAAGTTAACACATATTTTGTCTCAGAAACTAACACAGCCTAACCATACAGGCAGAAATAGCAAACTACATCCTTGTATAAAAGTCCAGACTAACAATTGGGAGAACAGGAGGCAAGTGCGTTAAGTCACTAAAAGTTGCTAAAATCGTCTTTCCATCTATCGTTGGAACCAGCAGCTCGTTTACCTGTCTCTCTGCAGAGGGGAACGAGCAGGACCTCCATGGCTCCCTCTCCTTCCCTCTCCCCGTTTCTCAGTCCCAGCACCAGAGTGAGCCGACCACTCTTCCCTTCCCCCCACAGGCATTAAGCTAGCGAGCAACTTCCAGTCGGACAGAGAGGAGAGCAGAGGAAAGGGGAGGTAGTGAGTCTATTTACTGGCCCCCCAGGACAGCCTCCCGCCCTCCCCTTCCCCTGTTCTCAGCGAGTTTGTTAATCCGCGACACACAACCAATCCCATTACGACTAGGCAAGACATAGAGAGAAGAGAAGGATAAAGGCACATTCATTTACTTGAAGTGAAGAGCACATGCCTCTCAGCAGCTCGTGCAGCCTGGGATCCAGTGCCCCCCTCACACATGCTCTCTCCCTATTTTGTTAACAGCCAATGGAAACTTGAGAGCCCCTGCCAGGCATCGCCAGGCGAGTGCAGAGGACGTCCACCTGCCTTGCCATCCAGGCAGTGTGGGAACAACACATTTCACTGAGCGAACGCCTGGCCTGGGTAGACCGCCACCGCCACACACACACCCACACTATCCACAAAGGCATGACCATCTCCATGTAGAGCTGCTCTCTGGTTGACGGGGAGAGGCACTGTGTGGATGGGTGATTGCTTGTTCTAGCCTGCCTGGTCTGGGAAGGGGGTTGTACAGAGAATACCTCCACAGTCAGCGCCTGTAGTCTGAACCTCACTACTCTCTTTTAACATCAACATACAGTCAGTGAGGGTAAAACACCTTGGCTTAAAGCCACAGACTAAGATTTCCAGTGATTAGGCAGGCCTACCCTTGTTTTTCATGAATAATGACATAAATAACTAGATGGGATTACAACAGTCTTACCTTATCATAATAAAAAACTAAGGACATAGTGAATTTCTTCATTCTTCATGATTGGGAAAAATATAGCGCACGCTTGCTAAAATGATATGCTATAAAAAATAGTCTGCTGTCTTGTATCAGATGTAGGCTAACAAAAAAGTAGTCTACAAAGGTCACTGTTCAAAACAATACCTGAACTGAAACCAGGCAAACTGTGGATGCAAATAATAGCCTATGTAGGCTGCACAATATTCATTAATTGAAATGAATCATACCGTGCACATTTCCAAAGGTATATTTCCAAATTTTGTGTACAATAAAGTTTTCCCAATTAGATGTTTTGATTCTAACCCTTCAGTAGCCCATCAGAGCATTTACACACACTAGCTTCAAATCTACACAATGCACATCCCTCTTATAATTAAGTACAGTAGGACCTCAGATTCAAGTCCTGAAAGAGGTAATTCAGAACACTGAAATGTTTGACTTTGAAATGGGTTTCAAAAGCGTAGCATCCCTAAGCACAAAATTTGAATTGCATAGTTAACCCGTATTACACCTGTAATCTAACCTGCAATCTAACATTTTGCCAGGAGTGTATTCACTAGGAACCAAACAAAAGCAAACTGAACTAAATGGGGAGGGACCCACCTGAATTTGTCTAATAAGAAACTGTAGTTTTCATTGCAAAGTTTTTCCAAAATGTTTTTCGACGGTTTGCACTAAGGAATACACCGCTGATGTGTATTTAGCACAGGACAGCAACATTAACATTTGCCTGTAGCTACCATAATTTTCGGACTATAAGCCGCGCCTTTTTTCCCATTTTTCGACCCTGCGGCTTATATAACGGTGCGGCTAATCTATGGATTTTTACAGCTAACGGCCAATAGAAGACCTCCTAAATCTATGGATTTTACAGGTTACAGTCCACCAACTTTAACTCTATGGGCTCTATGACCGGTCCGCGCCCCCCACCTTTAAGCGGCGGGCTCCAGCAGGAAAAGCTAGAGGCCGGAAAAGAGTGAGACAGGTAGCGCGCAAAAGTAAAAGTGGAACCGAGAGTGGTACGAGAGACAGAACGAGAGACAGAACGAGCGCAAGACAGACAGACATTACGAGAGCGAGACAGTTTGTGCAAAGGAAGTTTTCATGCACAAACCCTCATTATGGAAAACAAACGTAGAAATGCATATGATGCAGCTTTTAAGTTAAAGGCAGTCAATCTGGCTGTAAAAGAAGGAAATAGAGCTGCTGCACGTAGCCTTGGCATCAATGAGTCAATGGTGAGACGTTGGAGACGCCAGCGGGAAGAACTGTCTCAATGCAAAAAGTCAAAAAAAGCTTTCATATGGTAATTCAACATTAAAACACCTGCGGCTTATAGTCCAGTGCGGCTTATATATGTACACATCATTCAATTTAGCTGCTGCGGCTTATACTCCGGTGCGCCTTATAGTGCGGAAAATACGGTAATCTCGCGTTGCTGTCACGCCTCCCTTGGAGGTCTGGAGAATTTTGTATTGTACTGTTTTCCGACAGGGTAGGACACATTTTGACGAAAGTTGTTCCGTATGCTAGCTAGTTTGCAACATTGCAGAAAATGTTTTGCCAGAAGTGTGCTCTGTTCACAAAATCGAGTCGATGAAGGCATTACAACTCCTCTGCTTGAACACTCTACTAAAGAGACGTTTAGGTGTGTCTACTTACAGGCTAGGGTAAAAGTTTAGTGTATCAAGTGTGGCCGGCAGATTTACTGAAATTGAAAGTGGAGTAATCGATGATAACAGTAGTTTCTCTTCTGATGTCAATAATTGAGGATCAGGTTTGTGTTTAGAACTCTCAAAAGAACAGCCGGCAAAGTGAGATGGAGGACGAGAAAATTGCCAAGGGTGAATACACGATTGTACGGAAGAGTATTAGGGCCAAGTGAAGAGAATAAAAAAAAAATATGGCGACGGGTGGTAATACTTTGATTTTTATTTTTGGCACGATAGTACTTTAAAAAAGTGCCAATATTTCGAGAATCAAGTCTAAATTAAATTGAGTAAATAAAGTGCCAATATTTCGAGAATAAACTCGAAATGTTATATCAGGAATAAAGTCGCAGTTATATTTCAAGATTAAAGTAGGGGATTTGGTTAACTGCATGTCTCCCTGGCTCCCTGTTGATCTGTGCGCCACCGTTGAAAACTATACTTTAGAATGGCTTTAGTAACAAGGAAATCCTTTCTCTTTTAGCACATAACCATATTATTATAAGTGGGTCCAGCGGTGTAAAGTACTTAAGTAAAAATACTTGAAAGTACTCCTTACGTAGCTTTTTGGGGTATCTGTACTTTACTATTTATACTTTTGATAACTTTTACTTCACTACATTCTTAAAGAAAAGTATGTACTTTTTACGCAATGCATTTTCCCTGACACCCAAAAGTACTCGTTACATTTTGAATGCTTAGCATGACAGGGAAATTGTCAAATTCACGCACTCAAGAGAACATCCCTGATCATCCCTACTGCCTCTGATCTGGCGGACTCACTAAACACATGCTTAGTTTGTAAATGATGTCTGAGTGCTGGAGCATGCCCCTAGCTATCTGTAAATTTAAAAAAACATGAAAATGATGCCGTCTGGTTTGCTTTATATAAGGAATTTGAAATGATTTATATTTTACTTTTGATACTTAAGTATATTTAAAACCAAATACTTTTAGACTTTTACTCTAGTAGTATTTTACTGGGTGACTTTCACTTTTACTTGAGTCATTTTCTAGTAAGGTATCTTTACTTTTACTCAAGTATGACAAATTGGGTACTTTTTCCACCATTTAGTGGGCCTATTAGGACCTGGAAAAAGTTGTGCCACAGATTATTTTCAGAAGGTGGAACCACGGCCATGGATGAGGTATTTCATCAAAGTCTGTGTGGTTACATACATAGGTAGAGACAGGTGGGTTGTGTGTGTATGCAGGTACTGTTGAAGTCGGAAGTTTACATACACCTTAGCCAAATACATTTAAACTCAGTTTTTCACAATTCCTGACATCTAATCCTGGTAAAGATTCCCTGTCTTAGGTCAGTTAGGATCACCACTTTATTTTAAGAATGTGAAATGTCAGAATAATAGTAGAGATAATTATTTATTTCAGCTTTTATTTCTTTCATCACATTCCCAGTGGGTCAGAAGTTTACATACACTCAATTAGTATTTGGTAGCATTGCCGTTAAAATTGTTTAACTTGGGACAAATGTTTCGGGTAGCCTTCCACAAGCTTCCCACAATAAGTTGGGTGAATTTTGGCCAATTCCTCCTGACAGAGCTGGTGTAACTGAGTCAGGTTTGTAGGCCTCCTTGCTCGCACACGCTTTTTCAGTTCTGCCCACACATTTTCTATAGGATTGAGGTCAGGGCTTTGTGATGGCCACTCCAATACCTTGACTTTGTTGTCCTTAAGCCATTTTGCCACAACTTTGGAAGTATGCTTGGGGTCATTGTCCATTTGGAAGACCCATTTGCGACCAAGCTTTTCCTTCCTGACTGATGTCTTGAGATGTTGCTTCAATATATCCACATAATTTTCCTTCCTCATGATGCCATCTATTTTGTGAAGTGCACCAGTCCCTCCTGCAGCAAAGCACCCCCACAGCATGATGCTGCCACCCCCGTGCTTCACGGTTGGGATGGTGTTCTTCAGCTTGCAAGCAACCCCCTTTTTCCTCCAAACATAACGATGGTCATTATGGCCAAACACTTCTATATTTTTTTTCTCATCAGACCAGAGGACATTTCTCCAAAAAGTACAATCTTTGTCCCCATGTGCAGTTGCAAACCGTAGTCTGGCTTTTTTATGGCGGTTTTGGAGCAGTGGCTTCTTCCTTGCTGAGCAACCTTTCAGGTTATGTCGATATAGGACTCGTTTTACTGTGGATATAGATACTTTTGTACCTGTTTCCTCCAGCATCTTCACAAGGTCCTTTGCTGTTGTTCTGGGATTGATTTGCACTTTTCACACCAAAGTACGTTCATCTCTAGGAGACAGAACGCGTCTCCTTCCTGAGCGGTATGACGGCTGCGTGGTCCCATGGTGTTTGTACTTGCGTGCTATTGTTTGTACAGATGAACGTGGTACCTTCAGGCGTTTGGAAATTGCTCCCAAGGATGATCCAGACTTGTGGAGGTCTACAAATTTTTTTCTGAGGTCTTGGCTGATTTCCTTTTGATTTTCCCATGATGTCAAGCAAAGAGGCACTGAGTTTGAAGGTAGGCCTTGAAATTCATCCACAGGTACACCTCCAATTGACTCAAATTATGTCAATTAGCCTATCAGAAGCTTCTAAAGCCATGACATTTTCTGGAATTTTCCAAGCTGTTTAAAGGCACAGTCAACTTAGTGTATGTAAACTTCTAACCCACTGGAAATGTGATACACTGAATTACAAGTGAAATAATCTGTCTGTAAACAATTGTTGGAAAAATGACTTATGTCCCCGTGCCCAAGAACTCTAAGATAACCTGCCTAAATGACTACCGACCCGTAGCACTGACGTCTGTAGCCATGAAGTGCTTTGAAAGACTGGTCATGGCTCACATCAACAGCATAATCCCAGAAACCCTAGACCCACTCCAATTTGCATACCGCCCCAACAGATCCACAGATGATGCAATCTCTATCGCACTCCACACTGCCCTTTCCCACCTGGACAAGAGGAACACCTACGTGAGAATGCTATTCATTGACTACAGCTCAGCATTCAACACCATAGTGCCCTCTAAGCTCATCACTAAGCTAAGGATCCTGGGACTAAACACCTCCCTCTGCAACTGGATCCTGGACTTCCTGACGGGCCGCCCCCAGGTGGTAAGGGTAGGTAACAACACATCTGCCACACTGATCCTCAACACGGGGGGCCCCTCAGGGGTGCGTGCTCAGTCCCCTCCTGTACTCTCTGTTCACCCATGACTGAATGGCCAGGCACGACTCCAACACCATCATTAAGTTTGCCGACGACACAACAGTGGTAGGCCTGATCACCGACAACGATGAGACAGCCTATAGGGGAGGAGGTCAGAGATCTGGCCGTGTGGTGCCAGGACAACAACCTCTCCCTCAACGTGACCAAGACAAAGGAGATGATTGTGGACTACAGGAAAAAAAAGAGGACTGAGCACGCCCCCATTCTCATCGACGGGGCTGTAGTGGAACAGGTTGAGAGCTTCAAGTTCCTTGGTGTCCACATCACCAACGAACTATCATGGTCCAAACACACCAAGACAGTCGTGAAGAGGGCACGACAAAGCCTATTCCCCCTCAGGAGACTAAAAAGATTTGGCATGGGTCCTCAGATCCTCAAAAAAATTCTACAGCTGCACCATCGAGAGCATCCTGACTGGTTGCATCACCGCCTGGTATGGCAACTGCTTGGCCTCTGACCGCAAGGCACTACAGAGGGTAGTGCGTACGGCCCAGTACATCACTGGGGCAAAGCTCCCTGCCATCCAGGACCTCTATACCAGGCGGTGTCAGAGGAAGGCCCTCAAAATTGTCAAAGACTCCAGCCACCCTAGTCATAGACTGTTCTCTCTGCTACCGCACGGCAAGCGGTACCGGAGTGCCAAGTCTAGGTCCAAAAGACTTCTCAACAGCTTCTACCCCCAAGCCATAAGACTCCTGAACAGCTAATCATGGCTACCCGGACTATTTGCACTGCCCCCCACCCCATCCTTTTTACGCTGCTGCTACTCTGTTAAGTATTTATGCATAGTCACTTTAACTCTACCTATATGTACATATTACCTCAACTACCTCAACTAGCCGGTGCCCCCGCACATTGACTATGCAACGGTACCCCCCTGTATATATAGCCTCCCTACTGTCACTTTATTTTACTGTATATATAGCCTCCCTACTGTCACTTTATTTTACTTCTGCTCTTTTTTTCTCAACACTTTTTTGTTGTTGTTTTATTCTTACTTTTTTGTTTAAAATAAATGCACTGTTGGTTAAGGGCTGTAAGTAAGCATTTCACTGTAATGTCTGCACCTGTTGTATTCGGCGCATGTGACCAATAAAATTTGATTTGATTTGATTTGAAAGTAGATTTCCTAACCGACTTGCCAAAACTATAGTTTGTTAACAAGAAGTGTGTGGAGTGGTTGAAAAACAAGTTTTAATGACTCCAATCTAAGTGTACGTAAACTTCCGACTTCAACTGTATGTGTGTGTGTGGGGGGGTCTAATACACTCCTTCAAACAGGCTTCACACACACAGTATCCCCAAAGCAATACCATTCTAACGGCCATGGTGTGTTGTCAGACTGCGAAAACACATGGAATTGTGTGCAGACATGGTGCCCTTCGAATTCGCGACAATGTTATCCTCAATTTTATGTGTATGCCAACACCTTGCACAGTATATTTTAGAGTGTAACAGCTAGGCCAGCAGCCTACATGTCAAAACGAAAGGTTAATTTACAAATTTGTGCGTAATGTCATGGTGTTTTATGTACGCTACACTTCCAATGATGTAGCCTCATAGGCCTGTGCTTATTATCTTGTGAATGTAGGTCACAGATTGCGTGGAGAAGGACTGTGCGTACTGTCGGGCTCAAGGCCTTTCATGGACCTTGCCACGGAGCAGGGGGGCAGGGGTTTGGGTAAAGTCTGAGACAGTAATTTTACATTCCATTATTATAACCTAACAGGTAACCTATGCATCCTTCATTCCTCCCATCGTTGAAGACCGATTGATGGATAGTGAAAGGAGATATTACGCTTGACTACCAACCAAGTCATGTCATCATCAGCGATTATTTCTTTATAGCCTATCATCATTTATCTAATAGGCCTATATTTAGATCAATTGTTATTTCAAGGAAGGGAGAATGCATCCATGAATACATTCAAACAGCGCCTTAGATTAGCTGGTTTGAGCATGCAGGAGTGGTCCTTGAATTGCCTCTCCTCCCACAGACACTTGCTTAAAACCCCTGCTTCATTGTTCATTCCTCCCGCACGTTGGATAGACCTATAATTTACTTTCACTTGCCCACTGTAACGTACAATTAGCCTACAGGTTAGGGTACTCAACCTAGTGGGCCAGTATAAGTTGATAATGGGCTGCAAAATAGTGGTGTTGTAGCAGCTTGACATGGGACATACACACATAGCCCGCAGTCTCCAGGATCCCAAGATAATTTGTTTTATTGGGTGTGCTCACGTAGCCTACCAGCCTATAGTCATTAGAAGGATAGTTGCCATAAGGGGGAAATACTACTATTAGTAAAGCACCATGGATAAGGTTGTTAATAGCTGCCATTATGCACAGATTTTTTGGAAGGTGTTCGCCTAGGCTACGCAGCAGAACATTGATTATGATGATGATTCAGTGTTGGGACAACAAAGGGCTTTTGTAAACATGACAACTTTTACATGCTGTGTTGATTAATACTGTAGGTATTGTCTCACACTTCAAAAGACTTCGTATCTAGTCTAGGATATGATTGTTGTGGAAACAGGCCCTTTTACCATTGAGCTGTATGGAATAATAGAATGTAAGCCATACACACTGTAAATGAATAATTTAGCTTAAAGATTTGTTCTAATACTCATTTTCAGTTATCTAAAGTATAGAGTGAGCCGAGTTATGACTGCCACCCATAGTTACTTCTTCATTAAAGTGCATTTTTGACTCTTTCACTTTTCTCCTTTGCTTGAATTCAATAAATAATCCAGATTTGGAAACATCAATACTCAGTGGATTGTATGACTATTATAAATTAACTTGTAGTTGCCTTTTTTGGATTAAATACGTAACAGTGACAACTATAAACTTTACACAACTTTCAAAGTAGAAAAGGTGTGGGCTTTCCCCCCAGTGTTGGCCTGGAGAATTGGGAAAAGGCTACAGTGCCTTCAGAAAGTATTCACACCTTGACTTTTTTCACATTTTGTTATGTTACAGCCTGAATTTACAATTGATTGTGATTTTGTGTCACTGGCCTACACACAATACCCCATAATGTCAAATTGGAATTACAATAAATATATACAAAAGTATGTGGACAACCCTTCAAATTACTGGATTCGGTTATTTCAGCCACACCCGTTGCTGACAGGTGTATAAAATCGAGCACACAGCCATGCAATCTCCATAGACAAACATTGGCAGTAGAATGGCCTTACTGAAGAGCTCAGTGACTATCAACATGGCACCGTCATAGGATGCCACCTTTCCAACAAGTCTGTTCGTCAAAGTTCTGCCCTGCTACAGCTGCCCCGGTCAACTGTAAGTGCTGTTATTGTGAAGGGGAAACGTCTAGGAGCAACAACGGCTCAACCGCGAAGTGGTAGGCCACACAAGCTCACAGAACCGCCAAGTGCTGAAGCACGTAGCTTGTAAAAATTGTCTGTCCTTGGTTGCAACACTCACTACCGAGTTCCAAACTGCCTTTGGAAGCAACGTAAGCACAATAAGTGTTTGTCGGGAGCTTCATGAAATGGGTTTCCATGGCCGAGCAGCCGCACACAAGCCTAAGATGCCCATCCACAATGCCAAGCGTAGACTGGAGTGGTGTAA
Organism: Coregonus clupeaformis; assembly: GCF_020615455.1. NCBI lineage: Eukaryota > Metazoa > Chordata > Actinopteri > Salmoniformes > Salmonidae > Coregonus > Coregonus clupeaformis. The sequence goes on from NC_059197.1 coordinate 4,181,099, forward strand.
AGCTTGCCGCCATTGGACTCTGGAGCAGTGGAAACGCGTTCTCTGGAGTGATGAATCACGCTTCACCATCTGGCAGTCCGAATGACGAATCTGGGTTTGGCGGATGCCAGGAGAACGCTACCTGCCCCAATGCATAGTGCCAACTGTAAAGTTTGGTGGAGGAGTAATAATGGTCTAAGGCTGTTTTTCCATGGTTCGTGGCTGAATGGAAGCAAGTCCCCGTAGCACTGTTCCAACATCTAGTGGAAAGCCTTCCCAGAAGAGTGGAGGCTGTTATAGCAGCAAAGGGGGAACCAACTCCATATTAATGCCCATGATTTTGGAATCAGATGTTCGACAAGCATGTGTCCACATACTTTTGGTCACGTAGTGTATTAATTACACTTGGGATGGTATATCAATACACCCAGTTACAACGAAGATACAGGCATCCTTCCTAACTCAGTTGCCGGAGAGGAAGGAAACCACTCAGGGATTTCACCATGAGGCCAATGGTGATTTTAAAACAGAGTTTAAAGGCTGTGATAGGAGAAAACTGAGGATGGATCAACAACATTGTAGTTACTCCACAATACTAACCTAAATGACAGAGTGAAAAGAAGGATGCCTGAACAGAATAATGTTTTTTTTTAAACATGCATCCTGTTCGCAATAAGGCACTAAAGTAAAATTGCAAAGAATGTGGCAAAGAAATTTGCTTTATGTCCTGAATACAAAGCGTTATGTTTGGGGCAAATCCAACAACCCATCACTGAGTACCACTCTTCATATTTTCAAGCATGGTGGTGGCTGCATCATGTTATGGGTATGCTTGTCATCGGCAAGGCTTAGGGAGTTTTTTTGGGGATAAAAATAAACGGAATAGAGCTAAGCACAGGCAAAATCCTAAAGGAAAACCTGGTTCAGTCTGCTTTCCAACAGACACTGGGAGACAAATTCACCTTTCAGCAGGACAATAACCTAAAACACAAGACCAAATATACACTGGAGTTGCTTACCAAGACGACATTTAATGTTCCTGAGCGGCCTAGTTACAGTTTTGACTTAAAATCGGCTTAAAAAACTATGGCAAGACATGAAAATTGCTGCCTAGAATGATCAACAACCAACTTGACAGACAGAGCTTGAAGAAATTTACAAAGAATAATGTGCAAATATTGTACAATCCAGGTGTACAAATATCTTAGAGACTTACCCAGAAAGACTCACAGCTATAATCGCTGCCAAAGGTGAATTTTAACATGCACTCAGGGGTGAGAATACTTATGTAAAATGAGATATTTCTGTATTTCATCTTCAATACATTTGCAAACATTTCTAAAAACATATTTTCATTTTGTCATTATGTGTAGATTGGTGAGAAAACAAAATGTGGAATAAGTCCAGGGGTATGAATACTTTCTGAAGGCACTGTGTTACTGCTCTTGCACAGTGTACACATCACAGCCCATAAAACAAATTCATATATAACGTTTCAGACAGAAACAACAGGAAGAATGTTAACAGTACGTAACATTGTAAAAGTAATTACACAAATAAATGGTGAAAAAAAAGGTACATAGAAATCAAATCGCTGCATGAGGTCTGTCTGCTCTCCAATGGTCCTGCTGACTTTCTGTGCAATGTCAAACTGGACATGGGCCCCTTGATGTTGGATGAGGTATTTTGTGCATCAAATACTTTGGTACTGCTCTGGGCCGATTACCTTGAAGATATCCCAGTTCTTTCCAAAGGACCTCTAAGTATCCGTGACTTTGTATCAGAAGAAGTTGTAACAGTGACCTTAAATAAAAGTAAAATAAGGTTTTAATATCTGAAACTGTCATCATGCATTATGCAACACACATTTGCAATGATAAACTTTGTGTATGTGCCACGTAAAACGGGCTTTATCAGTTACTTCATTGTAAACATTTTTATAAAAATGTAATAGGCTACAATTGCCACTCTGATCAACTGAATATATTATTAAACGTAGCCTACAAATGTGAGCCTGTAGGACTTGTGCAACACTGTTTTCGATGATAATGATAATATATGATAAGTCTATGACGAGCGTAATGATTAATACTGGGATAATAAACAAACAATAAAACAAAAGTTCACCTGTAGCTGCATGGCCTATGTTGTTCGAAGGTAGAGCACTTACCTTTAACTATGCGGTGATCACTTTAGTTGTTGTCACTAATAGCCGTTGATGCACCAAAAACTGGTGCTTGTAGAGGTTGAATTCCTATATTTGGAGGCTGGTCATCTGGCGCTGGGTCCCTGAATAGGCCTCGTCTCGCTGGACTTTCTGTGCTTTCCTGAACAGGTACTTCTGGGGGTCGAGACAGCCACGGCACATCTTGTCTTTTTTTTTGGTGTATATACATATATTTCTTAACCCCTTTTTTTCCCCAACTTCGTGATATCCAATTGGTAGTTACAGTCTTCTCTCATCGCTGCAACTCCCGTACGGACTCGGGAGAGGCGAAGGTCGAGAGCCATGCGTCCTCTCGAGAGCCATGCGTCCTCCGAAACACGACCCTGCCAAGCCGCACTGCTTCTTGACACACTGCTCGCTTAACCCGGAAGCCAGCCGCACCAATGTGTTGGAGGAAACACCGTACAACTGGCGACCGTGTCAGCGTGCATGCGCCCGGCCCACCACAGGAGTCGCTAGAGCGCGATGGGACAAGGACATCCCGGCTGGCCAAACTCTCCCCTAACCCGGACGACGCTGGGCCAATTGTGCGTCGCCTCATGGGTCTCCCGGTCGCGGCCGGTTCTCGTCCTTTTTTTGCTGATTTTGTGCCACGGCCAAACGCTTGTTTGCCGAGAGTACTTAATACCTCTGAACAGTATTGGCAGTCAATCTCTTTTGTGTTCACACTGAACAGACTTTGAAGCCTTCAGCCTTGTGAAAATACTCAAAACCAGAAGGTGGCAGTAGCATTGCATTCTTAAGCTTAGTTTGGCAATGCTAGTCCCTGTGTATTTTGCTTTGTAGGTATCCAATGTTAGCCAACTAGCTAGCTGCACTAATTTTGCTATTGTTCTAGAAAGCCCTTGTTGATACTAGCCAGATGGCCACAGCTAGATAACTAGCTAGAAAGATGGCGAAGAAACAATGCAATGCACTCTCCATAATCCCATAGTAAATTTCTTTGCTAGCTAGTTAATGTTAGCTAAACCATTAGCATGTCATTCACTAGCTAGCACAACACATTTTTTCCTTTTTGTTGTCACTCCTGTCAGCTCCCCCATGTGGAGGTGTGTGCTTTCTGATTGGCTCAAAGTCAAGTTGTAGGCCACTGAGGAGCATTGCGATACTACAAGTAGAAACGTCATGTTCGTCGGTACAAAGCAGGTACGTCTTTTGTTCTAGCAAGAGAAGGAACAGCCTCCTACCTATCAGTAGTCAGATTCTCGGTGTCTTTCATACTTAAGGACTCTTACCTTTAGGGAGGTTTTGGTTGTTGCTTAGAAAGGCAGAAAGAGTGTCAGCGCCAACCTAGGAGATGGAGAGAGAAGCCAAACAGAGACACATGTCAAAAAAGTGCAACTGATGCAAAGTGAAGACATCAGACACCTCACTGACAGCCTGTCACAAGTCCACTCAGTTGTGTTTAAAAACCCTTTACTGACCATTTTTACTGGACCTCACGTGCATTAATGAGTGTAGTTTGCTGTTTTCAAACCATATGTGAAAACATAACAGTTAGGCCTCAATGGTCCACAATGAATGTCACCTCATCCACAGGTGAAACTCAACACAACAATAAAATACATGACACGGGTCATTTGGAAAGACCAACAAAGTGATATGGACTGACAAAGGGACAGGCCGAGAGAGAAAGAGAAAATGACTCATGTGCTTGTAGCCTCCGTCACTGAGCCTCATAATATGAATAATATAATAGTGTGTGAATCAACCTGCAACAAACAGCACCATCATTCAGACTCACGCGACACACACACACAGTGACAATAGTACTCACTGTGTTGGTCATCATATTGCAGGTGATGGACAGACAGCTCCCCTCTCCAGACCGCACTCCCTTTGGCTTCTCTGAGCACACAGAATACCTGCAAGCACAAAACATACACCCAGTTGTGTTTAGGGCTGTGCAACCAATCGTATACTGACACGGGATGCACACTGCAAGCACGCACGCACGCACACACACACACACACACACACACAGGCACTGTGGGGATTCAGTCAGGTCAGGTACTATGAGGCAGTGTTTTCCATTAGCCCCGGCAGTCCGCTAATCAGCAGGTTATAGACTCATTTTCAGCCAGTTACTTTTTCCACTTCATATTAACTAGGCTACTTTTCATCGAAAAGTTACAAATAAAATTATGGTTTTCTGGCGAATTTATTCATAGCCAGCCAGGCGGAGTCGTGGCGCATAGGCTATTTACTGTGCTTTGATTGACAACTGAACAGCAAGTGTTGACTAGTTTATAAAAGGGGTGGAACTGACTGAATAAAGTCGATTTCCTATATCCCTTTGTCATTCATAAATAATGCAACGTGGTTATATTTGCATTGTATCGCATCGGGACAAGTAAACCAAAGGATTTCCTAGGATGTCGGGGCTTGCCAGGCAGTGACGCTAAAGTGAGTGACTCTCGTCTCGTCAGTCAGTGTAGCCTACCGAATTGCATCGGTGAGAGAGCTATTCATTTGGCTCCCTAATTTGCATAGGCTATTGGTAGGCCTAGGCTTTTTGGCAATTATCTGCAGATAGATTATGAAAACATTCGATGAAGATGGTGAATCATCCCTACAGGAACAACAGGTAGTCGACAGCCTCATTCTGGTCCAAATATGATCATTAAGGCCCTCACAGAATCCAGGCATTAAAACGGAATTCAACAATATTCAAAAATGTATCGACCTTAGTAGGGAATCAACTAAATATATTCAATTCATTAATTTGTTCATCATAAGACATGAACAGAATGCATCAGTGATTTGTACAGTATTTCCTGCAACTTTCTGAAGAGGCAACGAGAATGCCCGTCTGTGTGCGGTGCGCGCATCTACCACTTGTAGCCGTTAGAGATTATGCTAATGAAAACAGTCTTCTGGTAGATGGAAAGGCTTTCCGAAAAGCCTTCTCAATTAAATGTTAACTACAAAGTAGCCTATGCTTACCTGGCTGAATGATAAAATGATTATTTTCATCAATTCAATGGGTATTTGTTTTGCAAACTCTACCATCACGTGTGCTACAAAAACACAGCTAAACAACAGCCTCTTTCTTGTTAGTTGAGCACTTGAATGAAAAGGTGACTACACCCAAAATTCAATTTCTCAGATTTTTCCCAGACCTCAAAAGTGGTCTCCTGATTTTGGTAAAGTATTGTTGTGGACTTAGAACATAAAATGTTGTCATTTCTCAAAAAAAAAAAAAAAAGTGATTTTGAGAGCGAAAACCTGAAAAAAAATAATAATTGAAACCTGCAAAAACAAAACGGAGAAAACGGAATTTGGGAAAGAACAAAACAGAATTAGGCAAAAAAATAAAACAGATTTTATAGGGCCCTAGATACTTTTAAATTAATTTAGGCTATGTAAAATCAGAAGGATAGTATACGGCCTGGGAGCTCCTGGCTGGCTACCTTTTCCATTTGGCTGGCTACCTTTTCCATTTGGCTGGCTACTCTATGGAAAACACTGAGGCAAAGGAAGGATGGTGAGACCGAGCATCAGTGTCCTGTCCACTGTCCAGACACAAACATGTTTTTTTTTAAAGGAGTGGGGCACTCCCAGTCCTCACATATTTCCTGTTTATTAGATAGGACAGAGATCGAGAGGAAAGATAGCAGTGGGCCGGATTCAAACCCATGCTGCAGCGTGGTCTGTAGGCAGCGGCTTAGACCGCTAGACCACCCTAGGCCATGAGAGATAACCACGTTGAAAACATCAGATAAAAAGTAGGCCCTGTTCTGAAACACATCCGTCCCTCGTCTCCTCCTTTAGGTAAGCTATTCTGACATGGTTGGATAAGGTACAGTGCCATGCAAAAGTATTCATCCCCCTTGGCGTTTTTCCTATTTTGTTGCATTACAACCTGTAATTTAAATGGATTTTTATTTGGATTTCATGTAATGGACATACACAAAACAGTCCAAATTGGTGAAGTGAAATGAAAAACAATAACTTGTTTCAATAAATTATACAAAATAAATAACGGAAAAGTGGTGCGTGCATATGTATTCACCCCCTTTGCTATGAAGCCCCTAAATAAGATCTGGTGCAACCAATTACCTTCAGAAGTCACATAATTAGTTAAAATAAAGTCCACCTGTGTGCAAGTCCACCTGTGTCCGTCTAAAGCGCGGTGGTCGGGAGAGGTTGTGTTTTCTCTAGCAGGAGGTAAGCTTGGCTTCTTATATGATGTTGAGTAAAGCTTAAACCATGTATTTAGATTGTAGGTAGGTATTGTAGTCAGGTATTATAGGTAGTTTACTTAGGTAGTTATTGTAGGTTATTGTAGGTAATTATTGTAGGTAAGTATTGTATTCGGCGGACCCCGGCGAAGCACGAGTGCTAGCTAACCCACTACTTGGACCTACAAAGCTAGCTAGCTAGCGGGTAGCTACTGGTAACTTTTAGCAACTGTGGTTAGTTGTTTCCAATGTTATTTCACGCTTAAGAGTACCTGTAATTGAGCCAGCTAGCTACCTACCATTCAGCTGTTTTTCTAACCTCATTATCCGAGGCATTAACGTTAGGTGGTTGGTGGCTGCTGTACTTAATTACAGCTACTGATTGCAGTCTGCCACCCAGTTAGCTGGCGTTGGGTAAGTTTGGCTTTATACATAGCTTGGGCTTTGTCGAGTAAGGCTTAAACTATGTATTTAGATTGTAGTTAGGTATTATAGGTAGGCATCGTGGGCTGTATATTATTAGGTATTATAGGTAGGCATCGTGGGCTGTTGTGGGTAGTTGTTGTATGTAGTTATTGTAGGTTACTTTTGTATTCGGCGGTGCCGGGTGTAGCACGAAGCTAGCTAGCTAACTCACCTCCTGGACTAGCTGGCTAGTAGCTATTAGCAACGGTAGCAAATAAATACAATATCTTTTTAGCCAGCTACATTCGTTCTCAGCGACGCCGTTTTTCAAACAAAGTCAACACAGCAGCCATTGCTAGCTAGCCAACACTACCAGCTGGCTGTACTGTGGTAGCTAAATACAATATCTTTGTGCTAGCTAGCCAACGTTTAATCATTGCTGCGTTATGAAAGAACTAGACACGGACACAAATTATCTGTTTAGTGTGTTAACACACTATTGGTAGTTTGTTGTAACCAAGTATTGGTGCTAAACTGTGTGTTATTGGATGCTAGCATGCTAGTTAGCTATGGCGTCATAGTTAGCTAGCTGAATAAAGTAAGTTGAGTCTAGTCCTTGAAACATTGAACCGCTGTAGTTTACAACAATTCTAATTTCTAAAGTGGAAGTTGGGAGAGTTTTATTCGGGTGGTTCAGTGAAACAATTATAGTTTCTGAGGTGGAAGTTGGGAGAGTTATATTTTTTTGGTGAGGGAGGCCTTGCTCTCTCCTTTCCCAGATGTTCAGTTCATTTCATTCCGATCTCCTCTGCATTATTGTAGCCATCTGCTACAGCCTGTCAACTATGCCTCTGCCTATCCCTGTTCTCTCCTCTCCGCACAGGCTACACAAACGCCTCACACCGCGTGGCTGCTGCCTCTCTAACCTGGTGGTCCCTGCACGCACCACACACCTGGAGTTCCAGGTCTCAGGCAGCCTCTGGAACTGCCGTTCTGCTGCCAACAAGGCTGACTTCATCCCAGCCTATGCTACCCTCCAGTCCCTCGACTTCCTGGCGCTGACGGAAACATGGATTACCACTGAAAACACTGCTACTCCTACTGCTCTCTCCTCGTCTGACCATGTGTTCTCGCATACCCCGAGAGCATCTGGTCAGAGGGGTGGTGGCACAGGAATCCTCATCTCTCCCAAGTGGTCATTTTTAATTTTTCCCCTAACCCATCTGTCTATCTCCTCATTTGAATTCCACGCTGTCACAGTCACTAGCCCATTTAAGCTTAATATCCTTGTCATCTATCGCCCTCCAGGTTCCCTTGGAGAGTTCATCAATGAGCTTGACGCCTTGATAAGTTCCTTTCCTGAGGATGGCTCACCCTTCACAGTTTTGGGGGATTTCAACCTCCCTATGTCTACATTTGACTCATTTCTCTCTGCCTCCTTCTTTCCACTCCTCTCCTCTTTTGACCTCACCCTCTCACCGTCCCCCCCTACTCACAAGGCAGGCAATACGCTTGACTTCATCTTTACTAGATGTTGCTCTTCTACTAATCTCACTGCAACTCCCCTCCATGTCTCCGACCACTACTTTGTATCCTTTTCTCTCTCGCTCTCCTCCAACACTACTCACTCTGCCCCTACACAGATGGTAACGCGCCGCCACAACCTTCGCTCTCTCTCTCCCACTACTCTCTCCTCTTCCATCCTATCATCTCTTCCCTCTGCTCAATCCTTCTCCCTCCAATCTCCTGATTCTGCCTCCTCAACCCTCCTCTCCTCCCTTTCTGCATCCTTTGACTCCCTGTGTCCCCCTATCCTCCCGGCCGGCTCGGTCCTCCCCTCCAGCTCCGTGGCTTGACGACTCATTGCGAGCTCACAGAACAGAGCTCCGGGCAGCTGAGCGGAAATGGAAGAAAACTAAACTCCCTGCCGACCTGGCATCTTTTCACTCCCTCCTCTCTACATTTTCTTCATCTGTTTCTGCTGCTAAGGCCACTTTCTACCACTCTAAATTCCAAGCATCTGCCTCTAACCCTAGGAAGCTCTTTGCCACATTCTCCTCACTGCTGAATCCTCCCCCCTCCCTCTCTGTGGATGACTTCGTCAACCACTTTGAAAAAGAAGGTTGACGACATCCGATCCTCGTTTGTTAAGTCAAATGACACTGCTGGTCCTGCTCACACTGCCCTACCCTATGCTTTGACTTCTTTCTCCCTCTCTCTCCAGATAAAATCTTGCGACTAGTGACTGCAGGCCGCCCAACAACCTGCCCGCTTGACCCCATCCCCTCCTCTCTTCTCCAGACCATCTCCGGTGACCTTCTCCCCTACCTCACCTCGCTGATCAACTCATCCTTGACCGCTGGCTATGTCCCTTCCGTCTTCAAGAGAGCGAGAGTTGCACCCCTTCTCAAAAAAACCAACACTCGATCCCACTGATGTCAACAACTACAGACCAGTATCCCTTCTTTCTTTTCTTTCCAAAACTATTGAGCGTGCCGTCTTTAGCCAACTTTCTTGCTATCTCTCTCAGAATGACCTTCTTGATCCAAACCAGTCAGGTTTCAGGACTGGTCATTCAACTGAGACTGCTCTTCTCTGTGTCACGGAGGCTCTCCGCACTGCTAAAGCTAACTCTCTCTCCTCTGCTCTTGTCCTTCTAGACCTGTCTGCTGCCTTTGATACTGTGAACCATCAGATCCTCCTCTCCACCCTCTCCGAGCTGGGCATCTCCGGCGCGGCTCACTCCTGGATTGCGTCCTACCTGACCGGTCGCTCCTACCAAGTGGCGTGGCGAGAAGCTGTCTCCGCACCACGTGCTCTCACCACTGGTGTCCCCCAGGGCTCAGTTCTAGGCCCTCTCCTTTTCTCCCTATACACCAAGTCACTTGGCTCTGTCATATCCTCACATGGCCTCTCCTATCATTGCTACGCTGACGATACACAACTAATCTTCTCCTTTCCCCCTTCTGATAACCAGGTGGCGAATCGCATCTCTGCATGTCTAGCAGACATATCAGTATGGATGACGGATCACCACCTCAAAACTGTTCGCTCTGGCACCCCAATGGTGGAACAAGCTCCCTCACGACGCCAGGACAGCGGAGTCACTCACCACCTTCCGGAGACATTTGAAACCCCACCTCTTTAAGGAATACCTGGGATAGGATAAAGTAATCCTTCTACCCCCCCCCACCCCCCACCCCAAAAAAAAAAAAAAAAAAAAAAAAAACATTTGTTAAGTGGTTATCCCACTGGCTATAGGGTGAATGCACCAATTTGTAAGTCGCTCTGGATAAGAGCGTCTGCTAAATGACGTAAATGTGCCCTTGAGCAAGGCACTTAACCCTAATTGCTCCTGTAAGTCGCTCTGGATAAGAGCGTCTGCTAAATGACTAAAATGTAAAATGTAAATGTAATGCAATCTAAGTGTCACATGATCTGTCACATGATCTCAGTATACACTACCGTTCAAAAGTTTGGGGTCACTTAGAAATGTCCATGTTTTCGAAAGCAATTTTTTTGTCCATTAAAATAACATCAAATTGATCAGAAATACAGTGTAGACATTGTTAATGTTGTAAATGGCTATTGTAGCTGGAAACGGCAGATTTTTTATGGAGTATATACATAGGCGTACAGAGGCCCATTATCAGCAACCATCAGTCCTGTGTTCCAATGGCACGTTGTGTTTGCTAATCCAAGTTTATCATTAGAAATCCCTTTTGCAATTATGTTAGCACAGCTGAAAACTGCTGTGCTGATTAAAGAAGCAATAAAACTGGCCTTCTTGAGACTAGTTGAGTATCTGGAGCATCAGCAATTGTGGGTTCGATTACAGGCTCAAAATGCCCAGAAACAAATAACTTTCTTCTGAAACTCGTCAGTCTATTCTTGTTCTGAGAAATGAAGGCTATTCCATGCGAGAAATTGCCAAGAAACTGAAGCTCTCGTACAACGCTTTATAAAAAAAAAAAAAGACCTGCAGTCAACTTGTGCACTAGGTTAATAGATAAAGCAGATTGCGTTCTTCATTTCAGCTGTTGCATTAGGCAATTGTTTCATTATGAAGACGTTGGCCAAAGCAGCTGATTGAGTCAGTCACATAGTATGTTTGTTTTAGGCTTGGGCGGTATCCAGATTGTTAATACGAACCTTCTGTATATTTCACAGCAAGGCTCTTGATCCAGGAGGGGATTCTCTGCTGTTACCAAGAGGAGCTTGAATGCAAGATGCTAACCACTCAACACAGGGGCCCCACAAGGGTTCATGCTTAGCCCCTCCTGTACTCCCTGTTCACCCATGACAGCGTGGTCACACACGTCTTCAACTCAATCATCAAGTTTGCAGATGACACAGCCTACAGGGAGGAGGTGAGGGCCCTGGCGGAGTGGTGCCATGACAAAACGAATTAGCTGATAATGGACTTTAGGAGACAGCAGAGGGAGCACACCCACAACCACATCGCCGGGGCTGCAGTGGGGGGTTGAAAAGCTTCCAGTTCCTCGGCGTGGTCCACCCACATAGATAGTGTGGGTAAGAAGGCGCAACAGTGCTTTTCAACCTAAGGAAGCTTTGCCTAAGGCTGTGGCGGTCATTAAATATTTTCCGAAGGTTATTGTTAACATAAAACGTTTAACATCTCCAGGCCTCCACGCATACAAGCCGCTGATGCGCTTTGAAACACCTACATAAAAAAGTATAATAAATAAATGCAATATACACCATCATAGTAAATCTATTATTTATTTTAGGTACAGTGAGGGAAAAAACTATTTGATCCCCTGCTGATTTTGTTTGTTTGCCCACTGACAAAGAAATGATCAGTCTATAATTTTAATGGTAGGTTTATTTGAACAGTGAGAGAGAGAATAACAAAACAAAAAAATCCAGAAAAACGTATGTCAAAAATGGTATAAATTGATTTGCATTTTCATGAGGGAAATAAGTATTTGTCCCCCTCTCAATCAGAAAGATTTCTGGCTCCCAGGTGTCTTATATACAGGTAAAGAGCAGAGATTAGGAGCACACTCTTAAAGGGAGTGCTCCTAATCTCAGCTTGTTACCTGTATAAAAGACACCTGTCCACAGAAGCAATCAATCAATCAGATTCCAAACTCTCCACCATGGCCAAGACCAAAGTGCTCTCCAAGGATGTCAGGGACAAGATTGTAGACCTACACAAGGCTGGAATGGGCTACAAGACCATCGCCAAGCAGCTTGGTGAGAAGGTGACAACAGTTGGTGTGATTATTGGCAAATGGAAGAAACACAAAAGACTGTCAATCTCCCTCGGCCTGGGGCTCCATGCAAGATCTCAACTCGTGGAGTTGCAATGATCATGAGAACGGTGAGGAATCAGCCCAGAACTACACGGGAGGATCTTGTCAATGATCTCAAGGCAGCTGGGACCATAGTCACCAAGAAAACAATTGGTAACACACTACGCCGTGAAGGACTGAAATCCTGCAGCGCCCGCAAGGTCCCCCTGCTCAAGAAAGCACATATACAGGGCCGTCTGAAGTTTGCCAATGAACATCTGAATGATTCAGAGGAGAACTGGGTGAAAGTGTTGTGGTCAGATGAGACCAAAATTGAGCTCTTTGGCATCAACTCAACTCGCCATGTTTGGAGGAGGAGGAATGCTGCCTATGACCCCAAGAACACCATCCCCACCGTCAAACATGGAGGTGGAAACATTATGCTTTGGGGGTGTTTTTCTGCTAAGGGGACAGGACAACTTCACCGCATCAAAGGGACGATGGACGGGGCCATGTACCGTCAAATCTTGGGTGAGAACCTCCTTCCCTCAGCCAGGGCATTGAAAATGGGTCGTGGATGGGTATTCCAGCTTGACAATGACCCAAAACACACGGCCAAGGCAACAAAGGAGTGGCTCAAGAAGAAGCACATTAAGGTCCTGGAGTGGCCTAGCCAGTCTCCAGACCTTAATCCCATAGACAATCTGTGGAGGCAGCTGAAGGTTCGAGTTGCCAAACGTCAGCCTCGAAACCTTAATGACTTGGAGAAGATCTGCAAAGAGGAGTGGGACAAAATCCCTCCTGAGATGTGTGCAAACCTGGTGGCCAACTACAAGAAACGTCTGACCTCTGTGATTGCCAACAAGGGTTTTGCCACCAAGTACTAAGTCATGTTTTGCAGAGGGGTCAAATACTTATTTCCCTCATTAAAATGCAAATCAATGTAAAAATTTTGACATGCGTTTTTCTTGATTTTTTTGTTGTTATTCTGTCTCTCACTGTACAAATAAACCTACCATTAAAATTATAGACTGATCATGTCTTTGTCAGTGGGCAAACTTACAAAATCAGCAGGGGATCAAATACATTTTCCCCCTCACTGTAGTTTTGAATTCCATACTGTAACTAGATCACCTGGTGTGTGCTGCAAAACAGTGATTGACTCACAAGTCTCCGGTCTCGTCGTTGTGTGATTGTAAACATGTGTGGGGACTACCGGTAAGCGTCATAATGTAAAATAATGTGACAGGTGAAATAAAGAACGCCATCTGCTGTATTTCCTAACGCATTGCACAAGTTGACTGCAGATATTTACTTAAAAAGTAGCTACAAATATTTAAATGTATTGTGTAGAGTTCACTCCGGTCTTCAGGACACTGTGTAACCACACTGTAATCTCCTCAACTCTGTAGTGACATGCAAGCTGCCCACCCACCACAGTTTTATTTTCCTCTCTCTGTTCCTCTGTCTCTTGCCATTCATTCCATCTTTATACCTCCCTATTCTTCCCTCACTCCTGCTGAGACAGGTCTGGGAGAGGAAATGGCTGCATGATTGTGGTCAGAGAGTGGACTTCTTACTGTATGTCCTCAGTGTGTGTGTGTGTGTGTGTGTGTGTGTATATAGCATCCATAATTCCCCTGAATGTCCAGACAGTGTGAGGGTCCCTGCTCTGTGAGATATCAGTGACTCTGTCCAAAATCAGAAAGGAGTACTCAAGAAGGCAAAAAAAAACAAGTCTTCTTGTACAAAAACACATTTTAATTAAATACTGCAAAATTCTGATAAAAACTGAGGCAACCTTTTTTGTTCTCATTGTTTTAGTCAATATTGCATCTCAATAACCATATTATCCACAGCATAAAAGCATTTTCTACATTTCCATTGTTATCATTCACAGATTGCTTTTCTGAAATGTTATATTTTTTACTTCTCCCTTACCCAGTCTAACACACACACAAAGTCAAGCGCATCCCCACTCCCATTCAAGGCCAGGGTGCATGCACACGCGCACACACACACACACACAGTCACGTTTAACTAACTGATTCCCATTCAAAATCCTATTTTCCCTAACCTAACCCCAAAACCTAACCTTAGCCCTAACCTTTAACCCCTAACCCTAACTTTAACCCTAAACCCCACAGAAATAAATATACTTTTTCCTTGTGGGGACTAACAAAATGTCCCCGGTTGGTCAAATTTGTATTTGTTTACTATTCTTGTGGAGACTTCTGCTCCCCACAAGTATAGTTAAATGCGCGCGCACACTCACACACACTCTGCAGTAGTTTCACACAGACCCTTCTGTGCATTAACATTTGCTTCTGTGGAGTTTAACAAGGTTGACTGAGGGTTTGGATTAGGTTGTTGAATCGAACCTAGTTTCAGCGGTATTGACTGAATTGAAAAACCATCCCGTAGCTATTTCCAAATACCCCGGTATAAGGTATACCGCCAAAGCCTAGTTTGTTTACAAAGAGCTCACGGAGTAAACGGAAGCTTTCGTGACGTGACGATCCACTATATGCAGTGCAAGAGGGGATCAACTTAAAAAAATTCACTTCTGTTTGCCAGCTAAATATATCTAATAAGTTATAAGTTTAAATATTTCAGATGTGCCAAATAAATTCTCCCCATCTCAGGGGGAAGCTATGCATTAGGTTTGCTAACTTGCTAGCTAGTGGCTAGCTTGCAAGATCAAGATTATTGGTTACAGCAGAGAATCAATAGCCTACTGTGTCAAGATCCGTGCTGTCTAATATTTATTTTATGCATGCAGCAAACCTTTTGAGATAGTTGTACAACTTTATGAGCTGGGGTGTCTGTCCTTGCAATTAATTGTTTGCTTGTGCTTCTTAGAATTTAGCTAGCATCCACTATGGGAATTCGCTAGTACTTGTTAGCATTTGTAAGCCATTTGTTTTTTTACGTTTGGAAATAAATAGTGCCCCCTTGTGTGCAATGCCAGTAATACCGTATTATGGTACAGGAACTGTATGAAGGTATGAAAATCTGGATACCGCCCAACCCTAGTAGCTTATGCTTTGTATTTCAGCATCCGTGTCGTGTAGAGGGAGTGATGGAGACACCAACACCTGTCGGTGTCAGCATTATTATCAACTTTCATAGGGCTTTTGTCAAAAGGAGTACACTAGCATATAGGGAATGTTTCCATTTTGGATGCACCCCAGCTAGGTATCATTAGCACAGGCGATTACAGTATAATTTTAAGTCGGGATGCGCACGCCAAGCATCATTGTCGCAATGTTGTTAATGGCCCTCTGAGCATGGCGAGAGTGCCTCAGCCTTTGAGGCCAAAGCCTGTTGACGATCCCGGGAGGCCCGTAAAGAAGCGAACAGCTGGTGAGCCTAGAAGGGCCGGAGAGGCAGAGGGTGGCTCCATTCAAAGGATAAATGACAGAGAGAAGGGTGGTGCCGCCCACATCCCTGCCAAACAATAGATCCCCTGTGGGCCGCAGGCGGCACTCCACATAATGGGCTTTTGTCCAACATGGAGAGAACCTATAGAGGAACCAGAGAAGCTTCAAAGCGGCTGGAGGTCTCTCTCGCCATCTCTCTGTATCCCGCAACTCTCCATCTCTCTCTCCCACCTCTCCCTCTGATTAGATGATACATACAGTTGAAGTCGGAAGTATACATACACCTTAGCCAAATACATTTAAACTCAGTTTTTCACAATTCCTGACATTTAATCGTAGTAAAAATTCCCTGTCTTAGGTCAGTTAGGATCACCACTTTATTTTAAGAATGTGAAATGTCAGAATAATAGTAGAGAGAACGATTTATTTCAGCTTTTATTTCTTTCATCACATTCCCAGTGGGTCAGAAGTTTACATGCACTTAATTAGTATTTGGTAGCATTGCCTTTAAATTGTTTAACTTGGGTCAAACGTTTCGGGTAGCCGTCCACAAGCTTCCCACAATAAGTTGGGTGAATTTTGGCCCATTCTTCCTGACAGAGCTGGTGTAACTGAGTCAGGTTTGTAGGCCTCCTTGCTCGCACACGCTTTTTCAGTTCTGCCCACACATTTTCTATAGGATTGAGGTCAGGGCTTTGTGATGGCCACTCCAATACCTTGACTATGTTGTTATTAAGCCATTTTGCCACAACTTTGGAAGTATGCTTGGGGTTATTGTCCATTTGCGACCAAGCTTTAACTTCCTGACTGATGTCTTGAGATGTTGCTTCAATATATCCACATAATTTTCCTTCCTCATGATGCCATCTATTTTGTGACGTGCACCAGTCCCTCCTGCAGCAAAGCACCCCCACAGCATGATGCTGCCACCCCCATGCTTCACGGTTGGGATGGTGTTCTTCGGCTTGCAAGCACCCCCTTTTCCTCCAAACATATCAATGGTCATTATGCCTATTTTTGTTTCATCAGACCAGAGGACATTTCTCCAAAAAGTGCGATCTTTGTCCCCATGTGCAGTTGCAAACCGTAGTCTGGCTTTTTTATGGCGGTTTTGGAGCAGTGGCTTCTTCCTTGCTGAGCAGCCTTTCAGGTTATGTCAATATAGGATTAATTTTACTGTGGATATAGATACTGTTGTACCCGTTTCTTCCAGCATCTTCACAAGGTCCTTTGCTGTTGTTCTGGGATTGATTTGCACTTTTCACACCAAAGTACGTTCATCTCTAGGAGACAGAACACGTCTCCTTCCTGAGCGGAATGATGGCTGCATGATCCCATGGTGTTTATACCTGCGTACTATTGTTTGTACAGATGAACGTGGTACCTTCAGGCATTTGAAAATTGCTCCCAAGGATGAACCAGAGTTATGGAGGTCTACAATTTTTTTTTCTGAGGTCTTGGCTGATTTCTTTAGATTTTCCCATGATGTCAAGCACAGAGGCCCTGAGTATGAAGGTAGGCCTTGAAATACATCCACAGGTACACCTCCAATTGACTCAAATTATGTCAATTAGCCTATCAGAAGCTTCTAAAGCCATGACATCATTTTCTGGAATTTTCCAAGCTGTTTAAAAGGCACAGTCAACTTAGTGTATGTAGATTTGTGACCCACTGGAATTGTATAAATAATCTGTCTGTAAACAATTTTGGAAAAATTACTTGTGTCATGCACAAAGTAGATGTCCTAACCGACTTGCCAAAACAATAGTTTGTTAACAAGAAATATGTGGAGTGGTTGAAAAACAAGTTTTAATGACTCCAACCTAAGTGTTTGTAAACTTCCGACTTCAACTGTACATGTAACAGCATCTTTAAACACCTGGTAACGTGTCTGGGATTGATCAAAACATAAAATAACACCACTCTTCTAGATGAGATCCTCTCACTCAATGTCAACAAAACAAAGGAGATGATCGTGGACTTCAGGAAACAGCAGAGGGAGCACCCCCCTATCCACATCGACGGGACCGCAGCGGAGAAGGTTCCTCTGCGTACACATCACTGATAAACTTTAAATGGTCCACCCACACAGTGTGGTGAAGGTGCAACAGCGCCTCTTCAACCTCAGGAGGCTGAAGAAATTTGGCTTGGCACCTAAAACCCTCACAAACTTTTACAGATGCACAATTGAGAGCATCCTGTCGGGCTGTATTACCGCCTGGTACGGCAACTGCACAGCCCGCAACCGCAGGGCTCTCCAGAGGGTGATGTGGCCTGCCCAACGCATCACCGGGGGCAAACAACCAGCCCTCCAGGACACCTACAGTACCCGATGTCACAGGAAGGCCAAAAAGATCATCAAGGATAACAAACACCCAAGCCACTGCCTGTTCCCCCCCGCTATCCAGAAGGCGAGGTCAGTACAGGTGCATCAAAGCTAGGACCGAGAAACTGAAAAACAGCTTCTATGTCAAGGCCATCAGATTGTTAAATAGTCTTCACTAGCACATTAGAGGCTGCTGCCTATATGCATATATTAGAAATCACTGGCCACTTTAATAAATGAAACACTAGTCACTTTAATAATGTTTACATATCTTGAATTACTCATCTCATATGTATATAATGTATTCTATACTATTCTACTGTATCTTCATCTATGTCGCTCTGACATTGCTTGTCCATATTTTTATATATTCAAAAATGATATTGCTTTAATTAGATTTGTGTGTATTGGGTATATGTTGTGAAATTGTTAGATATTACTGCACTGTCGGAGCTAGAAACACCAGCATTTCACTACACCCGCATTAACATCTGCTAAACACGTGTATGTGACCAAAAACATTTTATTTGATTTAATAAACACTTGACACCATCAGGTGGCCGATCTTTGTAACTACCAAACCAGAAATCGTCACACGGCAGTTCTGCTCCTCCGAAACGATCTCGTACGTTTTCAATGAAATGTAATGCATGCAAAATGCTCATTAGATTAGAAAAAACTAATTTGCCACTTCAGAAATTCACGTTACATGTATTTAACATTGGGTGTTAAGTGATGCAAACGACACATTTTATGATGCTTTATATACAATTACATTGTTTATATATCACGTCAAATAATAAAACTGGATATCTCTATCACACATATATTTTAATGTTAGCTGCCTATGGGCCCCAATTCGAATGTGCAAAAAAAGTTTGCAAACTGCCCATCTTAACTGTAATATATCAAATATACACCAATGAGAGTCTGGAGTTTTGAATAATGCAACTAGCGTTTGAATGATATGCAATGCATTTTCAGACTGGTTGAACAATAACCATTTTCTCAAAAGTATTGTTTGTGTGTTAATATTTGCATGGAGTGAGCACTGTGTGAAAGCTCTGGCAGAATGTATTTCACACATGGAATTTTTGAAATGTAGAAATAAAAGACACACTGAAGATAAACAACTTGTGCAATATATACAGTGGCTTGCGAAAGTATTCAACCCCTTGGCATTTTTCCTATTTTGTTGCCTTACAACCTGGAATTAAAATAGATTTTGGGGGGTTTGTATCATTTGATTTATACAACATGCCTACCACTTTGAAGATGCAAAATATTTTTTTATTGTGAAAGAAACAAGAAATAAGTTTTAAAAAACAGAACTTGAGAGTGCATAACTATTCACCCCCCCAAAGTCAATACTTTGTAGAGCCACCTTTTGCAGCAATTACAGCTGCAAGTCTCTTGGGGTATGTCTCTATAAGCTTGGCACATCTAGCCACTGCTCCTTCAAGTTGGATGGGTTCCGCTGGTGTACAGCAATCTTTAAGTCATACCACTGATTCTCAATTGGATTGAGGTCTGGGCTTTGACTAAGCCATTCCAAGACATTTAAATGTTTCCCCTTAAACCACTCGAGTGTTGCTTTAGTTGGAAGGTGAACCTCCGTCACAGTCTCAAGTTTCCCTCAAGACTTTCCCTGTATTTAGCGCCATCCATCGTTCCTTCAATTCTGACCAGTTTGCGCCAGACATTTTCCTTGATGGCCAAAAAGCTCAATTTTAGTCTCATCTGACCAGAGTACCTTCTTCCATATGTTTGGGGAGTATCCCACATGCCTTTTGGCGAACACCAAACATGTTTGCTTATTTTTTTCTTTAAGCAATGGCTTTTTTCTGGCCACTCTTCCATAAAGCTCAGCTCTGTGGAGTGTACGGCTTAAAGTGGTCCTATGGACAGACACTACAATCTCCGCTGTGGAGCTTTGCAGCTTATTCAGTCTCCTTCAGTCTTTGTTGCCTCTCTGATTAATACCCTCCTTGCCTGGTCCGTGAGTTTTGGTGGGCGGCCCTCTCTTGGCAGGTTTGTTGTGGTGCCATTTTTTTATAATGGATTTAATGGTGCTCCGTGGGATGTTCAAAGTTTCAGATATTTTTTTATAACCCAACCCTGATCTGTACTTCTCCACAACTTTGTCCCTGACCTGTTTGGAGAGCTCATTGGTCTTCATGGTGCCGCTTGCTTGGTGATGCCCCTTGCTTAGTGGTGCAGACTCTGGGGCCTTTCAGAACAGGTGTATATATTTTATTTTGTATTTTATTTAACCTTTATTTAACTAGGCAAGTCAGTTAAGAACAAATTCTTATTTACAATGACGGCCTACACCGGCCAAACCCGGACGACGCTGGGCAAATTGTGCGCCGCCCTATGGGACACCCAATCACGGCCGGTAGTGATACAGCCTGGAAGCGAACCAGGGGGTCTGTAGTGACGCCTCAAGCACTGAAATGCAGTGCCTTAGACTGCTGCGCCACTCGGGAGCGTCACTGAGATCATGTGACAGATCATGTGACACTTAAATAAAGTCCACCTGTGTGCAATCTACAGTGGGGAAAAAAAGTATTTAGTCAGCCACCAATTGTGCAAGTTCTCCCACTTAAAAAGATGAGAGAGGCCTGTAATTTTCATCATAGGTACACGTCAACTATGACAGACAAAATGAGAAAAAAAAATCCAGAAAATCACATTGTAGGATTTGTAATTAATTGATTTGCAAATTATGGTGGAAAATAAGTATTTGGTCAATAACAAAAGTTTCTCAATACTTTGTTATATACCCTTTGTTGGCAATGACACAGGTCAAACGTTTTCTGTAAGTCTTCACAAGGTTTTCACACACTGTTGCTGGTATTTTGGCCCATTCCTCCATGCAGATCTCCTCTAGAGCAGTGATGTTTTGGGGCTGTCGCTGGGCAACACAGACTTTCAACTCCCTCCAAAGATTTTCTATGGGGTTGAGATCTGGAGACTGGCTAGGCCACTCCAGGACCTTGAAATGCTTCTTACGAAGCCACTCCTTCGTTGCCCGGGCGGTGTGTTTGGGATCATTGTCATGCTGAAAGACCCAGCCACGTTTCATCTTCAATGCCCTTGCTGATGGAAGGAGGTTTTCACTCAAAATCTCACGATACATGGCCCCATTCATTCTTTCCTTTACACGGATCAGTCGTCCTGGTCCCTTTGCAGAAAAACAGCCCCAAAGCATGATGTTTCCACCCCCATGCTTCACAGTAGGTATGGTCTCCTGAGTGGCGCAGTGGTCTAAGGCACTGCATCGCACTGTGCCACTAGAGATCCTGGTTCGAATCCAGGCTCTGTCGCAGCCGGCCGCGACCGGGAGACTCATGGGCGGCGCACAATTGGCCCAGCGTCGTCCAGGGTAGGGGAGGGAATGGCCGGCAGGGATGTAGCTCAGTTGATAGAGCATGGCGTTTGCAACGCCAGGGTTGTGGGTTCGATTCCCACGGGGGGCCAGTATTAAAAATAAATAAAAAATATATATGTATTCACTAACTGTAAGTCGCTCTGGATAAGAGCGTCTGCTAAATGACTAAAATGTAAATGTAAATGTGTTCTTTGGATGCAACTCAGCATTCTTTGTCCTCCAAACACGACGAGTTGAGTTTTTACCAAAAAGTTATATTTTGGTTTCATCTGACCATATGACATTCTCCCAATCCTCTTCTGGATCATCCAAATGCAAACTTCAGACGAGCCTGGACATGTACTGGCTTAAGCAGGGGGACACGTCTGTCACTGCAGGATTTGAGTCCCTGGCGGCGTAGTGTGTTACTGATGGTAGGCTTTGTTACTTTTGTCCCAGCTCTCTGCAGGTCATTCACTAGGTCCCCCTGTGTGGTTCTGGGATTTTTGCTCACCGTTCTTGTGATCATTTTGACCCCACGGGGTGAGATCTTGCGTGGAGCCCCAGATAGAGGGAGATTATCAGTGGTCTTGTATGTCTTCCATTTCCTAATAATTGCTCCCACAGTTGATTTCTTCAAACCAAGCTGCTTACTTATTGCAGATTCAGTCTTCCCAGCCTGGTGCAGGTCTACAATTTTGTTTCTGGTGTCCTTTGACAGCTCTTTGGTCTTGGCCATAGTGGAGTTTGGAGTGTGACTGTTTGAGGTTGTGGACAGGTGTCTTTTATACTGATAATAAGTTCAAACAGGTGCCATTAATACAGGTAACGAGTGGAGGACAGAGGAGCCTCTTAAAGAAGAAGTTACAGGTCTGTGAGAGCCAGAAATCTTGCTTGTTTGTAGGTGACCAAATACTTATTTTCCACCATAATTTGCAAATAAATTCATTAACAATCCTACAATGTGATTTTCTGGATTTTCTTTCCTCAATTTGTCTGTCATAGTTGACGTGTACCTATGATGAAAATTACAGGCCTCTCTCAACTTTTTAAGTGGGAGAACTTGCACAATTGGTGGCTGACTAAATCCTTTTTTCCCCACTGTAACTAATTATGTGACTTCTGAAGGTAATTGGTTGCACCAGATCTTATTTAGGGGCTTCATAGCAAATGGGGTGAATACATATGCACGCACCACTTTTCCGTTATTTATTATTTCGAATTTTTTGAAACAAGTTATTTTTTTTTCACTTCACCAATTTGGACTATTTTGTGTATGTCCATTACATGAATTCCAAATTAAAATCCATTTATATTACAGGTCGTAATGCAACAAAATAGGAAAAACGCCAAGGGGGATGAATACTTTTGCAAGTGCCTTCGGAAAGTATTCAGACACCTTGACTTTTTCAATATTTTTTATGTTACAGCCTTATTCTAAAATGGATTAAAAAAAAGATATACACACAATACCCCATAATGACAAAGTGAAAACACGTTGAGAAATTTCTGCACATTTATAAAAAAACGAGATACTTTATTTACATAAGTATTCAGACCCTTTGCTATGAGACTCGAAATTGAGCTCAGGTGCATCCTGTTTCCATTGATCATCCTTGAGCTGTTTCTACAACTTGATTGGAGTCCACCTGTGGTAAATTCAATTGATTGGACATGATTTGGAAAGGCACACACCTGACTATATAAAGGTCCCACAGTCGACAGTGCATGTCAGAGCAAAAACCAAGCCATGAGGTCGAAGGAATTGTCCGTAGAGCTCCAAGACAGGATTGTGTCGAGGCACAGATCTGGGTAAAGGTACCAAACAAATTCTGCAGCAAAAAGTGGCCTCCATCATTCTTAAATTAAAGAAATTTGGAACCACCAAGACTCTTCCTAGAGCTGGCCGCCTGGCCAAACTGAGCAATCGGGGGAGAAGGGCCTTCGTCAGGGAGGTGACCAAGAACCCGATGGTCACTCTGACAGAGCTCCAGAGTTCCTCTGTGGAGATTGGAGAACCTTCCTGAAGGACAACCATCTCTGCAGCACTCCACCATTCAGGCCTTTATGGTAGAGTGGCCAGACGGAAGCCATTCCTCAGTAAAAGGCACATGACAGCCCGTTTGGAGTTTGCCAAAAGGCACCTAAAGATTCTCTGGTCTGAACAAACCAAGATTGAACTCATTGGCCTGAATGTGTCACATCTGGAGGAAACCTGGCACCATCCCTACGGTGAAGCATGGTGGTGGCAGCATCTTGCTGTGGAGTTGTTCTTCAGCGGCAGGGACTGGGAGACTAGTCAGGATCGAGAGAAAGATGAACGGAGCAAAGTACAGAGAGATCCTTGATGAAAACCTGCTCCAGAGCGCTCAGGACCTCAAACTGGGGCGAAGGTTCACCTTCCAACAGGACAATGACCCTAAGCACAGAGCCAAGACAACGTAGAAGTGGCTTCGGGACAAGTCTGTCCTTGAGTGGCCAGCCAGATCCCGGACTTGAACCCGATCGAACATCTCTGGAGAGACCTGAAAATAGCTGTGCAGCAACGCTCCCCATCCAACCTGACAGAGCTTGCAGTGAAAAATGGGAGAAACTACCCAAATACAGGTGTTCCAAGCATGTAGCGTCATACCCAAAAAGACTTGAGGCTGTAATCGCTGCCAAAGGTGCTTCAACAAAGTTCTGAGTAAAGGGTCTGAATACTTATGTAAATGTTATATTTCCGGGTTTTTTTTAAAATACATTTGCAAAAATGTCTAAAAACCTGTTTTTGTTTTGTTATTATGGGGTATTGTGTGTAAATTGATGAGGGGGAAAAACAATTTAATCAATTTTAGAATAATGCTGTAACATAACAAAATGTGGGGAAAAAAAGTCAAGGGGTCTGAATACATTTCAAATGCACTGTATAGGATGCTGCTTTTACAACTTGGGTTTCAGAAATAATGAGTATGATTTCATGATAAAAGTTTACATTTAGTGCAAGCTGTTCACAATTCAGAATTACATATTGTTGGAACTGTGTTGTTTGCACCCCTTTCTGCCCGATGTTACATTGTAACATTGTAAAACTAGTTGTTTCCCCCCCAGAAATATGTTATTTGGGGCAGTCCTAATCACTGCTTAAAAGGATACTTTGGGATTTTGGCAATGAGGCCCTTTATCTACTTCCCCAGAGTCAGATGAACTTGTGGATACCATTATGTCTCTGTCTCCAGTATTAAGGAAGTTAGATGTAGTTTAGTGAGCCAATGCTAACTAGCGTTAGCGCATTGACTGGAAGTCTATGGGCATCTGTTACCATGATTCTAAATAAATAGTATTTTACAGATACAAAGATGAAAAAATTAACGACAACATATCAACAATTCCCTCTGGGCAAGTCTGGAGAATATACTCTACATGGCCAAAGGTATGTGGATACCCCTTCAAATTAGTGGATTCGGCTATTTCAGCCACACCCGTTGCTTACAGGTGTATAAAAATTGGGCACACTGCCATGCAATCTCCATAGACAAACATTGGCAGTAGAATGGCCTTACTGAAGAGCTCAGTGACTTTCAAAGTCATAGGATGCCACCTTTCCAACAAGTCAGTTCGTCAAATTTCTGCCCCGGTTAACTTTAAGTGCTGTTATTGTGACGTGGAAACGTCTAGGAGCAACAATGGCTCAGCCGCACAAGCTCACAGAACGGGACCGGCAAGTGCTGAAGCACATAGCGCGTAAAAATAATCTGTCCTCGGTTGCAACACTCACTACCGAGATCCAAACTGCCTCTGAAAGCAACAAGAACTGTTCGTCGGGGGCTTCATGAAATGGCAGAGCAGCCGCACACAAGCCTAAGATCCCCATGCGCAATGCCAAGCATCGGCTGAAGTGGTGCAAAGCTCGCCGCCATTGGACTCTGGAGCAGTGGAAATGTGTTCTCTGGAGTGATGAATCACGCTTCAATATCTGGCAGTCCGACGGACTAATCTGGGTTTGGCGGATGCCAGGAGAATGCTACCTGCCCCAACGCATAGTGCCAACTGTAAAGTAGGTGGAGGAGGAATAATGGTCTGGGGCTGTTTTTCATGGTAGTGTATCTAAGGATAACCACACAAAAGTTTGTGAATGCAGATGCTTAAGAAGCTCAGAATAATTAGTTGGAGTGTGACAAGAGTCTGACTTTTGGGAAATGGCAGTTAAAGTACACTGAATTTAGACTACCAAACGCCTATTTAGACCCAATCACCATCTCTTCAAAGTAAGTTACTAAATATACACTGAACAAAAATATAAATGCAACAATTACAGTTTATATAAGGAAATCAGTCAATTGAAATAAATAAATTAGGCCCTAATCTATTGATTTCATATGACTGGGAATACAGATATGCATCGGTTGGTCACTGATACCTTAAAAAAATAAAGTAGGGCCGTGAATAAAAAAAACTGTCAGTATCTGGTGTGACCACCATTTGCCTCATGTAGTGCAACACATCTTTCGCATAAAGTTGATCAGGTTGTTGATTGTGGCCTGTGTAATGTTGTTCCACTCCTCTTCAATGGCTGTGCAAAGCTGAACACGCTTTGGTACGCGTCGATCCAGAGCATCCCAAACATGCTCAATGGGTGACATGTCTGGTGAGTATGCAGGCCATGGAAGAACTGGGACATTTTCAGTCTCCAGGAATTGTGTGCAGATCTTTAATATAAGAATAATCAGATAGGCTATTTGTTTTCTATTTTAGCAGCTCAATTGAACTTCTGCAATGAAACCAACATTGCAAACCACACCCATCTGACCCATCTCCAGGGCAGGCTCAATCAAAAGCTCAAAGTAGCCCATTTGAAAGGTAACAACTAGGCCTTACGTTCTTTTTGAACCCAGGTTTGTGATGGCCTTCTTTGTTTTCATTTTGCAAGACTACCATCTGACATAGGGCCATTCACCAGTGACATCCTTAAAGATTTGGCAGAATACAGTTGCTAGGCTAGCCTATAGCCTAAGTTCACTGATAACATCCATCTCAAAGAATTCAATTGTATGTCAAGCATGTATGCAGCAGACACACACGCCAACAAATTACTTTTGACAAAGCCCCCACCTCCCAATTAGCCCCAACTCAAGAATGAAGGCCACTGACCTGGAATCTGTGGTTCCGGACAAGCCTGAGCCTGACGCAGCACAGACAGAGAACAATGCTGGCAGTGGGGGTGGAGAGGAGTGGAATGGAGGGGGTGGACTGACGAGATGTGACGTACTTGACACTAAACTGCGACCCCTCCATCTGTCACCAACTCCATTATCCCCCTGCCTATCCCCATTTGGACAAGGTCATACTCTCTCATGCTTGAATTTGACTGGGAACAGCCTAGTTATGAACATAGCATGGGTGAAAATAATTTTTTACAAACACATACATGAAAAAAAGAATTTGTAGCCTAGTTCACGCCAATTGAATGGTGCATTTTACAGTGCTTGCTTACATTTTTAATGTTTAGGTTAAGTGTATCTATTAAGCCCATTTGACAGAGTTTAGAAATGTCTAACATATACTGGCCTAATTTCTGTAAGAAAAGTTTAGATAAAATGAAAGATTAATCTCTCATGTAAAGTTTTATGACTTTACTTACATTTTTTAATAAGACAGTACCGAATGTACCCTTTAAGCCTATGGGTGTTCCAAATAAGCCCAAGTCTTAAATCTATTTTAATTAATTTCCAAATGTTCAAAATGTACAAACGGACATTTCTTACATAAAATTTGATTATTTTAAACTCCCCTAAAGTTATTTAAATAAACAGATCATTACTATTCATCATGAAAATAGCACTCATAACATAGCGGGGGGGGGTCCAATCGTATCTACAGAGATCAATGTGGACTCAGGCTTTTGTTCTTGCCAACCAGTACACACCTGATTCAACTAATCATAGACTTCAATCAAAAAATGATTAGTTGAATCAGGCGTGTTATTGCTTGGTTATAAATAAGTAAATACAATTTTTTTAAATGCACCCAAACTGGCCTGTGGATAAGAAGCCATGCACAAAGACCATAACACACACAACTTTCAATGGATTATCTGAAAGTTGATTCAACTGCTGTACTCCTATTCTTGTTAATTAGTTCAACTTGTCTTCCTAAAGCGTATCTGAAGACAGTTTCAAATCTCTCTCTCTACTGTTGTATTACAAAAGGTACAGGTGTTGCCCAAAAAACAGAATCACCTGGATGAATGAAGGACTACAGTATGACAATTCCCCTACCCAAAACTGCATGAGTAGTTGCCCAATAGTCTTCTTCTTGTCCCTCATGTTCACATTTTTGTCCACCACTTGTAGGTTTTCTATCCCAGATATCGCTCAACCCTGATCTTTTTCTTCTCTCTCTGCATCAATAACTACCTGTCCACTCCAAACGTCTTGGAGAGAGTACAGAGGTCTTTAAATTGTTCCTAACCTTGGTAAAGGCACCATTGCTGTAGTTTTTGTGTGTTTTCATCAACTTCAAATCTGAACATAAAAACATTTTATGCTCATGTTCATTGAATATTAGGGATATCAACACACTATCCCCTTGTGTTTTAATGCAAACCGGCCTTAATAGGAACATACTGGGCTTAATTAGAACAGTGATCTGCGCTGAAAAATAAGGAATAGCAAAGTCTACTCATCAAATATTTGAAAACCAATGGTTTGGGGTATAAATATACACTATAGACTACAACATTATGCATTGAACAATATTTATTGCCATTTACATTCTGTATAGAGGGAGTGCTTTTAGTGCTACTGTTCCCTTAAAGCCCACCCGAGATAAATGTCAAATGTACTAAAATGTCATCTATGCATAACAATGCAATGTTCATTTAACAGTAAAATAAGAACATACATTTAAAAATGTAAGCAGTGAATGCCTGAAATCTATTATCTTGTTGTAGTTCACCAAGTTGTGTTGCTACTGTGTGACTGACATGCAGGCACAACTGCTAATTGGCAAGAAATAGTATCTGTGTGAAGCTGGATTCAGCAGCGCTCTCGTCTGCATTAAAACCAAATATCGATCCAGGTTGGATGTAACAGCAGAGATGAGGTGCGCACTATTGACCAAGGCCCCTGACTTTGAAAAGCTCTGACGCGTCATGCATCAAGCACACCCATCTCATTTGTGGTGGTGTGATAATGGCGCTTTCAATACAACTGGGAACTCAGGAAAAAAATGGAGGTCAAATCATGACGTCAATTATCTTCCGGTCGGAAAGTCGGAGCTTTAGAAAAGGAGGCCCGAGTTCCCGACATGGAATTCCGAGTTGGATGACCATTCAAAACTATTTTTCCCATTCGGAAGTCGTTTTTTTCAGAGTTCCCAGTTGTTTTGAACGCAGCATTAGAGACATTATGTCAGACTAATTTGCAATTGACTGTCATAGCACCAAATAAAAAAGTAAACATTGGCTGTTATTCTTTTTTTTATATACACGGTTGGGGTCACGAGACGTCGTGGACGAAAAAAGTTTGGGAACCCCTGACCTATAGAATAGGGGAGGTAGGTAGCCTAGTGAGGCAGACCTGTAGCAGGAGGGTCGCCTGTTTGAATCTTGTGTGGGCACTAAAAAGAAGTGGGCATCTCATCTGAACTGGCAAATGGAGGGCTGATTGTTTCAGATTCCAGGTACAATCTCCTATCGTTGTCCCCTTGAGCAAGTCACAAAACTAGCTCCTGGGGCACTCGGACAACATCACATCAAGGCTTCAGAACACTGGAGTGGATGCTAAAGGTGCCAGCATGCTTCAGTTCGGCTGGAGCCTAGCTGAGTTCGGCTAGCATACTCCCTTAACAGACCTCCGCTTGAAAAACGATAAAAAAGCGGCAATAGTACCGTTTGTCCATTTGGGACGTCGTAGCCAGTATAAACGTCGTCAAAAGTCAGAATTACTCTATGACACCTCAAGAAATCTGTCATTAATTGAAGTTTTTGCCAAGGATATCTTAGTCGCGCAATTTTACATCTAACTAAGATGTTCAGTGCAGTATTTCTCAGAGGAAAAAATGTGCATGAAAAGGAGTCGTCTCTCAATGAATGACAACAAATACTTTATTGAAGAATCCCTACTTTTGACCAATCAACGACAAAGGGGCATAGACTTCGGCTAACGACGTCGGCTTGCCTCGAGAATTTTTTGTGTTTGCTTGAACAGCCTAAAAAAAAACTTACCGAAGTCCAAAACGAACAAAAATGTCACCAAAATATATGCACGAACTCTTCCGAACTGTTTTCGTCTGGGAAGTATGCTTAACAGTGTTTCCCTTCCCAAGTTCCCAATATGTCATGGTCTGTGTAACCATGTTACATTCAGTTATGATTAAACACAAGCTCTCCCTCTCCACAAACACACAAAACACATGCATTGTTCACTCTTAAACTCTCTCTCGGGTTGAATAAAGAGACAGCAATACCTTAAAGAATCCATAAATGTATAATTCTTGTGCAATTTATATCTATAGGCTGCATTGAGTTTTTTCTTTCATTATTTTATACTGTCTGGCATTACTGCGTAAGCCTAAGCTTTAGGGCCTAACTGTATACGCGCCAAATAGCCTACACACCAATCACCAACTGACAATTTCGGAGTTAAATTCAACAATAGAAAAGCTGCAAAATGAAGAGTTGAAAATAAAGAAAGGGAGGTCCAGAAAAGTAATGTTTGGGAAAGATTTGGTGATGTGGTAAAAGAGGATGATAGCAGTCAAGAGAGGACTTCAGATAAGCCTTTGGCACGTCAATGGAACTGTAGCCTACTTTTCAGATGGGTTAAATGGAAACTGAAATCTGGACACTGACTGTAGGTCTATAACCGCTCACATAACCTTAATATTAACTCCTGCAGAATTATGCATTTCTTGCAGTAAAATGATCAACCAAATGTAGGCAACATTTTGACTCGGGAGTGGAGAAATAGGACTTCTTTCTTTTAGCATCTTGAGAGGATGCGAATGTACAGTTATATACCATCTGTAGAGGTGCCATCTTTATCAGCATCATAAAAGCTGATAGTATCAAAAACATGTTGAGTCATTTTCACAGCTTTCTATTTCCTTACAACTGGTCAAACTGATGTTATTTTCGAGATTTTTCACAGAAAATCTTTCCCATTTTCTTTTGTTATTGCATTTTCTCTCCGGTCCCTAAACATCTTTGCTGCGCGAAAGAAGCAGAGATGACAGAGAAAAACTTTATCGATGTCAACTAGATTGAAGCATTCGTTCTATCGATTTATGACATTCTGGTGAACAAGGATTTATTTAGTCTTCTAGGGCAACATACAATGCATTCAGAAAGTATTTTTCACATTTTGTTACGTTACAGCCTTATTCTAAAATTAATTAAATAATTGTTTTGCCTCATCAATCTACACACAACACCCCATAATGACAAAGTGAAAAACAGGTTTTATACATTTTTGCAAATGTATAAAAATTTAAAACAGAAATACCTTATTTACATAAGACTCGAAATTGAGCTCAGGTGCATCCTGTATCCATTGATCATCCTTGAGATATTTCTAAAACTTGATTGGAGTCCACCTGTGGTAAATTATATTGATTGGACATGATTTGGAAAGGCACACACCTGTCTATATAAGGTTCCACAGTTGACAGTGCATGTCAGAGAAAAAAACAAGCCATGTGGTCAAAGGAATTGTCCGTAAAGCTCCGAGACAGGATTGTGTCGAGGCACAGATCTGGGGAAGGGTACCAAAAAATTTCTGCAGCATTGAAGGTCCCCAAGAACACAGTGGCCTCCATCATTCTTAAATGGAAGAAGTTTGGAACCACCAAGACTCTTCCTAGAGCTGGACGCCCGGGCAAACTGAGCAATCGGGGGAGAAAGGCCTTGGTCAGGGAGGTGACCAAGAACCCGATGGTCACCCTGACCGAGCTCTAGAGTTCCTGTGTGGAGATGGGAGAACCTTCCAAAAGGACAACAATCTTTGCAGCACTCCACCAATCAGGCCTTTATGGTAGAGTGGCCAGACGGAAGCCACTGCTCAGTAAAAGGCATATGACAGCCTGCTTGGAGTTTTCCAAAAGGCACCTAAAGACTCTCAGACCGTGAGAAAAAAAATGATCTGGTCTGATGAAACCAAGGTTGAACTCTTTGGCCTGAATGCCAAGCGTCACGTCTGGAGGAAACCTGGCACCATCCCTACGGTGAAGCATGGTGGTAGCAGCATCATGCTGTGGGGATTTTTTTTAGCGGCAGGGACTGGGAGACTAGTCAGGATCGAGGGAAAGATGAACTGAGTAAAGTACAGAGAGATCCTTCATTAAAACCTGCTCAGGACATCAGACTGGGGCAAAGGTTCACCTTCCAACAGGACAACAACCTTAAGCACACAGCCAAGACAACGCAGGAGTGGCTCCAGGACAAGTCTCTGAATGTCCTTGAGTGGCCCAGCCAGAGCCCGGACTTGAACCTGATCGAACATCAATGGAGAGACCTGAAAATAGCTGTGCAGCGACGCTCCCCATCCAACCTGACTGAGCTTGAGAGGATCTGCAGAGAAGAATGGGAGAAACTCCCCAAATACAGGAGTGCCAAGCTTGTAACGTCATACCCAAGAAGACTCGAGGATGTAATCGCGCCAAAGGTGTGTCAACAAAGTACTGAAAAGGGTTTGAATACTTCTGTAAATGTGATATTTCCAGTATTTTTAAATTTTTATTAATTTGCTAACATTTCTAAAAACCTGTTTTTGCTTTGTCATTATGGGGTATTGTGTGTAGATTGAGGGGGGGAAAAACTATTTAATCCATTTTAGAATAAGCCTGTAACGTAACAAAATGTGTAAAAAGTCAAGCGGTCTGAATACTTTCCAAATGCACTGTATAATGATAGAGGAGAAGCTGCATGCATCTAACTATAGACAAGTTGACTAACAAATATCCTACCAAAATGTCGGGAAAATTCTAAGCACAAACATATCCAAATCAGGCAAAGAAAATCCTGCACCCCGTCAAAAAAAATCACAAAGGAGCATAAACACACTCAGAAATTCATATAGTACAGCAGTAAACTGAGACAAACGGCACTACCCAAAGACCTGAATATCAGAGGCGATACCTGTCCCACATGCTACGACCTTATAGGTGAAAGTCTCACCTTTCCCCCTCCCCTCAAGGCTGCTTGTGCAGGAACAACAGATATCACACTGAAATCTGAAAGCTTGTCTTCAATCTCAGTACAGTAGGCCCAGGCCAACAAAACCACACAACTTTGCTCTCCAACTAGCCCCTCTGGCACATAATTGAACAAGCCAACTGTTGTTAGTGAAGGGTTATTTTGAATTGATGTCAATGTACGTTAACTTCTTCATGCCTACAAAATGGAGGCGATTGATTGATGGTTTGTATAAGTGTGCAGGCTAACCAACGTTATCTAGCTAGCGAGCATAAATTTAACTGCTACCTAAATTCGAGACACTAATATTTTGTAGAAGTTAGCTACATAACATAGCTAACACAAAAATATATATATAAATAAACATAGCTAACACACATGAACATACTTTTGTGTGTGTGTGTTTGTATGTGTATATACAGTGAGGGAAAAAAGTATCTGATCCCCTGCTGATTTTGTACGTTTGCCCACTGACAAAGAAATTATCAGTCTATAATTTTAATGGTAGGTTTATTTGAACAGTGAGAGACAGAATAATAACATCAAAAATCCAGAAAAACGCATGTCAAAAATGTTATAAATTGATTTGCAAATAAGTATTTGACCCCCTCTCAATCAGAAAGATTTCTGGCTCCCAGGTGTCTTTTATACAGGTAACAAGCTGAGATTAGGAACACACTCTTAAAGGGAGTGCTCCTAATCTCAGCTTGTTACCTGTATAAATGACACCTGTCCACAGAAGCAATCAATCAATCAGATTCCAAACTCTCCACCATGGCCAAGACCAAAGAGCTCTCCAAGGATGTCAGGGACAAGATTGTAGACCTACACAAGGCTGGAATGGGCTACAAGACCATCGCCAAACAGCTTGGTGAGAAGGTAGTTTGGCGATGGTCAAGATTGTAGACCTACACAAGGCTGGAATGGGCTACAAGACCATCGCCAAACAGCTTGGTGAGAAGGTAGTTTGGCGATGGTCAAGATTGTAGACCTACACAAGGCTGGAATGGGCTACAAGACCATCGCCAAACAGCTTGGTGAGAAGGTAGTTTGGCATAGTTCCTGCTCAGCCCAGTCAAAACTGTTCGCTGCTCTGGCACCCCAATGGTGGAACAAGCTCCCTCACGACGCCAGGACAGCGGAGTCACTCACCACCTTCCGGAGACATTTGAAACCCCACCTCTTTAAGGAATACCTGGGATAGGATAAAGTAATCCTTCTACCCCCCCTTACCCCAACCCACCCCCAGTGGTTATCCCACTGGCTATAAGGTGAATGCACCTATTTGTAAGTCGCTCTGGATAAGAGCGTCTGCTAAATGACGTAAATGTAAATGTAAGGTGACAACAGTTAATTTGTGATTATTCGCAAATGGAAGAAACAGAAAATAACTGTCAATCTCACTCGGCCCGGGGCTCCATGCAAGATCTCACCTCGTGGAGTTGCAATGATCATGAGAACGGTGAGGAATCAGCCCAGAACTACACAGGAGGATCTTGTCAATGATCTCAAGGCAGCTGAGACCATAGTCACCAAGAAAACAATTGGTAACACACTACGCTGTGAAGGACTGAAATCCTGCAGTGCCTGCAAGGTCCCCCTGCTCAAGAAAGCACATATACAGGCCTGTCTGAAGTTTGCCAATGAACATCTGAATGATTCAAAGGAGAACTGAGTGAAAGTGTTGTGGTCAGGTGAGACCAAAATCGAGCTCTTTGGCATCAACTCAACTCGCCGTGTTTGGAGGAGGAGGAATGCTGCCTATGACCCCAAAACACCATCCCCACCGTCAAACATGGAGGTGGAAACATTATGCTTTGGGGGTGTTTTTCTGCTAAGGGGACAGGACAACTTCACCGCATCAAAGGGACGATGGACGGGGCCATGTACCGTCAAATCTTGGGTGAGAACCTCCTTCCCTCAGCCAGGGCATTGAAAATGGGTATTCCAGCATGACAATGACCCAAAACACACAGCCAAGGCAACAAAGGAGTGGCTCAAGAAGAAGCACATTAAGGTCCTGGAGTGGCCTAGCCAGTCTCCAGACCTTAATCCCATAGAAAATCTGTGGAGGGAGCAGAAGGTTCGAGTTGCCAAAACGTCAGCCTCAAAACCTTAATGACTTGGAGAAGATCTGCAAAGAGGAGTGGGACAAAATCCCTCCTGAGATGTGTGCAAACCTGGTGGCCAACTACAAGAAACATCTGAACTCTGTGATTGCCAACAAGGGTTTTGCCACCAAGTACTAAGTCATGTTTTGCAGAGGGGTCAAATACTTATTTCCCTCATTAAAATGCAAATCAATGTATAACATTTTTGACATGCGTTTTTCTGGATTATTTTGTTGTTATTCTGTCTCTCACTGTTCAAATAAAACTACCATTACAATTATAGACTGATCATGTCTGTCAGTGGGCAAACGTACAAAATCAGCAGGGGATCAAATACTTTTTTCCCTCACTGTATATATACACACATACACACACACACACGTGGACACCCCTTCAAATTAGTGGATTCGGCTATTTCAGCCACAACAGTTGCTAACGGGTGTATAAAATCGAGCACACAGCCATGCAATCCCCATAGACAAACATTGGCAGTAGAATGGCCTTACTAAAGAGACTTTCAACGTGGCACCGTCATAGGAAGCCACCCGTCAGTTCGTCAAATTTCTGCCCTGCTAGAGCTGCCAGGTTCAACTGTAAGTGCTGTTATTGTGAAGTGGAAATGTCTATGAGCAACAACGGCTCAGCCGCGAAGTGGTAGGCCACACAAGCGTGTAAAAATCGTCTGTCCTCGGTTGCAACACTCACTACCGAGTTCCAAACTGCCTCTGGAAGCAGGTCAGCTGCTGTTCGTCGGGAGATTCATGAAATGGGTTTCCATGGCCGAGCAGCCGCGCACAAGCCTAAGATCACCATGTGCAAAGCCAAGTGTCGGCTGGAGTGGTGTAAAGCTCACCGCCATTGGACTCTGGAGCAGTGGAAATGCGTTCTCTGGAGTGATGAATCACGCTTCACCATCTGGCAGTCCGACATTAGAATCTGGGTTTGGCAGATGCCAGGAGAACCCTACCTGCCCGAAGGCATAGTGCCAACTGTAAAGTTTGGTGGAGGAGGAATAATGGCCTGGGGCTGTTTCATGGTTCAGGTTAGGCCCCTTAGCTCCAGTGAAGGGAAATCTTAATGCTACAGTGTACAATGGCATTCCAGATGATTCTGTGATTCTAACTTTGTGGCAACAGTTTGGGGGAGGCCCTTTCCTGTTGCAGCATGATAATGCCCCCGTGCACAAAGCGAGGTCCATACAGACATGGTTTGTCGAGATTGGTGTGGAAGAACTTGACTGGCCTGCACAGAGCCCTGACCTCAACAACCATCGAACACCTTTAGGATGAATTGGAACACCTAATCGCCCAACATCAGTGCCCGACCTCACTAATGCTCTTGTGGCTGAATGGATGCACCAATTTGTAAGTCGCTCTGGATAACTACAGACCCCCTGGTTCGATTCCAGGCTGTATCACAACCGGCCGTGATTGGGAGTCCCATAGGGCGGCGCACAATTGGCCCAGCGTCGTCCGGGTTTGGCCGGTGTAGGCCGTCATTGTAAATAAGAATTTGTTTTTAACTGACTTGCCTAGTTAAATAAAGGTAAAATAAAATAATAACAAATAAAAAAATAAGAGCGTCTGCTAAATGACGTAAACGTCCCTGCAGCAATGTTCCAACATCTAGTGGAAAGCCTTCCCAGAAGAGAGGCTGTTATAGCAGCATAGGGGGCAGCAAACTCCATATTAATGGCCATGATTTTGGAATGAGATGTTTAACGAGCAGGTGTCCACATACACTACATGACCAAAAGTATAATTTATATACAAAACAGCAGATTGCGTTCGTGCTAAACGTTGCTTTGCCTCGAAGGCAATTCTGTCTAAGCAATTTTGTTATTCGCAACGCAGATTTTACATAGTTATTGAGCTAAGACATTACGTTGTGTTGTAGCTTTATACATTGATCATAAATTACAGTATAATTATAGTAAGCACTGGTTAAAAAAAAAGTGTTGGCTAGAAAGTAGGCTAATAGCTAGGCTACCTAACGTTAGCTTGCTAGCTAGCTGCTGACTGGCTACCATTACGTTAGCTGGCTAACTAGATAGATAAGACTTCGTGTACTTTCTATAATAGCTCATTTCGTAAGGATGTGTGTGTAAAACAAAATAGGTATTTACCTTTGTTAGGAATCCTTACATGTACTGCTGGGGAACAAAAAGTAAACAACGATAACCAGGGCCGGGGAAAACTGCTCTCCTTTCTGTCAATGAAAGCGACAGAACTACTTTTCCCCACTTCCTGAGAGGAACTCCGCACACAAGCTTGGCGGTGGCTACCAGCTCTAGTCTCTGATTGGTTACACCCGCTTGTGATGCGAGACAACAGATGGGAGCAGATTGGATGTCCCCCGACCGATGTAACTGGAAACAGCAAACACAAGCCAACTTGTCTACAATGAAAACTGTATTTGGGAGGAATCATATATATTTTCTTATTATGCGCCACTTGAAATGTAGTATAGCCCATCGAATTCATTAGCCAGTAACCATGCATACTCCAGCAATGATGTATAGTGCACTGCCCTCAGAAAGTATTCATACCCTTTGACTTTTTCCACATTTTGTTGTGTTACAACCTGAATTCAAAATGGATTAGAATTTTTTTTCTTACCCATCTACACACAATACCCCATGACAAAAATGGTGCACATTTATTGAAAATGAAATACAGAAATATCTCATTTACATAAGTATTCACACCCCTGAGTCAATAGGTAGTTTTCAATAAAACGTCACAAGTAGGTGTAGAGCTTTCGATTTGCCTGCTGGGGAGCAAGGAGACCCACAGCTCCACTAAAACCATTGACAACTGGGTGCCATTTTCAAGGGATTGTTAAATAAATGTGAACTATTTGGTTGTAATATCATCACCTCCTGAAGAGCATTTCCGATTATTCCATGCAAAACAATTGCGCACATTTAGCTCTATCATCAGAGTTATAAAGCAAGTAACTCCATGCTTTTCATGATCAGTAAACATCAATTGATCATGTAGGGCAGACTTTCTATCTAATACCGACTGGGTCTATACTTTGTAGAAGCACCTTTGGCAGCGATTACAGCTGTGAGTCTTTCTGGGTAAGTCTCTAAAAGCTTTCTACACCTGGATTGTGCAACATTTGCCCATTATTATTTTCAAATTTCTTCAAGCTCTGTCACATTGGTTGTTGATCAGTGCTAGAAAAACATTTTCAGAGTGTCTAGTTTGAGAAACAGATGCCTCACAGGTCCTCAACTGGCAGCTTCATTAAATAGTACCCGCAAAACACCAGTCTCAACGTCAACAGTGAAGAGGCGACTCCGGGATGCTGACCTTCTAGGCAGAGTTGCAAAGAAAAAGCCAAATCTCAGACTGGCCAATAAAAAGAAAAGATTAAGATGGGCAACAGAACACAGACACTGGACAGAGGAAGATTGGAAAAAAGTGTTATGGACAGATGGATCGAAGTTTGAGGTGTTCGGATCACAAAGAATAACATTTGTGAGACACAGACCAAATCAAAAGATGCTGGAGGAGTGCTTGATGCCATCTGTCAAGCATGGTGGAGGCAATGTAATGGTCTGGGGGTGCTTTGGTGGTTGTAAAGTGGGAGATTTGTACAGGGTAAAAGGGATCTTGAAGAAGGAAGGCTATCACTCCATTTTGCAACGGCATGCCATATTGGAGCCAATTTCCTCCTACAACAGGACAATGACCCAACGCACAGCTCCAAAATATGCAATAACTATTTAGGGAAGAGGCAGTCAGCTGGTATTCTGTCTATAATGGAGTGGCCAGCACAGTCACCAGATCTCAACCCTATTGAGCTGTTGTGGGAGCAGCTTGACCGTATGGTACGTAAGAAGTGCCCATCAAGCCAATACAACTTGTGGGAGGTGCTTCAGGAAGCATGGGGTGAAATCTCTTCAGATTACCTCAACAAATTGATAACTAGAATGCCAAAGGTCTGCAAGGCTGCAATTGCTGCAAATGGAGGATTGTTTGACAAATGCAAAGATTGAAGGACATAATTATTATTTCAATTAAAATCATTATTTCTAACCTTGTCAATGACTACATTTCCTATGCATTTTGCTATATTTCCTATTCAAACTCATTTCATGGATGTTTTCATGGAAAACAAGGACATTTCTAAGTGACCCCAAACTTTTCAACAGTAGTTACAGTCTTGTCCCATGGCTGCAACTCCCGTACGGACTCGGGTGAGGTGAAGGTCGAGAGCCATGTGTCCTCCGAAACACGACCCTGCCAAGCCGCACTGCTTCTTGACACACTGCTCGCTTAACCCAGAAGCCAGCCGCACCAATGTGTCAGAGGAAACACCGTACAACTGCCGACCGTGTCAGCATGCATGCACCCGGCCCACCACAGGAGTCGCTAGAGTGCAATGGGACAAGGACATCCCGGCCAGCCAAACCCTCCCCTTACCAGGACGACACTGGGCCAATTGTGTGTCGCCTCATGGGTCTCCCCGGTCGCGGCCGGAGAAAAGGTAGTTTTTATTTATCTCAGATTCTCAGTTTGTCAGTGTCAAAGTAGCATACCATTTTGATAATTTGTGCTGTATTAACAAAGATTCAGCAAAAGTCTCCAGTCATGTAAAATTACGTAGAATTGCATGAAATGCGTTTATAAAAGGACAAATTTTTTCCGGACCCTAGGCTACAATTTTTTTATCCCAATATGTGCAACTTCTGTAAGTACCTCTACTCTACTGCTCTGTCACTACACAAATGCGATGATATGCATGCAATGCTTTATCATAAAGTTTTTTTTTTAATGTGTTTCCGGTAACTCAGAACTCCCCCACCCCCCTCTCTGCTCACTTTTTATTCCAGCACCTCCCGAGTTACAAATTAAACACTGCTTAGCTCCATTCCGTTTATTTTTTATCCTGAAAAACTCCCCAGTCCTTAACGACTACAAGCATACCCATAACATGATGCAGCCACCACTATGCTTGAAAATATGGAGCGTGTTACTCAGTAATATGTTCTAT
This sequence comes from Coregonus clupeaformis, assembly GCF_020615455.1. Lineage (NCBI taxonomy): Eukaryota > Metazoa > Chordata > Actinopteri > Salmoniformes > Salmonidae > Coregonus > Coregonus clupeaformis. The sequence goes on from NC_059197.1 coordinate 4,220,525, forward strand.
TGGATTTGCCCCTAACATAACACTTTGTATTTTGCAGTATTACTTTAGTGCCTTGTTGCAAACAGGATGCATGTTTTGGAATATTTTTATTCTGTACAAGCTTCCTTCTTTTCACTCTGTCAATTAGTTTAGTATTGTGGAGTAACTACAATGTTGTTGATCTATCCTCAGATTTCTCCTATCATAGCCATTAAACTCTGTAACTGTTTTAAAGTCACCATTGGCCTCATGGTGAAATCCCTGAGCGGTTTCCTTCCTCTCCAGCAACTGAGTTAGGTTTTATCTACCAATAGGTGCCCTTCTTTGCAATGCATTGGAAAAACTCCCTGGTCTTTGTGGTTGAATCTGTGTTTGAAATTCACTGCTCGACTGAGGGACCTTACAGATAATTGTATTTGTGGGGTACAGATATGAGGCAGTCATTCAAAAATCATGTTAAACACTATTAGTCCATGCAACGTATTCTGTTACTTGTTAAGCAAATGTTTACTCCAGAACTTATTTAGACTTTTTATTTATAACAAAGGGGTTGAATACTTATTCACTCAATACATTTCAGCTTGACATATTTTCTGAAAAAATATATATATACATATTTCCACTTCGACATTATGGGGTAGCGTGTGTAGTAGGCCAGTGACCAGAAAATATCAATGTATTACATTTTAAATTCAGGTTGTAACACAACAACATGTGGAAAAAGTCAAAGGGTGTGAATACTTTCTGAAGGAATGGTACAGTGGGGAGAACAAGTATTTGATACACTGCCGATTTTGCAGGTTTTCCTACTTACAAAGCGTGTAGAGGTCTGAAAATCAAATTGTATGATTTTTAAGTAATTCATTTGCATTTTATTGCATGACATAAGTATTTGATACATCACAAAAGCAGAACTTAATATTTGGTACAGAAACCATTGTTTGCAATTACAGAGATCATACATTTCCTGTAGGTCTTGACCAGGTTTGCACACACTGCAGCAGGGATTTTGGCACACTCCTCCATACAGACCTTCTCCAGATCCTTCAGGTTTCGGGGCTGTCGCTGGGCAATACAGACTTTCAGCTCCCTCCAAAGATTTTCTATTGGGTTCAGGTCTGGAGACTGGCTAGGCCACTCCAGGACCTTGAGATGCTTCTTACGGAGCCACTCCTTAGTTGCCCTGGCTGTGTGTTTCGGGTCGTTGTCATGCTGGAAGACCCAGCCACAACCCATCTTCAATGCTCTTACTGAGGGAAGGAGGTTGTTGGCCAAGATCTCGCGATACATGGCCCCATCTATCCTCCCCTCAATACGGTGCAGTCGTCCTGTCCCCTTTGCAGAAAAGCATCCCCAAAGAATGATGTTTCCACCTCCATGCTTCACGGTTGGGATGGTGTTCTTGGGGTTGTACTCATCCTTCTTCTTCCTCCAAACACGGCGAGTGGAGTTTAGACCAAAAAGCTATATTTTTGTCTCATCAGACCACATTACCTTCTTCCATTCCTTCTCTTGATCATCTAGATCGTCATTGGCAAACTTCAGACGGGCCTGGACATGTGCTGGCTTGAGCAGTGGGTCCTTGCGTGCGCTGCAGGATTTTAATCCATGACGGCGTAGTGTGTTACTAATGGTTTTCTTTGAGACTGTGGTCCCAGCTCTCTTCAGGTCATTGACCAGGTCCTGCCGTGTAGTTCTGGGCTGATCCCTCACCTTCCTCATGATCATTGATGCCCCACGAGGTGAGATCTTGCATGGAGCCCCAGACCGAGGGTGATTGACTGTCATCTTGAACTTCTTCCATTTTCTAATAATTGCGCCAACAGTTGGTCCTCTGTAGCTCAGCTGGTAGAGCACGGCGCTTGTAACGCCAAGGTAGTGGGTTCGATCCCCGGGACCACCCATACACAAAAAAATTTTTTATGCACGCATGACTGTAAGTTGCTTTGGATAAAAGCGTCTGCTAAATGGCATATTATATTATTTATATTATTATTGTTGCCTTCTCACCAAACTGCTTGCCTATTGTCCTGTAGCCCATCCCAGCCTTGTGCAGGTCTACAATTTTATCCCTGATGTCCTTACACAGCTCTCTGGTCTTGACCATTGTGGAGAGGTTGGAGTCTGTTTTATTGAGTGTGTGGACAGGTGTCTTTTATACAGGTAACGAGTTCAAACAGGTGCAGTTAATACTGGTAATGAGTGGAGAACAGGAAGGCTTCTTAAAGAAAAACTAACAGGTCTGTGAGAGCCGGAATTCTTACTGGTTGGTAGGTGATCAAATACTTATGTCATGCAATAAAATTCTAATTAATTACTTAAAAATCAATACAATGTGATTTTCTGGATTTTTGTTTTAGATTCCGTCTCTCACAGTTGAAGTGTACCTATGATAAAAAATTACAGACTTCTACATGCTTTGTAAGTAGGAAAACCTGCAAAATCGGCAGTGTATCAAATACTTGTTCTCCCCACTGTATATTACACGCAGCAGCGTGTGTGTTGGAGTGTCAGTGTAGAGTCAAGTGAGTGTGCATAGAGTCAGTGCAAAAAAATTATGATAAAATTACAGCGCTCCAGTAATTTTATTGGCCAGTCTGAGATATCGCTTTTTCTTTGCAACTCTGCCTAGAAGGTCAGCATCCCGGAGTCGCCTCTTCACTGTTGACGTTGAGACGGGTGTTTTGCGGGTACTATTTAATGAAGCTGCCAGTTGAGGACCTGTGAGGCGTCTGTTTCTCAAACTAGACACTCTAATGTATTTGTCCTCTTGCTCAGTTGTGCACCGGGGCCTCCCACTCCTCTTTCTATTCTGGTTAGAGGCAGTTTGCGCTGTTCTGTGAAGGGAGTAGTACACAGCGTTGTACGAGAGCTTCAGTTTCTTGGCAATTTCTCGCATGGAATAGCCTTCATTTCTCAGAACAAGAATAGGCTGACGAGTTTCAGAAGAAAGTTATTTGTTTCTGGCCATTTTGAGATTGTAATCGAATGCTCCAGATACTCAACTAGTCTCAAGAACGCCAGTTTTATTGCTTCTTTAATCAGCACAACAGTTTTCAGCTGTGTTAACATAATTGCAAAATGGTTTTCTAATGATCAATTAGCCTTTTAAAATGATAAACTTGGATTAGCAAACACAATGTGCCATTGGAACACAGGACTGATGGTTGCTGATAATGGGCCTCTGTACGCCTATGTAGATATTCAACAAAACATCAGCCGTTTCCAGCTACAATAGCCATTTACTACATTAACAATGTCTACAATGTATTTCTGATCAATTTGATGTTATTTTAATGGACAAAAAAATTGCTTTTCTTTCGAAAACAAGGCCATTTCTAAGTGACCCCAAACTTTTGAACGGTAGAGTATATACAGTGCCTTGCAAAAGTATTCATCCCCCTTGGCGTTTTTCCTATTTTGTTGCATTACAACCTGTAATTTAAATAGATTTTTATTTGGATTTCATGTAATGGACATACACAAAATAGTCCAAATTGGTGAAGTGAAATGAAAAAAATTAAAGAAATGAAAAAATATAGAATGGAAAAGTGGTGTGTGAATATGTAATCACCCCCTTTGATATGAAGCCCCTAAATAAGATCTGGTGCAACCAATTACCTTCAGAAGTCACATAATTAGTTAAATAAAGTCCACCTGTGTGCAATCTAAGTGTCACATGATCTGTCACATGATCTCAGTACATATACACCTATTCTGAGAAGCCCCAGAGTCTACAACACCACTAAGCAAGGGGCACCACCAAGCAAGCGGCACCATGAAGACCAAGGAGCTCTCCAAACAGGTCAGGGACAATGTTGTGGAGAAGTACAGATCATGGTTTGGTTATAAAAAAATATCAGAAACTTTGAACATCCCACGGAGCACCATTAAATCCATTTTTTTTAAATTGAAAGAATATGGCACACCAACAAACCTGCCAAGAGTGGGCTGCCCACCCAAACTCACGGACCAGGCAAGGAGGGCATTAATCAGAGAGGCAACTAAGAGACCAAAGATAACCCTAAAGGAGCTGCAAAGCTCCACAGCGGAGATTGGAGTATCTGTCCATAGAACCACTTTAAGCCGTACACTCCACAGAGCTGGGCTTTACGTAAGAGTGGCCAGAAAAAATGCCATTGCTTAAAAATACAAATAAGCAAACATGTTTGGTGTTCGCCAAAAGGCATGTGGGAGACTCCCCAAACATATGGTACTCTGGTCAGATGAGACTAAATTTGAGCTTTTTGGCCATCAAGGAAAACGCGATGTCTGGCGCAAACCCAACACCTCTCATCACCCCGAGAACACCATCCCCACAGTTAAGCATGGTGGTGGCAGCTTCATGCTGTGGGGATGTTTTTCATCGGCAGGGACTGGGAAACTGGTCAGAATTGAAGGAATGATGGATGGCGCTAAATACAGGGAAATTCTTGAGGGAAACCTGTTTTAGTCTTCCAGAGATTTGAGACTGGGACGGAGGTTCACCTTCCAGCAGGACAATGACCCTAAGCATACTGCTAAAGCAACACTTGTGTGGTTTAAGGGGAAACATTTAAATGTCTTAGAATGGCCTAGTCAAAGCCCATTCCTCAATCCAATTGAGAATCTGTGGTATGACTTAAAGATTGCTGTACACCAGCGGAACTCATCCAACTTAAAGGAGCTAGAGCAGTTTTGCCTTGAAGAATGGTCAAAAATCCCAGTGGCTAGATCAGGGGTGTCAAACGTACGGCCCGCGGGCCGGATCAGGCCCGCAAACGGGTTTAATCCGGCCCGCGAGATGATAAAAAAAAAAAAAATGTATAAAAAAGCGCTGCAATTTTTCAATAAAATAAACTGCTGTTCCAATTGCGTCCACTTGATGGCGCAATAGCAATTGTGTTAAGCAAGCAAACTGTTTATACCGGGGCAGAGCAAGTAGGTCAAGCATGTGCAGCCAATGAGCTACTTTGTTTTGCCCGCGATATTTATTACGGCTTCTACTTTTAACATTATGTGCTTTGGCACCCTCATTGCCCCAATATGTCTCTGTCAAAAAAGAGAAAAGTGGACGCAGAGTGCAGAGTGTTCCAAGAAAAATGGTCATCCTATTTAATCACGGAATTGAATGGGAAAGCTGTATGTTTGGTGTGTTCAGAGCATGTTGCAGTGCTGAAAGAATATAACCTTCGTCGCCACTATGTGAGTCTTCATGCCGACAAATATGACAACTTTCAAGGACAGCAGAGATGAGAGAAGGTGAATGAACTGTTGGCGGGTCTGAAGAAACAGCAGTCTGTGTTTACTCACAGCCGAGACATCAGTGACGCTGCAGTGAAAGCTAGCTACCTCATTGCTAATGAAATCGCAGTGGCTTCAAAACCATTTAGTGAGGGTGAATTTGTAAAAACATGCATGATGAAGGCAGCGGAGATTGTGTGCCCTGAAAAGCGGCAGGCTTTTTGCAAATATCAGCCTGACAAGAAACACAGTTGCAGACAGGATTTCCGATCTTTCAGTGGATTTGGACAACCAGTTGAAGCAAAAAGTAAAGTCATTTATTGCGTTTTCGGTTGCAATTGATGAAAGCACGGACATTACAGATGTTGCACAACTGGCCATTTTTTCATCCGCGGAGTTGATGACACATTGACCGTCACCGAGGAGTTCGTGGAGTTGGTGCCGATGACAGATACAAAGACAGCAGCTGATATTTTTACCGCACTCGTCGGCGCGCTGGACAGGGTCGGAGTGGACTGGTCCCGCGCTGTCAGCCTCGCTACAGATGGTGCGCCCTCAATGATCGGGAAAAAAGCAGGCGTTGTGACAAAGTTCAGAGAGAAAGTGCAATCTGCAAATGGAGGACGTGATTTTTGGACTTTTCACTGTATTTTGCACCAGGAGGCTTTGTGTTGCAAGTCATTAAAGATGGATAACGTCATGAAGGTGTTCATCCAAACTGTTAATTTCATCCGATCCAGAAGCCTGAATCACCATCAGTTTGACAGCCTTCTCAGAGAGAAAGACCACATCTATGGCCTGCCATACCACACTGAGGTAAGATGGTTAAGCCGAGGTGCTGTGCTGAGGCGTTTCTTTGATTTACGAGAAGAAATTGAACAGTTCATGGAAGAAAAGGGCAAACCAGTGTTAGAATTTCATTCCGCAGAATGGATGCCGGACCTTGCATTTATGGTGGATGTTACAGAGCACCTGAATAACTTGAACAAACAGCTGCAAGGGCGCAACAAAGTTGTCACGCAGTATTATGACAGCATACGTTCTTTCAAGTTGAAGCTGTCATTGTGGGAGACGCAACTTGCCGGTGGTGATGCAGCTCACTTCCTCTGTCTGAAAAATGTGTGCGCGACCCAACATGTGGCAGACATGAAGCGGTTCAAAGATAAAATAACTGGACTGTTACGGGAGTTTGAGCAACGCTTTCAGATTTATGTTTATATGTTTTTATGTTGATGTGCTATTGTTTTTAATTGATTTTATTTTATTTGTATATTTAACCTATTCTTGACTCTGTGGTTCTTGCACTTGTTTGGGGAACAGGATTTCATTATTTGTATCTACATTTCTGCCTGAGAAATGACACCCTGATATAGTTCTGTGATCTGTGAAACAGTTCTGTTAATCACTGAGGCATTGTGTGTTTGTGTGTTCTTTTTCTTTAGAATTTTCAAATAAACTTGACGTGTTTTATGATTAATAGTGATGTTGTGCTTGTACTATTTTGGACACACTGTCCTCAGGCTCCAGCTTTATGTTGTATGTTGATCGTATTAAAACAAAGAAAACAATCTGAAGTTGTTGTTTTTAAGTTATGTATACCATGATTTTTCCGGTCCGGCCCACTTGGGAATAGATTTTCCTCCATGTGGCCCCTGAGCTAAAATGAGTTTGACACCCCTGGGCTAGATGTTACGAACTTATAGAGACATACCCCAAGAGACTTGCAGCTGTAATTGCTGCAAAAGGTGGCTCTACAAAGTATTGACTTTCGGGGGGTGAATAGTTATGCACGCTCAAGTTTTCTGTTTTTTTGTCTTATTTCTTGTTTATTTCACAATAAAAAATATTTTGCATCTTCAAAGTGGTAGGTATGTTGTGTAAATCAAATGATACAAACCCCCCAAAAATGCATTTTAATTCCAGGTTGTAAGGCAACTGTCACGGATTCTGCTGAGACTGCCCTTCCTTCTTGCTCGGGCAGGCTTCGGCGTTCATCGTCACCGTAGTACTAGCTGCTGCCGCTCTATGTTAGATGTTTCTATGTTCACTTGATTGTTGTCTGTTGTTGCGCACTTGTTCCCCATTATGTTAGTTTGTCTGCCTATTTAACCTGTACACGTCCACTGTTTGTTGTGCCTGTTTATTGTATGTACGAGTGTCTTTAGTGTGAGCGGGTTTTGCTCCTCCTTTGTTGTTTTGGAGGATTTTCCTTGTATTTCTTTACTACTCAGTAAAGTGGTTCTTCATCTCATTCTGTGTCCTGCGCTTGACTCGGGCCTACCGCATTCCACCGACATTCGTGACAGAAACACGCACCATTATGGAGTCAGCAGGAGCAGCCGGAGTAACCGAGACGATGGAGCAACAAGTCCAACGTAAGGAAATCATGATTCAGACTCTCGGGGTCACAATGGAACGAGTATTCCAGACAATGGAACGATGGGAGAGAGGTGGTTTCCCGTCACCATCTCCAACCACTCAACCACCTACAACACTGGTCACCGCTTCGCCATCTGGGTCCAGTGGGATTCGGCTCTCGCTCCTGAGGGCAAATGACGGAACACCTTCCGGGTGCCAGGGATTTCTCCTCCAGGTCGAGCTGTACCTGGCCACCATTCACTCGGCGCCCTCGGGAGACGAGAGCGTGTCTGCCCTCATCTCCTGTCTATCGGGGAAGGCGCTGGAGTGGGCCAACGCCGAGTGGGGAGGAATAGACGCACGTACTGTCCGCTACGAGGATTTCACCCGCCGCTTCCGGGCGGTATTCGATCATCCCCCAGAGGGGAGGAGATGAGGAGCGCGCAGAAGTTCGTGCTGGAGTTCAGAACTTTAGCAGCCAGCGGGGGATGGAAGGAGAGGGCCCTGATCGACCAGTATCGCTGCAGCTTAAGGGAGGACGTCCGTCGGGAGCTGGCCTGCAAGGACACCGATCTCACCCTGGACCAACTGGTGGACATGTCCATCAGGTTGGATAACCTGTTGGCAGTCCGCGAACGTTCTGATCAGGGGCCGTCCATTCCATCCTCCAGCACCTCCGAGTATACCCCCATGGAGCTCGGAGGTGCTGCGGTTAGGGAGACGGGTAGAGGGACCGTCCCCTGCACCAACTGTGGCCGCAGAGGACACACTGCTGGTCGGTGCAGGGGAGGGTCCTCAGGAAGTCGAGGCAGCAGGCAGGGCACTGGTCGACCGTCTCAGGTGAGTAGGCACCCGACTCACCCAGAGCCTCCTGTTGCTAATTTGTGTATAGATATTGTTTATCCGGAAGTTTCCCTCCATTCCCAGCATAAGGCGCTAGTAGATTCAGGCGCGGCTGGGAATTTTATTGATCGCCAGTATGCTCGTGGTTTAGGGATTCCTACTGTGTCTGTTGATAAACCTTTCCCTGTGCACGCTTTAGATAGTCACCCGTTAGGGTCAGGCATAATCAGGGAGGTCACCACCCCACTTCTGATGAGGACGCAGGGGGGTCATGAGGAGAGGATTAGCCTCTATCTGATTGATTCTCCTGCGTATCCTGTGGTGTTGGGACTTCCCTGGTTAACCATTCATGACCCCACGATTTCATGGCAACAGAGGGCTCTTAAGGGATGGTCCGGTCAGTGTTCAGGAAGGTGTGTAGGAGTTTCCTTGGGGGCAACTACGGTGGAGAGTCCAAACCAGGTTTCCACTATGCACATTCCTGCCGAGTATGCCGATTTGGCTTCAGTAAAAAGAGGACGACTAAATTACCACCTCATCGTCCGGGGGATTGCGCGATAAATCTCCAGGTAGGAGCTGCACTTCCCCGGAGTCACGTGTATCCTTTGTCTCAGGAGGAGAAGGTGGCTATGGAGACATATGTCACCGAGTCTCTGAGACAGGGATACATTCGGCCATCCACTTCACCTGTCTCCTCAAGTTTCTTTTTTGTGAAGAAGAAGGATGGTGGCTTACGCCTGTGCATTGATTACCGTGGCTTAAATCAGATTACCATCAAGTACTGCTATCCATTACCCCTGATAGCTAGTATGACGGAATCATTGCACGGGGAACGCTTCTTCACAAAACTGGATCTCAGGAGTGCGTACAACTTAGTGCGTATCCGGGAGGGAGATGAGTGGAAGACGGCATTTAGTACCACCTCTGGACATTATGAGTATCTTGTCATGCCATACGGGTTAATGAATGCTCCTTCAGTCTTCCAATTATTTGTGGATGAGATTTTCAGGGACCTGCACGGAGCTGCCGCTCTATGTTAGATGTTTCTATGTTCACTTGATTGTTGTCTGTTGTTGCGCACCTGTTCCCCATTATGTTAGTTTGTCTGCCTATTTAACCTGTACACTGTTTGGTGTGCGTGTTTATTGTATGTACGAGTGTCTTTAGTATGAGCGGGTTTTGCTCCTCCTTTGTTGTTTTGGAGGATTTTCCTTGTATTTCTTTACTACTCAGTAAAGTGGTTCTTCATCTCATTCTGTGTCCTGTGCTTGACTCTGGCCTACCGAATTCCACCGACATTCGTGACAGCAACAAAATAGGAAAAATGCCAAGGGGGTTGAATAATTTTGCAAGCCACTGTATATATATATATATATATATATATATATATATATATATATATATATATATATATATATATATAGTACTAGTCAAAAGTTTGGACACACCTACTAATTCCAGGGTTTTTCGTTATTTTAACTTTTTTCTAAATTGAAGAATAATAGTGAAGACATCAAAACTATGAAACAACACATGGAATCATGTAATAAACAAAAAAGTGTTAAACACAGATTCTTCAAAGTAGCCACCCTTTGCCTTGATGACAGCTTTGCACACTCTTGGCATTCTCTCAAAAAGCTTCACGAGGTAGTCACCTGGAATGCATTTCAAGTAACAGGTGTGCCTTATTAAAAGCTAATTTGTGGAATTTATTTCCTTCTTAATGCGTTTGAGCCAATCAGTTATGTTGTGACAAGGTATGCAGAAGATAGCCCTATTTGGTAAAATACCAACTCCATATTATGGCAAGAACAGCTCAAATAATCAAAGAAAAACGTCAGTCCATCATTACCTGAAGACGTGAAGGTCAGTCAATCCGGAACATTTCAATAACTTTTTAAGTTTCTTCAAGTGCAGTCCCTAAAACCATCAAGCGCTATGATGAAACTGGTTCCCATGAGGACCGCCACAGGAAAGGAAGACCCAGAGTTACCTCTGCTGCGGAGGATAAGTTCATTAGAGTTAACTGCACCTCAGATTGCAGCCCAAATAAATGCTTCACAGAGTTCAAGTAACAGACACATCTCAAAATCAACTGTTCAGAGGAGACTGCTTGAATGGAATTGCTGCAAAGAAACCACTACTAAAGGACACCAGTAAGTAGAAGAGACTTGCTTGGGCCAAGAAACACGAGCAATGGACATTAGACCGGTGGAAATCTGTCCTTTGGTGTGATGAGTCCAAATGTGAGATTTTTGGTTCCAACTGCCGTGTCTTTGTGAGACGCGGTGTGGGTGAACGGATGATCTTCGCATGTGTGGTTCCCACTGTGAAGAATGGAGGAGGAGGTGTTATGGTGTGGGGGTACTTTGCTGGTGACACTGTCAGGGATTTATTTCGAATTCAAGGCACACTTAACCAGTATGTCTACCACAGCATTCTGCAGCGATCCGCCATCCCATCTGGTTGCGCTTAGTAGGACTATCATTTTTTTTTCAACAGGACAATGACCCAAAACACACCTCCAGGCTGTGTAAGGGCTATTTGACCAAGAAGGACAGTGATGCAGTGCTGCATCAGATGACCTGGCCTCCACAATTACCCGACCTCAACCCAATTGAGATGGTTTGGGATGAGTTGGACTGCAGAGTGAAGGAAATGCAGCCAACAAGTGCTCAGCATATGTGGGAACTCCTTCAAGACTGTTGGAAAAGTATTCCTCATGAAGCTGGTTGAGAGAATGCCTATAGTGTGCAAAGCTGTAATCAAGGCAAAGGGTAATTACTTTGAAGAATCTAAAATCTAAAATATATTTTGATTTGTTTAACACTTTTTTGGTTACTACATGATTCCATATGTGTTATTTCATAGTTTTGATGTCTTCACTATTATTCTACAATGTAGAAAATAGTAAAAATAAAGAAAAACCCTTGAATGAGTAGGTGTGTCCAAACTTTTGACTTGTACTGTATATATATACACACCCCTTCAAATTAGAGAACTTGGCTATTTCAGCCACACCTAACAGGTGTATAAAATCGAGCACACAGCCATGCAATCGTAGACAAACATTGGCATTAGAATGGCCTTATTGAAGAGGTCAGTGACTTTCAACGTGGCACCGTCATAGGATGCCACCTTTCCAACAAGTCAGTTCGTCATATTTCTGCCCTACTAGAACTGCCCCAGTCAACTGTAAGTGCTGTTATTGTGAAGTGGAAACTTCTAGGAGCAACAACGGCTCAGCCGCGAAGTGATAGGCCACACAAACTCACAGAATGGAACCGCAAATTGCTGAAGCGCGTACCGCGTAAACATCTTCTGACCTCGGTTGCAGAACTCACTACCTACATTGAGGGAAAAAAGTATTTGATCCCCTGCTGATTTTGTACGTTTGCCCACTGACAAAGAAATGATCAGTCTATAATTTTAATGTTAGGTTTATTTGAACAGTGAGAGACAGAATAACAACAACAAAAATCCAGAAAAACGCATGTCAAAAATGTTATGAATTGATTTGCATTTTAATGAGGGAAATAAGTATTTGACCCCTCTGCAAAACATGACTTAGTACTTGGTGGCAAACCCCTTGTTGGCAATCACAGAGGTCAGACGTTTCTTGTAGTTGGCCACCAGGTTTGCACACATCTCAGGAGGGATTTTGTCCCACTCCTCTTTGCAGATCTTCTCCAAGTCATTAAGGTTTCGAGGCTGACGTTTGGCAACTCGAACCTTCAGCTCCCTCCACAGATTTTCTATGGGATTAAGGTCTGGAGACTGGCTAGGCCACTCCAGGACCTTAATGCCCTGGCTGAGGGAAGGAGGTTCTCACCCAAGATTTGAAGGTACATGGCCCCGTCCATCGTCCCTTTGATGCGGTGAAGTTGTCCTGTCCCCTTAGCAGAAAAACACCCCCAAAGCATAATGTTTCCACCTCCATGTTTGACGGTGGGGATGGTGTTCTTGGGGTCATAGGCAGCATTCCTCCTCCTCCAAACACGGCGAGTTGAGTTGATGCCACAGAGCTCAATTTTGGTCTCATCTGACCACAACACTTTCACCCAGTTCTCCTCTGAATCATTCAGTTGTTCATTGGCAAACTTCAGACGGGCCTGTATATGTGCTTTCTTGAGCAGGGGGACCTTGCGGGCGCTGCAGGATTTCAGTCCTTCATGACATAGTGTGTTACCAATTGTTTTCTAGGTTACTATGGTCCCAGCTGCCATGAGATCATTGACAAGATCCTCCCGTGTAGTTCTGGGCTGATTCCTCACCATTCTCATGATCATTACAACTCCAAGAGATGAGATCTTGCATGGAGCCCCAGGCCGAGGGAGATTGACAGTTCTTTTGTGTTTCTTCCATTTGCGAATAATCGCACCAACTGTTGTCACCTTCTCACCAAGCTGCTTGGCGATGGTCTTGTAGCCCATTCCAGCCTTGTGTAGGTCTACAATCTTGTCCCTGACATCCTTGGAGAGCTCTTTGGTCTTGGCCATGGTGGAGAGTTTGGAATCTGATTGATTGATTGCTTCTGTGGACAGGTGTCTTTTATACAGGTAACAAGCTGAGATTAGGAGCACTCCCTTTAAGAGTGTGCTCCTAATCTCAGCTCGTTACCTGTATAAAAGACACCTGGGAGCCAGAAATCTTTCTGATTGAGAGGGGGTCAAATACTTATTTCCCTCATTAAAATGCAAATCAATTTATAACATTTTTTACATGTTTTTTTCTGGATTTTTTTGTTGTTATTCTGTCTCTCACTGTTCAAATAAACCTACCATTACAATTATAGACTGATCATTTCTTTGTCAGTGGGCAAACGTACAAAATCAGCAGGGGATCAAATACTTTTTTCCCTCACTGTAGTTCCAAACTGCCTCTGGAAGCAACATCAGCACAAGAACTGTTCGTCGGGAGCTTTTTGAAATGGGTTTCCATGGCTGAGCAGCCACACACAAGCCTTAGATCACCATGCGCAATGCCAAGCTAAGAGCATTGTATTTTGTACAAATCATTCCCTAAGTTCTAGACCTCAGCTGAATATGGTAATTAATGGTGTGGCTGTTGAACAAGTTGAGGAGACTAAATTACTTGGTGTTACCTTAGATTGTAAACTGTCATGGTCAAAACATATAGATTCAATGGATGTAAAGATGGGGTGAGGTCTGTCCGTAATAAAGAGATGCTCTGCTTTTTTGAGACCCCACTCCACAAAGCAAGTCCTACAGGCTCTAGTTTTATCTTATCTTGATTATTGTCCAGTCATATGTTCAAGTGCTGCAAATAAAGATCTAGTTAAGCTGCAGCTTGCCCAGAATAGAGTGGCACGTCTTGCTCTTCATTGTAATCAGAGGGCTAATATTTATACTATGCATGCCAGTGTCTCTTGGCTAAGAGTTGAGGAAAGACTGACTGCATCACTTCTTGTTTTTATAAGAAACATGAATGTGTTGGAAATTCCAAATTGTTTGCATAGTTAACCTACACACAGCACTGACACACACACTTACCCCACCAGACATGCCACCAGGGGTCTTTCACAGTCCCCAGGTCCAGAACAAATTCAAGGAAACGAACAGTATCATACAGAGCCACGAGTGCATGGAACTCCCTTCCATCTTATATAGTGCAAGTGAACAGCAAACCTGGTTTAAAAAAAGAAATAAAGCAACACCTCACGGCACAACGCCTCCGCCCTACTTGTTGTGTGTATGTACTGACATGTATGTGTAACTGATAGATGCACACACACACTACATGTTAATGTTTTTAAATGTATGTAAATTGTAAAGTATTTTGTCTGTAATGTCGTTTTCATTATATGCCGGACCCCAGTAAGACTAGCTGTCGCCACCTTTATGCCAAGGCAGAGAAGTGTATGTTTTTCCAGCAGTCCGTCTCCTTCCTCGGATACCGCATTACCACCTCAGGGGTGGAGATGGAGGGGAATCGCATTTCAGCCGTGAGTAATTGGCCGACTCCCACCACGGTTAAGGAGGTGCAGCGCTTTCTGGGCTTTGCCAACTACTATCGGAGGTTCATCCGGGGCTTTGGCAAGGTCACAGCTCCCATTACATCTCTGTTGAAGGGTGGACCGTCCCGGCTCCGCTGGTCTGCTGAGGCTGACCTGGCCTTCAGGAAACTGAGGGGTCTGTTCACCTCAGCCACGGTACTGGCCCACCCCGATCCATCACTACCGTTTGTAGTGGGGGTGGATGCGTCCGAGGTAGGGATAGGCGCTGTCCTATCTTTTTTTTATTTATTTTTTTATTTCACCTTTATTTAACCAGGTAAACCAGTTGAGAACAAGTTCTCATTTACAACTGCGACCTGGCCAAGATAAAGCAAAGCAGTGCGATAAAAAACAACAACACAGAGTTACATATGGGGTAAAACAAAACAAAGTCAAAAATACAACAGATATACATATATATACAGTGTGTGCAAATTTAGCAAGTTATGGAGGTAAGGCAATAAATAGGCTATAGTGCAAAATAATTACAATTTAGTATTAACACTGGAATGATGTGCAAGAGATGATGTGCAAATAGAGATACTGGGGGTACAAATGAGCAAAATAAATAACAATATAGGGATGAGGTAGTTGGGCGGGCTAATTTCAGATGGGCTGTGTACAGGTGCAGTGATCGGTAAGGTGCTCTGACAACTGATGCTTAAAGTTAGTGAGGGAGATAAGTGTCTCCAGCTTCAGAGATTTTTGCAATTTGTTCCAGTCATTGGCAGCAGAGAACTGGAAGGAATTGCGGCCAAAGGAGGTGTTGGCTTTGGGGATGACCAGGGAGATATACCCGCTGGAGCGCAGACTACGGGTGGGTGTTGCTATGGTGACCAATGAGCTAAGATAAGGCGGGGATTTGCCTAGCAGTGATTTATAGATGGCCTGGAGCCAGTGGGTTTGGCGACGAATATGTAGTGAGGACCAGCCAACAAGAGCGTACAGGTCACAGTGGTGGGTATTATATGGGGCTTTGGAGACAAAACGGATGGCACTGTGATAGACAACATCCAATTTGCTGAGTAGAGTGTTGGAGGCTATTTTGTAAATGACATCGCCGAAGTCAAGGATCGGTAGGATAGTCAGTTTTACGAGGGCATGTTTGGCAGCATGAGTGAAGGAGGCTTTGTTGCGAAATAGGAAACCGATTCTAGATTTAACTTTGGATTGGAGATTCTTAATGTGAGTCTGGAAGGAGAGTTTACAGTCTAACCAGACACCTAGATATTTGTAGTTGTCCACATACTCTAGGTCAGACCCGTCTAGAGTAGTGATTCTAGTCGGGTGGGCGGGTGCAAGCAGCGTTCGGTTGAAGAGCATGCATTTAGTTTTACTAGTGTTTAAGAGCAGTTGGAGGCTACTGAAGGAGTGTTGTATGGAATTGAAGCTCGTTTGGAGGTTTGTTAACACAGTGTCCAATGAAGGGCCAGATGTATACAAAATGGTGTCGTCTGCGTAGAGGTGGATCTGAGAATCACCAGCAGCAAGAGCGACGTCATTGATATACACAGAGAAAAGAGTTGGCCCAAGAATTGAACCCTGTGGCACCCCCATAGAGACTGCCATAGGTCCAGACAACAGGCCCTCCGATTTGACACATTGAACTCTATCTGAGAAGTAGTTGGTGAACCAGGCGAGGCAGTCATTTGAGAAACCAAGGCTATTTAGTCTGCCAATAAGAATGCGGTGGTTGACAGAGTCGAAAGCCTTGGCCAGGTCAATGAAAACGGCTGCACAGTACTGTCTATTATCGATCGCGGTTATAATATCGTTTAGGACCTTGAGCGTGGCTGAAGTGCACCCATGACCAGCTCGGAAACCGGATTGCATAGCGGAGAAGGTACGGTGGGATTCGAAATGGTCGGTGATCTGTTTGTTGACTTGGCTTTCAAAAACTTTTGAAAGGCAGGGCAGGATGGATATGGGTCTGTAACAGTTTGGATCTAGAGTGTCACCCCCTTTGAAGAGGGGGATGACCGCGGCAGCTTTCCAATCTCTGGGGATCTCAACGCTCGGGCACACCACCCAAGCTCCACCCCTGTGCCTTCTTCTCTAAGAAGCTCAGCCCGGTGGAGCAGAACTACGGCGTTGGTGCTCGGGAGCTTGGGGGGCCTTCAGTACCTCGTGGAATACTAAAAGACCAGGCTCACCGGTAGGAGCGAGTACTCTGGTGGGCCATACGGATAACTTTTAATCTCCCCTTACTCGCATCCCCTTTCACGCCATCTTGCTGTGGGGGAACCAGTCAAAATCTCTCCGGGTACTCATCGACTCTGGGGCCGATGAGAGCTTTATGGATTCTACACTGGCGTCCGAGCTGGGCATCCCCACTCAGCCCTATAGGCCGGGTCACCCACAATACCACCCCCATCATCCAATGAGTATCAGGGAACCATAGCGAGACGATCCAATTCCTGCTAATTAAGTATCCTCAGGTTCCCGTGGTATTGGGCTTCTCTTGGCTCCAGCGACACAACCCCTTTATTGACTGGTCTACTGGTGCCATCATGGGCTGGAGCCCGTTCTGCCATGCTCATTGCCTGAAGTCAGTGCAGCCTGCCCCGGGACGTCTTCCTGGGGGCTCGGAATTTGCCTCGGACCTCTCCGCCATTCCCGCGGAGTACCAGGACCTCTGGGCCACTTCGCTTCTTCTGCCGCACCGACCCTACGACTGCGGAATCGACCTTCTCCCAGGCACTACTCCGCCCCGAGGATGACTGTACTCGCTGTCGGGTCCGGAGACCAAGGCTACAGAGACCTACATTGAGGACTCCCTAGCTGCCGGGTTCATCTGTCCTTCTGCCTCCCCTGCCGGTGCAGGGTTCTTCTTTATGGAGAAGAAGGACAAAACCCTGCGCCTGTGCATCGACTACCGGGGCCTCAACAACATCACGGTGAAGAACCGCTACCCGCTACCACTCATCTCCTCAGTCTTCGAGCCGCTCCAGGGGGCCAACGTGTTCTCCAAGCTGGACCTACGGAATGCCTACCACCTGGTGGGAATTCGGGAGGGGGACGAGTGGAAGACTGCCTTCAACATGGCCAGCGGTCACTACGAGTATCTGGTCATGCCATTTGGCCTTACCAATGCTCCAGCTGTGTTCCAGGCCCTGGTTAATGATGTTCTCCGCGACATGTTGAACCGGTTCGTCTTCGTCTACCTCGACGACATACTCGTCTTCTCCCGCTCCGGCCTAAGAACACGTGCTCCACGTCTGACAGGTCCTCCAACGCCTCCTGGAGAACAAGCTTTTTGTGAAAGCGGAGAAATGCGAATTCCATCGCTCCACCATCCCCTTCCTGGGCTACATCATCGCTGCAGGGAGTGTACAGATGGATCCCGGGAAGGTGAGAGCGGTGGTGGATTGGCCCCAGCCTACGCCGAGTGCAGCTGCAACATTTCCCGGAGTTACAGCACCCTGGCTTCCCCCTGTCTGCACTCACCTCTCCCAAGGTTCCGTTCACATTGTCCCCAGCTGCTGACCGGGCATTCCGCTCATGTTTCACCACTGCTCCCATCTTCGTTCATCCTGACCCGTCCCACCAGTTCGTGGTGGAGGCCGATGCTTCGGATGTCGGAGTGGGGGTGGTCCTGTCCCAACGTTCGGCCCTGGACCTCAAGTTACATCCCTGTGCCTTCTTCTCCCATCGCCTGAACACCACGGAGAGGAATTACGATGTGGGGAATCGTGAGCTTCTTGCGGTGAAGATGGCGTTGGAGGTGTGGCGGCACTGGCTGGAGGGGGCGGAACATCCGTTAATTGTGTGGACATACCACAAGCACTTGGAATATATCCGCACCGCCAAGCGTCTCAATTCCAGGCAAGCTACGTGGGGCCTGCTTTTCACCCGGTTCAATTTCTCCCTCTCATACCGACCGGGATCCAAGAATGTCAAGCCAGATGCGCTGGCAAGTCAGTAAGACGGGTCCAGATCATCACGCCAGCCCTTGCCAGCCCCAGCTTCTCTGCAGACTCCGTCGGTAGATACTCCTCAAACAACATGTAGTACCCACCTGGGTTAAGCCGGCGTTCGTTAGATTTTGCTAGGGCGACAGAGGCTCACTACACATCAATTAAGGTAAGGACGTATACCACACTCAAGGTAAGATAGTGTACCACCTTATACAGTGAGCTCCAAAAGTATTGGGACAGTGACACATTTTTTGTTGTTTTGGCTGTGTACTCCAGAACTTTGGATTTGAAATGGTACAATCTCTATGAGGTTGAAGTGCAGACTGTCAGGTTTATTTTGAAGGTATTTTCATCCATATCTGGTGAACCGTTCAGAATATACAGCATTTTTTGTACATAGTCCCCC
Organism: Coregonus clupeaformis; assembly: GCF_020615455.1. Classification (NCBI taxonomy): domain Eukaryota; kingdom Metazoa; phylum Chordata; class Actinopteri; order Salmoniformes; family Salmonidae; genus Coregonus; species Coregonus clupeaformis. Next base: position 4,239,267 of record NC_059197.1, read on the forward strand.
CCATTTTAGGGGACCAAAAGTATTGAGACAAATTCACTTATATATGTGTATTAAAGTAATCAAACGTTTTGTATTTGGACCCATATTCCTAGCACGCAATGATTACATTGAGCTTCTGACTCTACAAACTTGTTGGATGCATTTGCTGTTTGTTTTGGTTGTGTTACAGATTATTTTGTGCCCAATAGAAATGAATGATAAATAATGTATTGTGTCACTTTGGAGTGAATTTTATTGTAAATAAGAATAGAATTTGTTTCTAAACACTTCTACATTCATGTGGATGCTACCATGATTATGAATAGTCCTGAATGAATCGTGTATAATGACGAGGTGACAAAGTTACAGACGCACAAATATCATACCCCCAAGACATGCTAACCTTTCACCATTACAATAACAAGGGAGGTTAGCATTTTTGGGGTGGTATGATATTTATGCCTCTGTAACATTCTCGCTGCATCGTTCGCAGGGGGACGACATGTTTACTGTTGCCTTGTTGTCCAATAGATTAGTTGGTCACCAGTGTGATAGATTTGTGGTCAGAGTTCTACTGCCTGTTTTTGCTCATGAGCGCTACTTTTGAAACTACTGGCTGAAATGATACAAAACCTCTGTAGTATCACTTTAATTTGTATAGCGCTTTTCAATACAGAGGACTCCAAATAGGCAAAAACATAGAAAGCAAAAACCAGCAAAGACAAAAAAATCCACAAAGAATCAATATCAGTGCTGAAAAAAGGCTTTGCAGCTAGGTTAGTCTGTATCATAATGGTCTTGACCGACTGACAGTCTTTAAACTTTTATCCAATTACAGTCTTGCATAATAATATTTTAGCAGAACATCTGAAAAATACCTATCTTTGTTCAGTGAACCCACGTTCAGAGTTAAGGGAGAGAAATGCTCAATTCTCAATAAAGATTTCCCCTAATCAAATCTAGCATCAAAGGACAGCATGCCATTTACCTTCACCAGAATGATGAAGGTTCAAAAAGGACTTATTTGAAAAAGTAGATCTCATCTCTTATTCAATTTTAAAACAGATGTGACAAGTTTTTGCACACATAATGACATCATGCAGTGGCAGCTTACAAAAAAGGATTGCCGTTACAGTGCAGTATAACTGCAGTACACAGTGCAGTATAGCTGTAGTACACAGTACAGTATAACAGCAGTCAGGCTCCAAGTACGGCGTACAAAATAACAGTTATTTGTAGTGTAGTAACTATGCAGTACAATGCAATTTTCTGCAGTTATTCAGCAAGTACTGCATCCAAAATAACACAGTACACTGCAGTTACTGCACAACTGCAATCTTTTCTGTAAGGGAGTGCTGGGAAAGAATCCACGGTTTAACCCTATTACGAGGTCTCATGGCAGGTTCAGGATGCACATTTTTGGCTCATTTTGACAATGACTCTTTTCATTGTTAAGGCGAAGGGGATTATCTTACTGGAACATATTACTGGAAATAAAAAAGAATACACATTGATATCCACTAGAGAGTGCTGTTTGCCAATATCAACAGATGATCATTGTGTAGTCAGCCCGAGCCAAATAGAGAGGGTGGGCTGTGGACAGACTGAAATTATTTTGATCATCACATTGAACAAGTAGTGTGAATGGAAGAGAAATGGCTGTTGAGGAAGTTGCATGTAGTATAAAATTGCATAATCAATTGATAGTCGTAAATTTACATACACCTTAGCCAAATAAATTTAAACTCAGTTTTTCACAATTCCTGACATTTATATCCTAGTACAAATGTTCTATAGGATTGAGGTCAGGGCTTTGTGATGGCCACTCCAATACCTTGACTTTGTTGTCCTTAAGCCATTTTGCCACAATTTTGGAAGTGTGCTTGGGGTCATTGTCCATTTGGAAGACCCATTTGCGACCAAGCTTTAACTTCCTGACTGATGTCTTGAGATGTTGCTTCAATATATCCACATAATTTTCCTTCCTCGTGATGCCATCTATTTTGTGAAGCGCACCAGTCCCTCCTGCAGCAAAGCACCCCCATAGCATGATGCTGCCACCCACGTGCTTCACGGTTGGGATGGTGTTCTTCGGCTTGCAAGCCACCCCCTTTTCCTCCAAACATAACAATGGTCATTATGGCCAAACAGTTGTATTTTTGTTTCATCAGACCAGAGGACATTTCTCCAAAAAGTATGATATTTGTCCCCATGTGCAAACCATAGTTGCAAACCATAGTCTGGCTTTTTTATGGTTTTGGAGCAGTGGCTTCTTCCTTGCTGAGCGGCCTTTCAGGTTATGTCGATATAGGACTTGTTTTACTGTGGATATAGATACTTATGTACCTGTTTCCTCCAGCATCTTCACAAGGTCGTTTGCTGTTGTTCTGGGATTGAGTTGCACTTTTCGCACCAAAGTACGTTCATCTCTAGGAGACAGAACGCGTCTCCTTCCTGAGCTGTATGACGGCTGCGTGGTCCCATTGTGACACTCTGGCTCCATGGACTTTGATTATTGAGCCAGGGTTGTTCATTTTCATTTGGGTGTATTTCTATGTTGGGTTTTCTAGTTGTTCATTTCTATGTTTAGAGTGTTCTTGTTAGTCATATGACTCCCAATCGGAGGTAACGAGTGTCAGCTGTCGGCTCGTTATCTCTGATTGGGAGCCATATTTAAACTGTGTGTTTTCACCTTGTCTTTGTGGGTTTTTGTTCCGTGTTTCAGTCGATGTACTGTTGGACTTCACGTTTCGTCGTTGTTTGTTGTTTTATCGTGGTTTCTTTATTAATAAAGTCTACGATGTTCGCTCAACCCGCTGCGCTTTGGTCTACTCATTCGTCAGACGACCGTGACAGAAAAACCCACCACAAAAGGACCAAGCAGCGTGTCCAGGAGCAAGACAGCTGGACATGGGAGGAGGCGCCGGGTAAGGAGATCGAGAGGCTGGCGATGGCCCAGGTGGGCAAATCGTGGTCCTGGGAGGACATGCTCGGGGGCAAGGGACCTTGGGGGAGGATCAAGGCCCTGGCGAGAGAGGAGCAACGGCGTCAGCAGGGCCATCGTTGGAAGGACGAGAGGCAACCCCAAAAAAAATTTTTGGGGGGGCACATGGCTTGGGCGGCTGGGCAGCAGGAGGCTGCCACAGGGAGATGTGGAGAGAAGGCTATCGGATTACGGGAGCCATTGGCGAGTAGAGGGAGGGAAGTTGTTGTGGCACGGCGTGAGAGACTGATGTGTGTTACCAGTCCGGTCCGGCCCGTTCCTGATCCCCAGTTAAGGCCAGTGGTGTGTGTTCCCGGTACGGACCGACCTGTTCCTACTCCACGCATCAGGCCCACGGTGTGCGTCGCCAGCCCAGCTCGGCCTGTTCCTGCTCCACGCACCAGGGATATGGTGCGCCTCGCCAGCCCGGCCCGGCCTGTTCCGGCCACTCGCACCAGGGATACGGTGCGCGTCGCCAGCCCAGCCCGGCCTGTTCCTGCTCCACGCACCAGGGATACGGTGCGCTTCGCCAGCCCGGCCCGGCCTGTTCCGGCCACTCGCACCAGGGATACGGTGCGCGTCGCCGGCCCGGCCTGTTCCGGCCACTCGCACCAGGGATACGGTGCGCTCGCCAGCCCGGCCCGGCCTGTTCCTGCTCCACGCACCAGGGATACGGTGCGCTCGCCAGCCCGGCCCGGTCTGTTCCGGCCACTCGCACCAGGGATACGGTGCGCGTCGCCAGCCCAGCCCGGCCTGTTCCTGCTCCACGCACCAGGGATACGGTGCGCTTCGCCAGCCCGGCCCGGCCTGTTCCGGCCACTCGCACCAGGGATACGGTGCGCGTTGCCAGCCCGGCCCGGCCTGTTCCGGCCACTCGCACCAGGGATACGGTGCGCGTCGCCAGCCCAGCCCGGCCTGTTCCTGCTCCACGCACCAGGGATATGGTGCGCTTCGCCAGCCCGGCCCGGCCTGTTCCGGCCACTCGCACCAGGGATACGGTGCGCGTCGCCAGCCCAGCCCGGCCTGTTCCTGCTCCCCGCACTAGCCCTGAGATGCGTGTCCTCAGCCTGGGACCACCTGTTCCGGCACCACGCATCAGGCCTACAGTGCGTCCCCAGGGTCCAGCATGCCCTGTTGCTGCTCCCCGCACTAGCCCTGAGATGCGTGTCCTCAGCCTGGGACCACCAGTTCCGGCACCACGCATCAGGCCTACGGTGCGTCCCCAGGGCCCAGCATGCCCTGTTCCTTCTCCCCGCACTAGCCCTGAGATGCGTGTCCTCAGCCCGGGACCACCAGTTCCGGCACCACGCATCAGGCCTACAGTGCGTCTCAGCCGGCCAGAGTCTGCCGTCTGCCCAACGGCGCCTGAACTGCCCGTCTGCCCAACGGCGCCTGAACTGCCCGTCTGCCCAACGGCGCTTGAACTGCCCGTCTGCCCAACGGCGCTAAAGCCGCCCGTCTGTACTGAGCCTGCAAAGCCGCCCGTCTGCCATGAGCCTTCAGAGCCGTCCGCCAGATCGGAGCCGCTAGAGCCGTCCAGCCAGGATCCGCCAGAGCCGTCCAGCCAGGATCCGCCAGAGCCGTCCAGCCAGGATCCGCCAGAGCCGTCCAGCCAGGATCCGCCAGCCAGCCAGGATCCGCCAGAGCCAGCCAGCCAGGATCCGCCATTTAGTCCGGTACTGCCCCTTAGCCCGGTGCTGTCCTTTATCCTGGTGCTGCCCCTTATCCTGGTGCTGCCCCTTATCCTGGTGCTGCCCCTTATCCTGGTGCTGCCCCTTAGTCCGGTGCTGCCCCTTAGTCCGGTGCTGCCCCTTAGTCCGGTGCTGCCCCTTAGTCCGGTGCTGCCTCTTAGTCCGGTGCTGCCCCTTAATCCAGTGGGGTTAAATGGGAGGGTGGTCATTTGGAGGAGGCTACGTAAGCGGGTAGTGACTATGGTGGGGTGGGGACCACGACCAGTGCCAGAGCCGCCACCATGGACAGACGCCCACCCAGACCCTCCCCTAGACTGTATGCTGGTGCGCCCGGAGTTCGTACCTTTAGGGGGGGGTACTGTGACACTCTGGCTCCATGGACTTTGATTATTGAGCCAGGGTTGTTCATTTTCATTTGGGTGTATTTCTATGTTGGGTTTTCTAGTTGTTCATTTCTATGTTTAGAGTGTTCTTGTTAGTCATATGACTCCCAATCGGAGGTAACGAGTGTCAGCTGTCGGCTCGTTATCTCTGATTGGGAGCCATATTTAAACTGTGTGTTTTCACCTTGTCTTTGTGGGTTTTTGTTCCGTGTTTCAGTAGATGTACTGTTGGACTTCACGTTTCGTCGTTGTTTGTTGTTTTATCGTGGTTTCTTTATTAATAAAGTCTACGATGTTCGCTCAACCCGCTGCGCTTTGGTCTAGTCATTCGTCAGACGACCGTGACACCCATGGTGTTTATACTTGCGTACTATTGTTTGTACAGATGAACGTTGTACCTTCCGGCATTTGGAATTTGCTCCCAAGGATGAACCAGACTTGTGGAGGTCTACAATTCTTTTTCTGAGGTCTTGGCTGATTTCTTTTGATTTTCCCATGATGTCAAGCAAAGAGGCACTGAGTTTGAAGGTAGGCCTTGAAATACATCCACAGGTACACCTCCAATTGACTCAAATTATGTAAATTAGCCTATCAGAAGCTTCTAAAGCCATGACATCATGTTCTGGAATTTTCCAAGCTGTTTAAAGGCACAGTCAACTTAGTATATGTAAACTTCTGACCCACTGGAATTGTGATACAGTGAATTATAAGTGAAATAATCTGTCTGTAAACAATTGTTGGAAAAAGTACTTGAGTCATGCACAAAGTAGATGTCCTAACCGACTTGCCAAAACTATAGTTTGTTAACAAGAAATTTGTGGAGTGGTTGATAAACGAGTTTTAATGACTCCAACCTAAGTGTATGTAAACTTCCGACTTCAACTGTATATAGGTCATGGTATAGGTAAGTAAATTATATTTCAGAGGTAAAACCATTGTTTTGTTTTCTGCAGTAGTTTGTGGCACTTAAGGCTTGTCTGTGTTTTTAATAATAGAACATGCAAAGCCATGGAGACTGAATAATTGACAGGACTGCAATTTGTGACGTTTGGGTTTGGCTGCTGGCCAGGTAGGCTGCAATCCTTTACTGTAACCCCAATAAATTACTGAGAGCACTAGCCTTACGGGAGAGAGCCTTTATATAAATAAATAAAAAACGAAGAATGATTTGTGTTTTAAGAACATTGAATGTAGGCTCACCAAATTATTTTGAATTGTGTTCAAGTAGTCCCTTATTGCGGTGCTGTTAGGACAAAGATCAGTGATATATTAAAGGCACAGTATGTACAATTTACAGCTGCTCAATAGTTGTTTTGATTGATTATATATTTTACTCATTGATCCTTAATACTGTCATTTATAATTGCCTTATGAGCCAGTAACCTTACCGTCACTGGTAACACTTTACTTGACACCCAGTGTCATAACACATTACGACACGTTCATAATATGTCATAACAGCTGACATAATTTGTCATAACCTGTCATAATATGGTCATAACACTGTCATTACCCATATATTTACACCTGTTGTGTCACATATTGCGTTATTTCATGGCTGGTTATGACAACTACATAAGTGTCAAAACCAACATTTATTCAAATTAGTTTATTCTCTGCCAAGAAGTTTCCTTTTGTTTGAAAGTTTGTCTCTTAAACCCTTTGTTTTTTTTTCATCATATTTTAAATAACTTGTAGAAGATACACTTTATGACACTGTCAAGAAGCATTATGACCATCATTTTCATATAAGCCAGATAGGCCTATCACGTACATGCCCTTATATCAGTCATCAGTCAAAAAGAGGGTGTCTTGTCCTGCTCCTGAAATCTGCTCCTGCATTCATCCCAGTTATCAGCAACAGAGCATTGGGGTAGGTGCATGTCTGACATCAATTTGTGCGCAATTACAATGATAATTTAACATGGTCAATTAAAAAAGATATACAGTATATATCATAAACATACTGTTGACACGTAGGCTATGGTGTAATGGAATGTTTTGCCTTGTGTGGTAGGTTTTGTGGATTTTGACACCCTTATGTAGGCAATATCTGTCACAACAGGTCAAAATATATGACAGTGTTATGACCATATTATAACAGGTTATGACAAGTTATGTTAGCTGTTATAACATATTATGACATGCGGTTATGACTCTGGGTGTCAGGTAAAGTGTTACCCTGTCACTATCATGACCCAAAAGTTGTATGCCCATAACTCTATTTGTTTGTTTTGTTGTCATTTGAGTCTTTGTAAACAAATCATGAATAGCTTCAAAATATGTTTAAAACTATCATATTGAGCTCAAGGACTATTGCTCCTTACATCTATAGCTCTGTCAATGATTTTCGGAGTGGTAGGCTAATATTTCCTGAAGATGTAGCCAAGCTAGTTATATGGTGGGGCTGCCATTTAAACACAGATCTGGATTGTGGTTTGAACATGACCACAGAGTCTTCATCCAAATAATAGAGCCCACTACATAGGCTTTGTCTCCATTTCCACCAAATAACCAAATCATGTATCAGGATTATAGAGAATAGAGTCATGTAGTGTATATATAGATATGCCAGCTGCATGTTCCCGACACTGACATGCATTTCTTTATCCTTGTCTTTATGCCTATCTCCCATGTCAATATGCCTTGCCTATTGCTGTTTCGGTTAGTTCTAACTGTACTTTTTCAATGTAGAGCACCCAGTCCTGCTCAACCTGTCTCAGATAGATCCTTTGTCTCACCCCCCACACACGCGGAGACCGGCTCAATCGGTGCCTCCAGTGATGATATCTCTTTCATCTTTACCCAATGCTTAGGTTTACCTCCACTGTACTCATATCCTTCCATATCCTTGTCTGTACATAATGCCCTGAATCTATTCTACCACGCCCGGAAATCGGCCCCTTTTTTTCTCTGTACCCAACCTTATTCTAGTCCTCCTCTGTTCCTCTGGTGAAGTAGAGGTTAACCCAGCCCCTGTAGCCCCCAGTATCACTCCTGCTCCCCAGGCGCTATCATTTGTTGACTTCTGTAATCGCAAAAGCCTTGGTTTCTTGCATGTTAACATCAGAAGCCTCCTCCCTAAGTTTGAGTTATTCACTGCGTTAGCACACTCAGCCAACCCTGATATTCTAGCAGTGTCTGAATCCTGGCTTAGGAAGGCCACCAAAGATTCTGACATTTCCATTCCCAACTACAACATTTTCCGTCTAGATAGAACTGCCAAAGGGGGCGGAGTTGCAATCTACTGTAGCGATAGCCTGCAGAGCTCTATCATACTATCCAGGTCTGTGCCCAAACAGTTTGAGCTTCTACTTCTAAAAATCCACCTTTCTAGAAATAAGTCTCTCACTGTTGCCGCTTGCTACAGACCCCCCTCAGCCCCCAGCTGTGCCCTGGACACCATATGTGAATTGATTGCCCCCCATCTATCCTCAGAGTTCGTATTGCTTGGTGACCTAAACTGGGATATGCTTAACACCCCAGCCGTCCTACAATCTAAACTAGATGCCCTCAATCTCACACAAATTATCAAGGAACCTACCAGGTACAACCCTAAATCCGTTAACATGGGCACCCTCATAGATATAATCCTGACTAATTTACCCTCTAAATACACCTCTGCTGTCTTCAACCAGGATCTCAGCGATCACTGCCTCATTGCCTGCGTCCGTAATGGGTCCACGGTCAAACGACCACCCCTCATCACTGTCAAACGCTCTCTAAAACACTTCAGCGAGCAGACCTTTCTAATTGACCTGGCCCGGGTATCCTGGATGGATATTGATCTCATTCCGTCAGTAGAGGATGCCTGGTTGTTCTTTAAAAGTGCTTTCCTCTCCATCTTAAATAAGCATGCCCTTTTTAAAAAATGCAGACTAAGAACAGATATAGCCCCTGGTTCACACCAGACTTGACTGCCCTTGACCAGCACAAAAACATCCTGTGGCGTACAGCATTAGCATCGAACAGCCCCCGCGATATGCAACTTTTCAGGGAAGTCAGGAACCAATATCCACAATCAGTTAGTAAAGCAAAGGCTAACTTTTTCAAACAGAAATTTGCATCCTGTACTCCAAAAAGTTTTGGGACACTGTAAAGTCCATGGAGAATAAGAGCACCTCCTCCCAGCTTCCCACTGCACTGAGGCTAGGAAACACTGTCACTACCGATAAATCTACGATAATCGAACATTTCAACAAGCATTTTGCTACGGCTGGCCATGCTTTCCACCTGGCTACCCCTACCCCGGCCACCAGCGCTACACACTCCGCTGCAACTTGCACCCTCCGCTGCACCCTCCGCTGCAACTTGTCCATGACCCTTTCTTTCTAAAATTAGCCACCGAAATTGTCGCAACCCCTATCACCAGCCTGTTCAACCTCTTTCTTATCGTCTGAGACTCCGTGGCCTCCAACTGCTCTTAAACGCTAGTAAAACTAAATGCATGCTCTTCAATCGAACGCTGCTTGCACCCGCCTGCCCAACTAGAATCACTACTCTTGGCAGTTCTGACTTAGAATATGTGGACAACTACAAATTCCTAGGTGTCTGGTTAGACTGTAAACTCTCCTTCCAGACTCACATTAAGCATCTCCAATCCAAAGTTAAATCTAGAATCGGCTTCCTATTTTGCAACAAAGCCTCGTTCACTCATGCTGCTAAACATGCCCTCGTAAAACTGACTATCCTACCGATCCTTGACTTCGGCGATGTCATTTACAAAATAGCTTCCAACACTCTACTCAGCAAATTGGATGTAGTCTATCACAGTGCCATCCATTTTGTCACCAAAGCCCCATATACTACCCACCATTGTGACCTGTACGCTCTCGTCGCCAAACCCACTGGCTCCAGGTCATCTATAAATCCCTTCTAGGCAAATCCCCGCCTTATAATAATATAATATGCCATTTAGCAGACGCTTTTATCCAAAGCGACTTACAGTCGTGATCTTAGCTCATTGGTCACCATAGCAACACCCACCCGTAGTATGTGTTCCAGCAGGTATATCTCACTGGTCATCCCCAAAGCCAACACCTCCTTTGGTCGCCATTCCTTCCAGTTCTCTGCTGCAAATGACTGGAACGAACTGCAAAAATCTCTGAAGCTGGATACACTTATCTCCCTCACTATCTTTAAGCATCAGTTGTCAGAGCATCTTACCGATCACTGCACCTGTACACAGCCCATCTGTAATTAGCCCACCCAACTACCTCATCCCCATATTGTTATTTACATTGTTATTTATTTTGCTCATTTGCACCCCAGTATCTCTATTTGCACATCATCTTCTGCACATCTATCACTCCAGTGTTAATACTAAATTATAATTGTAATTATTTTGCACTATGGCCTATTTATTACCTTACCTCCATAACTTACTACATTTGCACACACTGTATATAGATTTTCTATTGTGTTATTGACTGTATGTTTTGTTTATTCCATATGTAACTCCGTGTTGTTGTTGTTTTTTCCGCACTGCTTTGCTTTATCTTGGCCAGGTCGCAGTTGTAAATGAGAACTCTCAACTGGCTTACCTGGTTAAATAAAGGGGAAATAAACAATAAAAAAAATAGGCTACTGCTGCTAAAGCCTACATATAGGCGTATAGAAGGAGGCTCATTTATTAACTTTCTATCCAAATATGTTTTATTAAAAGAAGCATTTTATTGTTAGTTTATAGGAGTAACATTGCTAGGCCTAAAGCATTCTTCCTCACCTCAAGTTCAACTGTCGGAGTTCGAGGGAGCACTGGTGCGCACTGCCTTCATAGGCCTGTTGCTATAGCTTAATAGCCACACCACACCAAACCTTCACAAAAGGTTTCGAAGGGTATTATCAAAAGTAAGTCAAGCCGTTGTTTATAGGGAAAATACGAACAGACTATTATATTGCGGCAAACACTAGGATTAGCCTACAGTTTGAACTTAATTTAGCCAGCGAAAATGTCTCAACAGAATGAAACAAAACACTTTAAAGAACTGGTTCAGATTAGGATAAATAGGCATACAAAAATAATAATGATATACAATAATAATAATGATAAAACAAATGATAATAAATGTTTTTAAATTGCATCAAACCTGAATAGCGACCTGTCCACTAGAATATTAAAACTTCTTATTTGCTTCTTTTCACTATAGGCTACTCTTTTTCCTCTAACTTTCATTTTACTTCAATGAAAAAGACCTCCATCTTTGCAATCAACAGTAGCCTAGTTCCAAGGCTCCTCTCTCTTGATCTCTCTCTCCTCAGCAACAGGCACACAAGAGGTGAGTGGCTGGAACCAGTTGATTGACTGCCGGCACGCGCCAATAAATCACTATCAGAAAATGTTTTGTGTGATAATTATTTATTTATTCACTGTTTTATTCACGTTTTCAAGTACTGGTGACAAATCATGCATTCCGATTCTTGCATAGATCGTAATGGACACATATTATGTGTGTAAAATACTTTTTTGAAGGTTGTACTGATTATGATGAGCTAAGCTAATTCCAGCTAAGTGTGGAGCCATGTTTGTTGACATACAATGCATTCTGGGTTTCACGTAAACATCTGTTGGACCAAAGATGTTATAACAAAATGAGGTGAGGGAGGGTTCACTCATTTTTCGAGTAAACTTCTGGAAGTGATTGATGGGATGTGAACGATGGTAGACGACACACCCCCTTCAACATGCATACTATAAACAGACCAAACTCTTCTTGTCTCCGCTTATTATCTTTGGTTGATGCAAAAAAACGATCATGGCGGTGCGCACACAAACTACCCATCGTTGGATTACTTTCGATTTTTAGAAAGTGTTTTACTCAATTATTTCGATCAATGGTGAGCTCACCTGTGATGTGATTAATTATAAATAGTAATTGCTATTAGCTAATTCATATTGTAGTTTCTGTCAGCCGAGAGTTATAAAAATAAGACCGCTTGTGTTATGTCAATCTTTCCTCAGTTAGCGCTAGGACAAATGTAGCCTACATTTTCCGGGTTGGATGATTGTGTTATACTGTAGCTACTTCTGTGAATGTCTGAACATTGCATTCAAAAATAAACTGGTCACATTCTGGACATAACTTTGTAAGGACTGTGTTTGTGCAAAATGTTTCTGTGAAAAAAACAGTGTGGCCAGCTCAAATGCTTATTGTTGCATCAATCGAAACTGGACGTTCTAAATAAGCGTTCTAATCACACCGGTTTGAGCGTACGCTGCAGGGACCACTGTAGAATGATCACACCCGCTTGTTGGTACCCGTGAAAAGGTTAAAACCGTATTATAATCTCCCACCATAATAAGAGTCATGTATTTCTTGTAAACACGATAAATTATTACATATATTTTCAAAGAAGCGTGGACCATATAGATTAATGAGCCAAATCTGTTTATGATCCAATCGCATATTTAAAAGGATCCACCTTCCTTTCGGATCTGTTTGGACAGTTCGAAATTATTGTTAATAATATCATCACCCCTTTTGAGTTTCTTTGCTCATGGGAGAAGTATATTCCAGTCCTTTTCCCACACAATGATTTTCCTGTAAACAATAAATATTATATTCCTTCTCTTTTAGCAGGTAAATACTGATTGTCTTTTCTTATTATCTGCTAAGTCATTACAATTATAAATAGCCATATCTATTTCATCACTTACCATAATGAGATACAAGTTTCAATTATACTTACCATAATATATGTTTGTAAACTTACCATTAAAAAGTACCATGATGATTGAGTGTCCATATAGCTGTAGCTGTACCATGATATTTGAACTGTTAAGCATACTGTAGCTGCGACTGAGTTTCAGCTGGACCTGACCGGCCTAAGCTATACGTTTTAAGTTTCAATTGGCTGACACAGATAACAAGCTTGCCCAGTCATCACCTCACCAATTAAATGAACAGAGGACGGGTCCAGTCGGTAAATACATTTTAATTGCACATACCCGAGTCCCGTGGCAATTATATCAGACCCGACCCAGATCTGAGACAAAAAGTGGACCCGTGAAGACCTCTATCACAGAGCATCAATGGCAGGGAGGCTGAATTATTTGATACACTTTACACATTTCATATATAAAGAAAATAAGCAAGAACCAGTGCTGGATCTTGTATTGAGAAAAGATTTAAGGAGAGGCCATGCTCAAGGTGAGAACATTGCTCTCCAATGGCAAGGCTCAACATTTGAAGGGAGGGAGACAGGCTTAGAGAGAGAGGGTGAGAGAGGGAGAGAGAAAGAAAGAGAGAAAGATTCAGCAGCACAGACACAAAACTTAATTGACTTTAGAAACAAGAAGAAATGGCTATTCCTGAGTGCCACAGTGGTGCCCTGTGAGGTATCCGAGACCAACCGACCTCAGTAAGACATTTGTGCCTCCTGTAGCTCAGTTGGTAGAGCATGGCGCTTGCAACGCCAGGGTTGTGGGTTTGTTTCCCACGGGGGGCCAGTATGAAAAATGTATGCACTAACTAAGTGTAAGTCACTCTGGATAAGACCGTCTGCTAAATGACAAAAATGTTAAAAATGTAAATGTGTTGACAACGTGTGTGTGTGGGCACGCATGTGAGTGTGTCTGAAAATATTGTGAGATTACATTGGTGTGTGTGTTCAGCCATAGAGTGAATCTCAGTTATTGTTGTGGTACAGGCAGGCCTTGGTATTGCTCAAGGTGAGAGATGCTGATTTCAGAAGACAGACCTATCAACAACCATGTCTATCCACTATCCAGCGACCTTGTTTTCCTTTTAGAATGGAAAAAACAACCTCCATGTGTCTCAGAGCTGACAGCACAGCCTTGGTGTATTGATCACTGAATGGCTCTGAAGGTGAAGGTGAATGAAGATGCTTGAAGATGCTTTGGGGACTTAATTCCCGAAACAAGTACATGAAATACAATGAATAAATGCTTTCAATTAATACAATACCAGATGCTCACAAATCATCCAGCCCTTTGTGTGTGTGTCTGTGTGGCCTATGGACCCTGGTCAAAAGTAGTGCACTATAGGGAATAGGGTGCCATTTGGGTGGTTTTTATTAATGCAGGACACCCTTATATCTATCTAACGACCTCCACATTTTGGTCATCTGTGACTTGTCACCCAATGCATTATTTCTGGACTACAAAACTGCAGCAATTTCAGAGGTTCTTCAATTCACTGCACCTGTGTGCTGGTCTGAAGCCAGTCAATGCATCTTTGTTTTGGTTTGTAGCCATTGCAGCACTCTACAATTACTGGACAGCCACTTACGATATTTGATTGAACACACACGCGAATAAATGCACGTACACACACACCTCTGATACATTGTAGCCTACACTAAATGGAGATGTGCAGGTAGGCCTACTTGAGTAAAATCACACTTTTTCTACAGGATGTGTAACCAGGTGTATTTCTGTTAGTATTTCATTATCTTGACACACAGCTGTTGCCCTTCCCTGTGTAGCCTATTTCACCGCAATTCTCTTTCCTAGAATTACCCCTCAGCACCCCAACCTTATGCCGACCCTACAATAAAAAAATGTGTCTTGGCAACGGAAGGCATGTGTGTCCGTGTCCGTGTGTGTGTGTGAGAGAGAGAGAGAGAGGGTGGGGGGAAGGGGGGAAGGGAGGGCGGGGTGAAGTCTGCAGGGTGATTGCTATCTTCCTTCTCGTTCATCCCTGGGTTAGCCGACCACGCGTGAAAGGGCTTTTTCTCCCAATGATGGAAACATTCTGCTGTAGGCCTATTCTGCTTGCATTCGAGAGACACTAGCTTTGGGATTAGGTAATGTTATGCTCTGGCGCGCACAGTCGATTGCGGTCCTAGATCAATACGGATAGATATTGACATGTGTGAGATAGGTTTAATGTTATTTTGTTGTTTGTTGTTCCGCAGGATTTGAGAGAGCGAGAGAGAGATGGCTTCGCGATCCAGCCACTGGAATCGTCAGCAGCAGAGGTAGAGAGTCTCTCACGCTCGCGCCGCCGTCGATGTTGCTGTCTGTTGCACGATGAGCGTAGCTCTGCAAGATTTGAGGAACAACGTAAGTCTGGTAATGATCATATTTGATCATCTTCTCAAACATTATACTACTCATCTCATATTTTATTAGGAGATAGAGTATTTGATCGAAACCCATTGCAATCAATCACCATGTTTATTTTATCAGGTTTCTTAGCAGTCATGATTCGAATATGCCTTGTTTATATTCTGCACATGTTGTAGGCTATGCGGCCAATAATGCTCGAGCAGATTCCCAGGTAAGCTTTGATCCTCATCATATTCATCATAAAATACGGTGATCGGTGCTCACTGCACATTTGGAAATAGTGCGCTTGCTCTTTCCATACAAACGTAGGTATCTTTTCATAATTTATCAAAATGCTTTCATAAGAAAAGGTGCAGCCTCAGACACTCATGCATAAATCGAGAAACACGTTTTTCCAGGATAGGCCTACATGTTATTACATTTAATATTTTGATTGTATGTATTTGAAGTTGTTAGAGAGATATTGCTTGGTCCAAGGCCCGTGGGCTGACACTACCAGTAAATATTAATAGAAAGGTTGAGGTTTTATTCAGTGTCATCTCTCAGCCTATGGCTGAGTTGCACTGCTCTCTCTCTCTCTCTCTCTCTCTCTCTCTCTCTCTCTGTGTGTGTCTCTCTCTCCCCAAGTCTTGGAGTGGGGCCCTAGGCTTGATCAAACTTTGACATTTTGCGGTGTTGGCCACCTCTGGCTACTTTATTTAGCCTAGATTAATTGTGTTGTGGGCTATTGTAACAGAGGTGTTTCAGAACCACACTTGCATGGGCTTTAATTCTGCAGGCTCACACAGTTGTGCAGTTTAGGAGACCCTCAGTTTGAACCTCAGTCGGTTACACTAGCTTATAACTAACCTAGGCCTAACTTGTTTATTTTGAACTTCTCCATTTTGCTTTTTCATTTGTCCTTGGTTTTGAATATAATGTATAGCCTTTTTGTCTCGCTACTGGGTCTTCCTTCAGGTCTTGTATTTGGTTGACTGGGTGTGCCTTGCCTAGACACTGTTGCCTATGTAGGCTAATGTAGGCATAAGGACATGATATGGAGCTAGAGTAAAGCCATGTATTCTACCATGATAACCAACACACAGCTGTTGACCGGTCACACGGGTTAGGCGTTCTTGTTTGGTTATGTAGAGATTCCAGTCTGACAGGCTGTACCTGTTGTTGCTATGGTGATGTTGCATTGTGTCTTTGTCACCTAAATATTATGGGATGTACAAATGCACAAAAATGAGCATCTGTTCAGTATTTAAACAGTATTATGATAACAAAGTGTGTGTTGTGATCCAACAGATAAGGCTATCTAGGTAAAATATGGGCTGGAGAGGGCTTGTGTTTGTGTAGTGTGTGTGTGTGTTTATTTCTGTGTGGGTGTGTTTATTTCTGTGTGTGTGTGTCTGTCTTGTCAACCATCACGCTGAGAGCAGGTAAAGTATGCCTACTGCATGGGCTCGGTATGGAGGCTTATGGCTCTGTATAGACTTGTCTGTAATGTAGGCCTAAGGAGCTGGAAGAGCTGTCCCCGACCACTGTCCAATATGCCGTGAATCAATTAGTGCCCTGTAGTCCCCGGGGACATTTCTGAATATCTTCATTATCTCTCTAATGAACATCATTAATAACGCAATCTGTGCACTGGGCCACCGTCGAGCAGGCTGTCGGCCGTTAGACACACTATGCACTAACTCAACATTAGCTGAACAAACTGTTACGAGGCCTCTACTGTTCCAAGTACAGTGAGGGAAAAAAGTATTTGATCCCCTGCTGATTTTGTACGTTTGCCCACTGACAAAAAATGATCAGTCTATAATTTTAATGGTAGGTTTATTTGAACAGTGAGAGACAGAATAACAACAAAAACATCCAGAAGAACGCATGTCAAAAATGTTATGAATTGATTTGCATTTTAATGAGGGAAATAAGTATTTGACCCCTATGCAAAACATGACTTAGTACTTGGTGGCAAAACCCTTGTTGGCAATCACAGAGGTCAGACGTTTCTTGTAGTTGGCCACCAGGTTTGCACACATCTCAGGAGGGATTTTGTCCCACTCCTCTTTGCAGATCTTCTCCAAGTCATTAAGGTTTTGAGGCTGACGTTTGGCAACTCGAACCTTCAGCTCCCTCCACAGATTTTCTATGGGATTCTACTGGCTAGGCCACTCCAGGACCTTAATGTGCTTCTTCTTGAGCCACTCCTTTGTTGCCTTGGCCGTGTGTTTTGGGTCATTGTCATGCTGGAATACCCACCCACGACCCATTTTCAATGCCCTGGCTGAGGGAAGGAGGTTCTCACCCAAGATTTGACGGTACATGGCCCCGTCCATCGTCCCTTTGATGCGGTGAAGTTGTCCTGTCCCCTTAGCAGAAAAACACCCCCAAAGCATAATGTTTCCACCTCCATGTTTGACGGTGGGGATGGTGTTCTTGGGGTCATAGGCAGCATTCCTCCTCCTCCAAACACGGCAAGTTGAGTTGATGCCAAAGAGCTCCATTTTGGTCTCATCTGACCACAACACTTTCACCCAGTTCTCCTCTGAATCATTCAGATGTTCATTGGCAAACTTCAGACGGCATGTATATGCGCTTTCTTGAGCAGGGGGACCTTGCGGGCGCTGCAGGATTTCAGTCCTTCACGGCGTAGTGTGTTACCAATTGTTTTCTTGGTGACTATGGTCCCAGCTGCCTTGAGATCATTGACAAGATCCTCCCGTGTAGTTCTGGGCTGATTCCTCACCGTTCTCATGATCATTACAAGTCCAAGAGATGAGATCTTGGCCATGGTGGAGAGTTTGGAATCTGATTGATTGATTGCTTCTGTGGACAGGTGTCTTTTATACAGGTAACAAGCTGAGATTAGGAGCACTCCCTTTAAGAGTGTGCCCCTAATCTCAGCTCGTTAGCTGTATAAAAGACACCTGGGAGCCAAAAATCTTTCTGATTGAGAGAGGGTCAAATACTTATTTCCCTCATTAAAATGCAAATCAATTTATAACATTTTTGACATGCGTTTTTCTTGATTTTTTTTATTGTTATTCAGTCTCTCACTGTTCCAATAAACCTACCATTAAAATTATAGACTGATAATTTCTTTGTCAGTGGGCAAACGTACAAAATCAGCAGGGGATCAAATACTTTTTTCCCTCACTGTACCTGTGTTAAGAAGACCAATGGTATTTACACTGCCTCAAAGGGCTGATCTCATCACACGCATGTAGGACATCAAAGCACCTCAGGTTTGTCCCGCATAGTAACATGCATAGACATGCACGTGTGTGTGTATGTCATGATACGCTTACTCGCACAGGAGTGAGTAACATACGTTTACATACACTGAACAAAAACATAAACACAACATATAAAGTGTTTCATGAGCTGAAATAAAAGATCCCAGAAATGTTCCATACGCACAAAAAGCTTATTTCTCTAAAACAATGTGCACAAATTTGTTTACATTCTTGTTAGTGAGCATTTCTCCTTTGCCAAGATAATCCATCCACCTGACAGTTGTGGCATATCAAGAAGCTGATTTAACTGCATGATCATTACACAGGTGCACCCTGTGCTGTGGACAATAAAAGGCCACTCTAAAATGTGCAGTTTTGTCAGACAACACAATACCACAGATGTCTCACGTTTTGAGGGAGCATGCAATCAGCATGCTGACTGCAGGAATGTCCTCCAGAGCTGTTGCCAGAGAATTGAATGTTCATTTCTCTACCATAAGTGGGCTCCAACGTTGTTTTAGAGAATTTGGCAGTACGTCCAACCTGCCTCACATCCACAGACCACGTGTAACCACTCCAGCTCAGGACCTCCACATCCGGCTTCTTCACCTGCGGGATCGTCTGAGACCAGCCACCCGGACAGCTGATGAAACCGTCTCAGGGAAGCTCATCTGCGTGCTCGTCATCCTCACCAGGGTCTTGACCTGATTGCAGTTCGGCATAGTACCGACATTAGTGGGCAAATGCTCACCTTCGATGGCCACTGGCAAGCTGGAGAAGTGTGCCCTTTGCGGATGAATCCCGGTTTTAACTGTTCTGGGCAGATGGCAGACAAGTCTGGATCGACTTGTATGGCGTCGTGTGGGTGAGCGGTTTGCTGATGTCAACGTTGTGAACAGAGTGCATCATGGCGGTGGGGTTATGGTATGGACAGGCATAAGCTACGGACAACGAACACAATTGCATTTTATCAAATGCAATTTCAATACACAGAGATACCGTGACGAGATCCTGTGCCATTCATCTGCCGCCATCACCTCATGTTTCAACATGATAATGCACGGCCCCATGTCGCAAGGATCTGTACCCAATTCCTGGAAGCTGAAAATGTCCCAATTCTTCCATGGCCTGTATTCTCACCAGACATGTCACCCATTGAGCACGTTTGGGATGCTCTGGTTCGACTTGTACAACAGCGTGTTCCAGTTCCCGCCAATATCCAGCAGTTTCGCACAGCCATTGAAGAGGAGAGGACAACATTCCACAGCCCACAATCAACAGCCTGATCAACTCTATGTGAAGGAGATGTGTCGCACTGCATGAGGCAAATGGTGGTCACACCAGATACTGACAGATTTTCTGATCCACACCCCTACCTTTTCTTTGAGGTATTTGTGACCAACAGATGCATATCTGTATTCCCAGTCATGTGAAATCCCTAGATTAGGGCCTAAATCATTTATTTCAATTGACTGATTTCTTTATATGAACTGTAACTCAGTAAATTATTTGAAATTGTTGCATGTTATATGTATACAACTTATTAAAAGGCTTATGAAAATATCTATGTGTAGCAAATTTTCAACTGATTTAATTCAGGATCATTATGAGATGATGCTATACTATACATGCTATATATGCTTACAATGTGGAGGAAATGCACCCCAAAAGCATTAAAGGGGCAATCCAAGATTCGAAAAGCAACAAAGCCGTCACCCAAACACTTGTTTTGTTAAACAGCTGAGGGTGCTGGAGAAATGTTAGCGCTCTGAAATTCATAGACAGAGGTATAGGACTGACCATCCATGTCATGAGATCCAAATGATAGTTTGTTAACCATGTTTTTGAAGCCGTGCGGCCTCAGCCTCAAGTAATGTGTTAGCAGTTGCTTTGCTGTGGCCAGTTGAGGGCGTGATGGGAAAGGCCAAGACTGAGTGACGGCTGGAGAAGGAGGCCCTTGAGTGACCTGAACCTGGGGTTTATCAGGGCTGGGTGTCCTGTGTGTGCGTGTGTGTCCTGCCTTAGGGCGGTGGGGTGAGCTCCTTCCTGTCTGAAGCGAGACTCTCCATCTGTCCTGGCTCCATCGGCAGGGCTGGAGAGGTCAATGGCCTCGTCCTAAATAGCACTATAACCTTAGGCCCCTGTAAGGTCACATGCTTAGGGAAAACTCAGGGCCCTATAGGAATGAGGTTAAGAAGTCAATTCTTTGTGTCCTGCGGTTGGTCTAGGCTAGTGGATAACACCGTTACCTTTCAGCACTTATCTGCCAGAGTCTGCATGGGATGGAATCCTCCTCCCTCCGCAACTTTGTCTCACAAATGTCTCCTCACTTCTCTGTCTACCTACACTATCCTGCCTGTGCAACAGAATACCTAAAACATACTAGAGTGGGAATTCCACTTTGAAAAAGAAAAGGAAAAGCCCCTTTTTGCCTATGTGTGTTGTTGTCCAATATGTATTGTACATATTACTTAGTATTTCATGTAAGTGTAAGTTCAGACACTATATATACAAAAGTATGTGGACACCCCTTCAAATTAGTGGATTCGGCTATTTCAGCCACACCAGTTGCTGACAGGTGTATAAAATTGAGCACACAGCCATACAATCTCCATTGACAAACATTGGCAGTAGAATGGCCTTACTGAAGAGCTCAGTGACTTTCATCGTGGCACCGTCATAGGAAGCCACCTTTCCAACAAGTCAGTTCATCAAATTTCTGCCCGGCTAGAGCTGCCCCGATCAACTGTAAGTGCTGTTATTGTGATGTGGAAACGTCTAGGAGCAACAACAGCTCAGCCACGAAGTGGTAGGCCACACAAGCTCACAGAACGGGACCGCCGAGTGCTGAAGCGCGAAAGAATCGCCTGTCCTCGGTTGCAACACTCACTACCGAGTTCTGAACTGTCTCTGGAGAAGAGCACAATAACTGTTCGTCGGGAGCTTCATGAAATGGGTTTCCATGGCCGAGCAGCCGCACACAAGCCTATGATTACCATGCACAATGCTAAGCATCGGCTGGAGTGGTGTAAAGCTCGCCGCCATTGGAATCTGGAGCAGTGGTAACACGTTCTCTAGAGTGATGAATCATGCTTCACCATCTGGCAGTCCGACGGACAAATCTGGGTTTGGCGGATGCCAGGAGAACGCTACCTGCCCCAATGTATAGTGCCAACTGTAAAGTTTAGTGGAATGGAATAATGGTCTGGGGCTGTTTTTCATGGTTCAGGCTCCTTAGTTCCAGTGAAGGGAAATCTTAACGCTACAGCATACAATTACATTCTAGATGATTCTGTGCTTCCAACTTTGTGGCAACAGTTTGGGGAAGTCCCTTTCCTGTTTCAGCATGACAATGCCCACATGCACAAAGCGAGGTCCATACAGAAATGGTTTGTGGAGAATGGTGTGGAAAACCTGACTAGCCTGCACAGAGCCCTGACCTCAACCCCATTAAACACCTTTTGGATGAATTGGAATTCCGACTGCGAGCCAGGCCTAGTCACCCAACATCAGTGCCCGACCTCACTAATGCTCTTGTGGCTGAATGGAAGCACGTCCTCGCAGCAATGTTCCAACATCGAGTGGAAAGCCTTCCCAGAAGAGTGGAGGCTGTTATAGCAGCAAAGGGCGGACCAACTCCATATTGATGCCCATGATTTTGGAATGAGACGTTCGACAAGCAAGTGTCCACATACTTTTGGTTGTGTAGTATATCTGCGTAGTTCCCTTGAAATCCTGTAGACTTGCGGACTGTGTACAGCCTGTGCGTGTGTATATGTGAGTTTGTGTTTGTACAAGACATTTGGAGAATTGAACACGGCTATTGCACTCACACAGTGGTGGAAAAAGTACTCAATTGTCATACTGAGTAAAAGTAAAGATACCTTAATAGAAAATTACTCACGTAAATAAAAAAAGTCACCCAGTAGTATACTATTTGAGTAAAAGTCTTAAAGTATCTGGTTTTAAATGTACTTAAGTACAGTGGTGGAAAAAGTACCCAATTGTCATACTTGAGTAAAAGTAAATGCTATACATCAAATTCCTTATATTAAGCAAACCAGACATTTATTGAATGTAATATGTTTTATGGACAGACGGGCACGCTCCAACACTCAGACATTATTTACAAACAAAGTACCCCCCCAAAACTCCTTAAGTAGTACTTTAAAGTATGTTTATTAAGTACTTTATACCACTGCTCTCACGAGGGGCACATGTCCTATTAAAGGAGCCAAACAGCTGGGGATATCCTTGAAACCTCTGTTATTTTCTGAAGAGACGGACATTGTCCTTTTTCTTATCCGGAATATTCTTATTTTGTCCTCCCCCCTCTGTCTTTCTTTCTCTCTTTCCTCCAGTCTTCTCTCCTTCCTCCCTGTCGTCTTCCCTCCTTCCTCTCGGGAGAGATAGAGAGAGAGAAGAGAAAGAGGAGTAACCTTGATGCCTAGATCAGTGACGTCATTCTCTCTCCCTGGGGAGGACTCTACTGTCTCCCTCCCTCTCTTTTACTCTCTCACTCTGCTGTTCTCTTTAATTGATGACGCACTGAAGGGGACGTGTAGGGGTCAGGGGAGGAGAGAAATAGGAGAGAGAGAGATTAATAGAGAGAGTGTGTATTTTTTCAGTGTACACACACTAGCAAACAGAGGAATGACATCTGTAATGTGTGTTTGTTGGACTGAGACGGAGAGAGGAAAAAGGGAAGAAATGTGTATGTTTGTTTGTTTGAGCGTGTGTCTCTGTGTGTGTGTGCATGCGTGCATCCGTGTGTATACGTACCCAATTTGTCAGCCTTTTACAGAAGCACATCAATTAAAGCAAGATAATCTTAGTGTTTCAACAACACTGGACTAATGTTACTTATGTAAGATTTACATAACAGAGTAGTGGCAGCCTCCCCGGTTTTGTTTGTTGTGCTAGTTCATTTACAGTGCTCGTAGTGTGCTCCTGTGATGTGCGCTCAAGTTGCTAGCTTAATTGGGGCAGCATTTTGTTGTCGGCAGAGAAGAGAATGTCCTTTCTGTGCACGGACAACAACAACAGTCATGCAGGCTCTGGCTAAAAGTAGTGCACTATATAGGGAATAGCGTTCCATTTGGAATGCAACCTCTCTGTTGTGGTTGACTGTAACCAGGGAGGGGAGGGGGGCGGTGGACGCCCTCTAGGGGTAGAAGTATGGAAGTGCATGATGACAGTGGTCACTGAACAGACGAATGGCTTGGTACACTCTTAGAAAAAAAGGATTCCAAAAGGGTTATTCGGCTGTCCACATAGGATAACCCTTTTTGGTTCCAGGTAGAAACATTTTTGGTTCCAGGCAGAACCCTTTTGGGATCCATGTAGAACCAAAGAAAAGGGCTCTACATGGAACCCAAAAGGGTTCTACCTGGAACCAAAAACGGTTCTTCAAATGGTTCTCCTATGGGGACAGCCGAAGAACCCTTTTAGGTTCTAGATAGCACTGTTTTTTCTAAGAGTGTAGCGCTCCATGAATGAATGGGCATGTTATTATTGTCAGTATATATATATACCAAATCTAGGTTTAATACGCGCCACAATTTGTAAAACGATTGCATGAATAGGAAAACGCTGTGATGAAACAATGAAATAGCCTTTCTCTTGCCAGGCTCGTGTGTATGTCTGTCTTTTGCTCTCTCTCTCTCTCTCTCTCTACCTGTCTCAGTCTCTCTCACTCTGGAGTGTGGCTGAGTGATGGGCGTTCCTTCGTTCTCTTGGAACTTTCTGTAATATTTTTATAATAATGCACACCATATCCAGAGTGGCACAGTGGTCTAAGGCACTGCATCGCAGTGCTAGCTGTGCCACTAGAGATCGTGGTCCGAATCCAGGCTCTGTCGTAGCCGGCCGCGACCGGGAGACCCATGGTGCGGCGCACAATTGGCCCAGCGTCGTCCAGGGTAGGGGAGGGAATGGCCGGCAGGGATGTAGCTCAGTTGGTAGAGCATGGCGTTTGCAGGGCTGTGGGTTCGATTCCCACGGGGGGCCAGTATGAAAAATAAAAAAATTATGTATGCACTCACTAACTGTAAGTCGCTCTGGATAAGAGCGTCTGCTAAATGACTAAAATGTCAAATGTAAAGCAAGCTTGCCAAAGAATACGGACCCTCTCCCTTTCCCCTCTATGGGCTAAAATTACCCATCCATCTTCCTCTACTTCACCTCTCTATCTCATCGTCAGTGCTTGTGTGCTTGTTCTGTGTAATTCCCTTTCTTACACTTTTTCCTCTCCTTTTCTATGAAGTATATCAAAATCTGTTTTATTCATCTCACACTTTCAATCCCTATTCTTTCTTTCTTTCTTTCTTTCTTTCTTTCTTTCTTTCTTTCTTTCTTTCTTTCTTTCTTTCTTTCTTTCTTTCTTTCTTTCTTTCTTTCTTTCTTTCTTTCTTTCTTTCTTTCTTTCTTTCTTTCTTTGTTCTCCCAACCCCCAACTCCTTAGCAGAATCCCGCCTCTCCTCCTTCACTCTCCCTCCCTCTGTCTGTTTTTCATTCTCTCTCTCTCTCTCTCTCTCTCTTCTTCTCAACCCCCGGCTCATGCTGTTTGTCTGCTTTCTCTTACTCTGTAACTCGCCCTCTTTCACTCCCACTGTCTTCCTCCCACCCTCCCACCCTCCCACCCTCCCACCCTCCCTCACTCTTCAATTGCTTTGTGCTCAGTGTTTATAGTCCTTCACTAACTCTGCATAGAGGGAGAGAGCGAGAGAGAAAGAGAGGGAGACAGAGAGAACAAGTGTAAGGACAAACTCTTTAATACTTTATTAAAGGTAAGTAAAGCGGAAATGTTCTCATTTATCCCTCCATCTCTCTCTTTATCTTTCTCTCTCTCGTTCTCTCTTTCTCGCTCTCCTTCTGTCTCCCTACTTATCTCCTATGATTGTGCTAACCTGAGAGAATAATCTTATTGCCCTTAAACCAGCTGTTGACAGCTGTGCTGCGCTGTGCCGGGGGTATGTGTCAGGCTGTTGCTAGGGGCAATAAAAAAGTGTGTGTGTGTGTTTGGGAGGGAGTTGTTGTGACTCTTTGGCTTGGGCTCATTTTCAGAGAGAAGAGAGAAAGGTCACGAATTGAAGAAAAGAGGAAAGGGAGATTGCTGAACCCTGACTTCCGTTTCATTGTCGCTAGTGAGCAGCATTCGGTGTGTGTGTGCTACGTGTGTGTGTGTGAGCAGCACTCTGCCTTCCAGTCCAGGACGCAGTGGGCTGATAGATATTGGGGTTTGAAATGGTACAGGACATGGATCCTCACGCACACACATGCACATGCACACACACACACACACACACTCACACATACACATATGCACACCCACACAGAGACGCACGCTATCATTTGAGGGTCCAGTGTGAGTGTCTGTGAAGGTCAAACACTGAAGTGGTGAGAGAGGGTTAGGGAGTGCGTTAGCTCTGAGATGTAAGCAAAGAGAGGGATGTTATTTACTTAGCGCTTCTAAGGACAACATCGGCCCACAGCTGGCTGCACTCATTAGTGTGTGTGTATTTATGCTGGTGACGCAAGGGACAGATGTTTTATAGGTGAAATTGTTTTGTGCTGATGTTTGTTGCACTATAACTGTTTATACTAAAATATTGACATAACCATCAACTTGAAGTCACGGCAAGAAATAATCAGATCCTAAAGTTTAAGACAGATCCTAAAGCATTGTCGTATATTTATGTTTGAGAGTTCCTCCTAATTTGTGCTGCTTTGTTTCTGTCTGAGGTCTTTGCCATTCTCACTATTGACCTTTAACGTCATTTGTAGATAAGATAAAAGAGACATTTTGGCATGTTGTCATACAATGTGGGCTGTTACAGATCCTATATCAGAGGTAAAAGGTCAGTTTCCTGACAGTGTTTCTAATTCAATGGCCCTGCCTGTTTCCGACACTCTGGGGTGAAGTTTCCCCTAGGTACAGATCATCAGAAAAGTTGCCTACAGGCAACCGTTCAGATGTTCCCAGGGTGCAGTGTGTGTGTTTGGTTTGTTATCCCACTGTAGAAGAGGCTGCTGTGTGTGTGTGGATGTGTTTAACTATACTTGTGGGGACCAGAAGTCCCCACAAGAATAGTAAACTAACAAAACGTTGACCAACTGGGGAAAGGTTGTTAGTCCCCACGAGGTCAAATTCAATTTTTAGGGGGTTTAGGGTTAAGGTTAGAATTAGTGTTAGGGTTAGAATTACGTAAAGCGTTAGGCGCTAGGGTTAGGTTTAGGGTTAGTGTTAAGGTTAGGTTTTTGGGTTAAGGTTAAGGTTAGGGTTAAGGTTAGGGTTAGGGTTAGGGTAAGAGTACGGGTTAGGGTTAGGTTTAGTGTTAGGGGTTAGGGAAAATAGGATTTTGAATGAGACTGAATTGTGTGTCCCCACAAGGTTAGCTGTACAAGACTGTGTGTGTGTGTGTGTGTGTGTGTGTGTGTGTGTGTGTGTGTGTGCTGAGTAATCCCCAGATGCAAGACTGACCCTCTCTCCACTCACAGCTGACAGGGATAAGCAACTGGAAAATGTCACTCATTACTTCCTTTAATGAGCAAACTGTGTCAATGTGCAAATGTGGATCTGAGTGTGTATGTGACTATTTGATCATTGAGTGAGACTATATGTCCTCTTAACCCGGTATTTGGACACCATAGATCAAAATGGCTTACATTGAGCGATAGTCCTGATTCTCACAGACACAGGAGTATGTATCGTCTGCCTGTGTGAAGCAGGATGTGAAATCTGACACCATTTGAAGCTGGGCTGTCCCTCCTAGCATTTCCTTCGCTATTCTGACTGTCCATCAACTGCTGGCTGATCCCTACGTCACAGCCACTAACAACGCATATGCCTTGTGTGTGTTTCAGGGGAAGGGGGTGTATCTGATCTCCATCACCTAGGATTTGACAATGGTTAATCAAATCTCCCCATTTTTGCCAATTTCTGCTCAATTGTGCATGCCTTCTCAACAACTGCAACTGTATATGCATTCATATATCAACTCCTTTCTTGAGTTGGGCTCTGGGAAGGAACAACTGTTGAGCATCTGAGTTTATGGTTGTTTGTGGGGAAAGGGGTTGAGTGTGTGTGTGTGTATGTGTGTGTGTGTGTGTGTGTGTGTGTATGTATCCCATAACTGTTGCTAGGGAGTAAATATGTTAGGGACAATATAGGATGAGTCACAACTAAATAATATTGCCAAAAATGTAATTTTTATAATGGCAAGCCTGGTTAGAGGTAACAATCATTTGCATGAACTGCCTACAGTATTACGAATATTATTAATTAATTATGGAAATTAAGATAAGCAGTATTTTTTATATATATTTTTTAATAGCTATATATAATGCAAATCGAGGTGAGGGCGATGGAAATGCTTTTGGCAGTTGATCTGCTTCTGTTCTGTGGGTGGCACTGTGTGCTCTTTTCGAAGGATGGGTCCCGGTCTCTCGGGGGCCCTGGGATCTGGGGGGACGGGGGTGGTCTGCCGGTCACTGGGATGACAATCCAACTTGGGATGGGGAGGGGTTTTAGCGGGGGGAATAGTGGGGAACAATTGGAGGTTTACTTAGTAGCAATGCAAATATCATGGTACAGCTATATGGACACTCAATCACTATGGTACTTTTTAGTGGGAGTTTACAAACATATATTATGATAAATAGATTTGAAACTTGTATCTCATTATGGTAAATGGTGAAATAAGAATAGCCAGTTATAATTGTAATGGCTTAGCAGATAAAAACAAAAGACGATCAGTATTTACCTGGCTAAAAGAGAAGGAATATAATATCTATTGTTTACAGGATTACTTATTCAACATTTTTAGATGAAGTTGTGTGGAAAAGGGACTGGGGGGCAAAATATATTTCTCCCATGGGCAAAGAAATTCAAAAGGGGTGATGATATTAATTAACACTCATTTTGATCCGAATGTGCAAATTGTCCAAACAGATCCTCAAGGTAGATGGATGATTTTAAATATGTTAGTGGACCATAAACAGAGATGGCTCATTAACCTATACGGTCCAAATAATGATGATCCCCGCTTCTTTGAAAATATATATAATAATTTATCAACCGTACAAGCAATACAATACTCTATTATTATGGTGGGAGATTATAATACAGTTTTAAATACCTCTATGGACCGTAAAGGAAATCACACTACAAACTATCACCCTCATGCACTTAAGGAAATCACGAATGTCATGGATATATTGGAACTAGTGGGTATATGGAGTTTTTTATTCAAAATGTGGATCCCTCCACAGCCTCATAGAGGATCTAGATACTTTTTCTAACCTCTCTGGATTAAAACCAAATTATGATAAATGTACTATATTACGTATTGGATCACTAAAAAATACAACTTTTACATTACCGTGTAGTTTACCAATAAATTGGTCTGACGGGGATGTGGACATACTCGGTATACATATCCCGAAAGAAATAAATGATCTCACTCCAATACATTTTAATAGAAAATTAGCAAAAATAGATAAGATCTTGCTTGCTACCACGGAAAGGACAATACCGGTCTATTTGTGGAAAAATCACCCTGATTAACTCTTTAGTCATATCCCAGTTTACCTATTTGCTTATGGTCTTGAACATGGGGTGAGATACTTACTCATTTGCTAGAGAACCAGTTCGGATTTAAGTATTACTTTTGTATGACTGATGCTTTTAGTGAGAGGTCTAATGCTTTACCTATTTGCTTATGGTCTTGCCTACACCTAGCGACCTTTTTTTAAAATTATATGAGCAAAACATATTCCATTTGATTTGGAATGGCAAGCCAGACAAAATTTAAAAGGGCCTATTTATATAATTAATATGAATTCGGAGGGCAGAAATGATTAAAAGATTAAAGCATTAGACCTCTCACTAAAAGCATCAGTCATACAAAAGTAATACTTAAATCTGAACTGGTTCTCTAGCAAATTAGTAAGTATGTCTCACCCCATGTTCAAGAATGGCCTTTTTCCCTTTATTCAGATTACAACCCCTCACTTTCGGTTATTTGAAAATGAAATAATCTCCAAATTATCGTTATTTTTAAAACAAGCCATAGAAAGTTGGTTGCAATTTCAGTTTAATCCACCAGAAAAGACAGAACAAATAATTCAACAAATATTGTGGTTAAACTCAAATATACTAACTGATACAAAACCATTCTTTTTTTAATAAAAAAAAAGAAAAAGGTATAATCTTCATAAATTATATCATAGGTAAGACTGGTGGAGTTATGTCGCACATGCAGCTAACAAAAAGATATGGAAATGTCTGCTCTACCCAAAATTACAACCAAATAATTGCAGCATTACCGCAAAAATGGAAGAGGAAAGTGGAAGGGGGAAAAAGTAAGGAACTTGTCTGTCGGCCCTGCAATAAAGAACATAACTGGTTAAAGAAAATGGTGATAAATAAAAAAGTATACCAGTTTCATTTAAGGACCAAAGGTTTGACACCCGTCCCATATAGATTGCAAAATAGTTGGGAAGAGATTTTTGACGTACTGATTCCATGGCAGTGTTTATGAACTGATACGCAAAACGACGCCGGATTCAAAACTGAGAATTTTTCAATTTAAATTATTATATAAAAATTTTGCTACCGATATAATGTTATTTATATGGGAGATACAATCTTCCCAGCTCTGCAGATTTTGCTGCGAAGAGACAGAATCATTAGATAATTTGTTTTGGTACTGTCCATTTGTAGCTTGTTTTTGGTCACAGGTCCAGGAATGGCTGAAGGATTGCAATATTTACCTGGAGCTAACACTGCAGATAGCACTACTGGGTGATCTGAAAAGTCATAGTCAATCGATCAATAATATAATAATACTTTTAGCAAAAATGTTTATTTTCAATTTACGATCTGTAATAACGATAAGAATAGAAAGGTTCAGAACTTTTGTAAAACATCACAGTACAGTTGAAGAATATATGGCAAATAGAAATCTAATATGGATGGTGTTAAGAGATAGATGGGAGGGGTTGAATGGAGTTGAAGGATGGGACTAATAACAACTAACAACAACTAATAACAACAAGATAGCTAATGTAAAGCATACTGCGTCCATAATAAGCATATACAGTAGCTTATAGGTTGAGAGCTTTTGTGAAAGAGCACAGTTAGAAAGAAATGGCATATAGAAGCAAACCGGATGAACATCATGAAAATGATCGGAGAGGTTGAGGGTAGAGGAAGTTCAGGAGTAAAAAGAAACAAAATAGAATTATTGTAAAATTGACTGTGTCCATAAAATTTATATAGTATGTATAAGCTGGAAGTAGAGGCCTAAGCATTGTTGTTCACTTCCAATTAGGGAAGGGGTGGTGGGGTTGGAAAGTAATAAAGGGAAATATATATATATATATATTTTTTTAAAGGATATGTGTATATATATATGTATGTACAGTTGAAGTCTGAAGTTTACATACACCTTAGCCAAATACATTTAAACTCAGTTTTTCACAATTCCTGACATTTAATCCTAGTAAAAATCCCCTGTCTTAGGTCAGTTAGGATCACCACTTTATTTTAAGAATGTGAAATGTCAGAATGATAGTAGAGAGAATGATTTATTTCAGCTTTTATTTCTTTCATCACATTCCCAGTGGGTCAGAAGTTTACATACACTCAATTAGTATTTGGTAGCATTGCCTTTAAATTGTTTAACTTGGGTCAAACGTTTCGGGTAGCCTTCCACAAGCTTCCCACAATAAGTTGGGTGAATTTTGGCCCATTCCTCCTGACAGAGCTGGTGTAACTGAGTCAGGTTTGTGAGGTTTGTGATGGCCACTCCAATACCTTGACTTTGTTGTCCTTAAGCCTTTTTGCCACAACTTTGGAAGTATGCTTGGGGTCATTGTCCATTTGGAAAACCCATGTGTGTGCGTGTGTGTTTGTGTGTATGTCTTTACTGTGTGTGTGCTTGAGAGTGATGCTGGTGATTATTTGTGTTTAGTGAGTTGGACCTCGCCCGTGTCTCATGGCGTCTGTGTGTCTGAACATCTTCACTCGGGGGATCAGGGTCCTGGAGTAAAACTGCCCCCTCCCTCCCTTCTCTCTCTTTCTTTCTCTCTTTCTCTCTTTCCCCCCTTTCTGTCTGTCCCTCTCCCTTTTCTCTTTCTCTGCTTCTCCCTCTCTCTCTCTCTCTCTCTGTCCCCCCTCTTTCTCTCTTTATGTCTGTCCCTCTCCCTTTCTATACTTCTGTCTTTGTGTCACCCTCTCTCCATCTCTCCTCTCCCATAGTCCCCCCTATCTCTCTGTCTCTCTCACTTAGTCCCTCAGTCATTTTCTCTTGCTCAGTATTCTAGTCAGCGAGTCCTCCTCATCTCACCCAGTCAAAGCAGGTTTTGTATCCTTTGTCTGTGTGTCAAAACACAAATTTGTCAAAACATGTCTGTATGTATGTCTGTTTACAATATGTTTGCATATGCGTGAGAGTATGTGTATAACATGATAACTGTACGTGTGTGTTTATTCAACAGAATGTGTATCATCTCTGTATTTTTGTGTGTGTGCGTGTGTACATGCGTGTGTGAGTGTGTTTGCATATGTGTGTGGGGGATTGTGGTGACCTCTGTGGTGATACAGTGGTGAGGTGAGGTGGGGGGTGACTGTATTTCCAGCTCTTGGGGGCAGAAGGCTGAGCTGTGCCAGGGTGAACTCCACCAACGTTGCTTTCCTTAAAAAAAAACTCCTCAGGAAACCACTTCAAACAATCACATTCCGCACAGTGAAAGTTCCGCACCACTCCTGCATCTCGGGAAAACCTCTCCCTTCCCTTCGCCTCCCTCAGCACGGGTACTCCCTCCCTCTCTCTCGCTCTCGCTCTCTCTCTTCCTCTCGCTCTCTCTCTTCCTCTCGCTCTCTCTCTCTCTCTCTCTCTCTCTCTCTCTCTCGCTCTCTCTCGCTCACACTCACACACACACACACACACACGCACACACACACGCATAGGCAGGCAAGCACGCATGCAGATTCACTCTTACCCATCCATGTTCATAGACACACACACACATGCAGACATACACACAAATACGTTAACTTATACCCGTTTAGGTATAGGTGGAAGAACACCCTGTGGATTTAGCCCCAAGGAGTAGGCCTGCAGGTGTCTGTCTGTGTGTGTGTGTGTGTGTGTGTGTGTGTGTGTGTGTGTGTGTGTGTGTGTGTGTGTGTGTGTGTGTGTGTGTGTGTGTGTGTGTGTGTGTGTGTGTGTGTGAACATTGCAACTCCTAAACGTAACCCTAACCTTTACCATAGTAAGTTGTTGCATGTACTCCAACCAATGGAGGCTGCTGAGGGGAGGATGGACATTCACTCCATTCCAGCCATTATACTCCATTCCAGCCATTATTATGAGCCGTCCTCCCCTCAGCAGCCTGCACTGACTCCAACTGTTACCCAGCCCTGCAGTGCAGGCCTCTCTGTGTTGTTCAGCCTAACTTCACTTCACTGAGTTTCAGTTCTGTGTACTGGTTACTCCTCTTACACTAGATTAGAATGTAAGTAAGTTAGTAAGTAAGCCTTGTCCGAGCCAGAATTGCCCATAGGGCATTATATACAACGTTCATCTCAAGGATATTGTCATCAAAATTGAACTGGAATTACAAAATATAATAACAATAATTGGCTTTTACAACATACATTTCTTCTGTACATACTGTACATTCCACTAGTAAGGCTCCTGCCTGGCTATCTCCTGTTTCTGTAGCATTTACATTTACATTTAAGTCATTTAGCAGACGCTCTTATCCAGAGCGACTTACAAATTGTAGCGTGAGGTAGCTTGATAAACAAGTATCCCCCTGGACAGGATGCTAGTCTATTACGTAGTTACTCCGCACACAGAGTTCGGGAAATGTTTAGAAAGTGTTTAGTTCTCATTCAGAGTTCTGGGGATTGTTTCTCAGGTGCTGTCCTACCGGCACCGTTGCGGTCTAATTTCCAGTAAAGCAGCCCCACATGTTCCCGTTCCTCTGACTCCACCTGAACCCTCCAGCTGTTCCCGCAAACAGCCTTTGTGATTGGCCGCTCCACATTCATGATTCATGATTCATATTTCAGCCTCGGTGAAAGGACTGCCTGCCCTCCCTGGCCATGGACCCATCTCCAGAAAGAAAATGAGCATTACCTTGTAATAATACTCACAAAACAACAGGATCACTATTCACTACAAATGGCTGTGGGGATTTACTGCATTTCTCTGTTTTTGGTTACTTCCAAAATAGTACCTTATATCCTACATAGTGTTTTGACCAAAAGTAGTGCACTAAATAGGGAATAGGGTGCAATTTGGTATGCAGCCTGGGTCTTATACCAGGTCACAGTTTAAGATGTTATAACAGTACACCCACTACCTAGGGACATGAAGTGTGCTCAGTATCTATAGTATGGGGTTTTGTTTATTACATTTACATTTACATTTTAGTCATTTAGCAGACGCTCTTATCCAGAGCGACTTACAGTTTATGGACTCATAGGCTCTTACTATGTAAGACGCAGTGACTGTTGGAAGAGACTAAGGTTTACCAGACACACATCCTTTTCCTAGCTGGGGCGCGATCAGGAGAACGCAGTTTACTGAATATTGTAGATAGAAATGCCATGAATAGAGCTGACATGATTCTCTACTTTGCATGTATGCAGGAAGATAGTCTGTTTTGTGGGGATGGCTTTGGATTGGATAGGAGGGGATGAGTGGTGGGGGGGGGTAGAGGAGAAGAAAGGAGAGGAGAGAGGAACATGGTCAATTGGTGTGATGTGGGGGAATGAAAGGAAGGTTTTGAGAGTAACCTATTAGAAAGGTCATACAGAGAGTACAGTTGTGGTCAAAAGTTTTGAGAATGACACAAGTATTGGTCTTCACAAAGTTCGCTGCTTCAGTGTTATGAGATATTTTTATCAGATGTTACTATGGTATAATTACAAGCATTCCATAAGTGTCAAAGGCTTTTATTGACAATTACATTCAGTTTATGCAAAGAGTCAATATTTGCCGTGTTGACCCTTCTTTTTCAAGACCTCTGCAATCCGCCCTGGCATGCTGTCAATTAACTTCTGGGCCACATCCTGACTGATGGCAGCCCATTCTTGCATAATCAATGCTTGGAGTTTGTCAGAATTTGTGGGTTTTTGTTTGTCCACCCGCCTCTTGAGGATCGACCACAAGTTCTCAATGGGATTAAGGTCTGGGGAGTTTCCTGGCCATGGACCCAAAATGTTGATGTTTTGTTCCCCGAGCCACTTAGTTATCACTTTTGCCTTATGGCAAGGTGCTCCATCATGCTGGAAAAGGCATTGGTCGTCACCAAAATGTTATTGGATGGTTGGGAGAAGTTGCTCTCGAAGGATGTGTTGGTACCATTCTTTATTCATGGCTGTGTTCTTAGGCAAAATTGTGAGTGAGCCCACTCCCTTGGCTGAGAAGCAACCCCACACATGAATGGTCTCAGAATGCTTTACTGTTGGCATGACACAGGACTGATGGTAGCGCTCACTTTGTCTTCTCCGGACAAGGTGTTTTCCAGATGCCCCAAACAATTGGAAAGGGGATTCATCAGAGAAAATGACTTTACCCCAGTCCTCAGCAGTCCAATCCCTATACCTTTTGCAGAATATCAGTCTGTCCCTGATGTTTTTCCTGGAGAGAAGTGGCTTCTTTGCTGTCCTTCTTGACACCAGGCCATCCTCCAAAAGTCTTCGCCTCACTGTGCGTGCAGATGCACTCACACCTGCCTGCTGCCATTCCTGAGCAAGTTCTGCACTGGTGGTGCCCCGATCCTGCAGCTGAATCAACTTTAGGAGACGGTCCTGGCGCTTGCTGGACTTTCTTGGGCACCCTGACGCCTTCTTCACAACAATTGAACCTCTCTCCTTGAAGTTCTTGATGATCTGATAAATGGTTGATTTAGGTGCAATCTTACTAGCAGCAATATCCTTGCCTGTGAAGCCCTTTTTGTGCAAAGCAATGATGACGACACGTGTTTCCTTGCAGGTAACCATGGTTAACAGAGGAAGAACTATGATTTCAAGCACCACCCTCCTTTTAAAGCTTCCAGTCTGTTATTCTAACTCAATCAGCATGACAGAGTGATCTCCCGTGTAGCTCAGTTGGTAGAGCATGGCGTTTGCAACACCAGGGTTGTGGGTTCGATTCCCACGGGGGGCCAGTATGAAAATGTATGAACTCTCTGGATAAGAGGGTCTGCTAAATGACTAAAAATGTAAATGTGAATCTCCAGCCTTGTCCTCGTCAACAGTCTCACCTGTGTTAACGAGAGAATCACTGACATGATGGCAGCTGGTCCTTTTGTGGCAGGGCTGAAATGCAGTGGAAATGTTTTTTGGGGATTAAGTTCATTTTCATGGCAAAGAGGGAATTGCAATTCATCTGATCACTCTTCATGACATTCTGGAGTATATGCAAATTGCCATCATCAAAACTGAGGCAGCAGACTAGTTTTTGTGTCATTCTCAAAACCTTTGACCACGACTGTACTTTGCGTGCATGTGTGTGTGTAGGTGTGTGTCTCAGGGGATTTTCATAAAAGTAATCTACAAGGAACCATTTCTTGATTCAGATGTACTCTTATCAGGAAGTGGGTGTTGTCATAGAGAAAGAGAGAGCCAGAGCAAATGTCAGTCACCTACTGTGCATGTGTGTTAGTCTCTCTGTCAGTGTTTATTTTTACAGTTGGCTATCCACAAAGCTCCTAACATAAGTGCCACACCATTCCATTTACATCAGGTCAATCAATAGCCAATAGCAGTTGGCTTTAATGGGCTGCCATTGTTGTCTCCTCTGTATTGTAGCCATTGCCTTGGTGCGCACACACACACCATTATCAATAGGCCATCATCGTCACTATGGAAACAGTTGGTTTCTTTAGTAGCCTGAGCCGTTATCCTCATCCATCAGTTTCCAACAAGACCACTAACCCAGTCTTATCTACAACCCAGTCTCTGTATCTTATCTACAGCATACACACACACACACATACTCACATGTAGACATGCACGCATACACACACACAGACACACACACATCATCAATTACGCACCACTAATACACTCTGTATTGCGGTTCCCCCTTTGTTACTCATGTATTGGTTTTCTCCAGCCACCCACCACACCAGCATCATACAATGAATCTCCGCCCTCCCTGACAGCCTTCTGCTTTATGATTCTAACTTCTCTTCCCGTCGCATTACTTATTAACCTGGTGAGAAGGGTCTGCTGGGAGGCAGGCTGGGAGTAAGGGAGGAACATCATCAGGTGGGGACCGTTGTGAGAATAGCTACAGACAGCAAGTGTGTGTGTGACTGGTGCTGGTGAGGAACTGTTGTTGTTTTAAACTAGTGTGCTCCCCTTAGTTTGTCTTGTGTTGTTATAACACGGGTTTGGGATTTGTTGTTTTTGTTATGTAGAGAGAGAGAGAGAGAGAGAGAGAGAGAGAGAGAGAGAGAGAGAGAGAGAGAGAGAGAGAGAGAGAGAGAGAGCGAGAGAAGAGAGAGAGCGAGAGCGGGAGCGAGAGCGAGAGAGAGAGAGAGAGAGAGAGAGAGAGAGAGAGAGAGAGAGAGAGAGAGAGAGAGAGAGAGAGAGAGAGAGAGAGAGAGAGAGAGAGAGAGAGAGAGAGAGAGAGAGAGAGAGAGAGAGAGAGAGAGAGAGAGAGAGAGAGAGAGAGAGAGAGAGAGAGAGAGAGAGAGAGAGAGACTGAGCAGAATGTTCTCGTGTTGGTTGGTCATCATGTGACAGTACAGTATGATTACAGTGCGAAACTAACAGACATAGATGATCAGATACCCAGGAATAGC
Source organism: Coregonus clupeaformis (assembly GCF_020615455.1). Classification (NCBI taxonomy): domain Eukaryota; kingdom Metazoa; phylum Chordata; class Actinopteri; order Salmoniformes; family Salmonidae; genus Coregonus; species Coregonus clupeaformis. Next base: position 4,276,394 of record NC_059197.1, read on the forward strand.
TCTTCTTGGAAAATGAGATCTGTATCCTAGAAAAACTGACACAGGTGAGAGGGAGAGAAAGAAAAAATAGGATATGGGGTGTAATATCCCAGCGGGCAAAACCGGTTACAATGACATTTTTTATGATGTCATCTGTTGGATTGGATACTAGTTGTATAATCTGTTTATCTGACCTGATAACAACTAAAACATGTCTTTCCCATCTTGATCTCATAATGAAACAGATGTCTTAAGCTGGTTGTAACAGAGACCTAATTGGTTGTTTTATATGGTTTATTTTCAACCAGAAAACCAGTTTCCAACCAGGAAGGGTTGTCATAAAGACATCACGTTCCAAATGCTGCCAGCTGGAATGGTTATTACAGGGAAGTGTTTCCAAACTGCCTTCTGAAGGGACACTTTGTGCTTATGTCAGTGTGCCCTTTCCGAGCCTTGTTGATGAGTAATGGTCTCATGGAGACAACGGCCCATTACGACCCTCCCCACTGTAGGATCTAAAAGAGTTGGAACAGGTCACAGATGGAACCTAACATTTACCTTTTAGAGAGAATGTTGTTTAGACGAGTCGGGAAGTTCATTGTTTGGAACGTCATCCCTGAGCTCGTCTTCCATACAAGCCAGTTCAGCATGAGGGCATTCTTAGACTTAGTGTCATACAGAGACTGTTATGGAGTTGTCTGTGTGATGAGGAGAGTGCTTTTAACTGGCTGAGGTATGTGGTATGTTAAGGGGTTTGGTGTGGAGCACGCTGGTGTTTGGATTCACAGTAGACAGTTCATGTAATTTGAGGGAAGGCAGAAGCACTGATTCTCTTTCACATGGGTCTAGGTTGAAAATAATGAAGGTTAAGGCAACGTAATAATTCCGTGCTGAGCTTTCAAAAATGAACACATTCATTGGACCAGCGCAGTTGATTATTCTACGCATTTAAATGAATAGAATGACAGTAAAACAGTTATGCTATGTGTTTGCTGAGCAGTTAGCTGAAATGCACTACAATTGTGTTTATTTCCCACTTTGATAGTGAACTTTCTGGATGGCTACCATTCACTCCCAGTCATTTTTGCTCCGGCGCTGGTCCAATGAATTTGTTTAATTTCGAACACTTCTGCTTGGAATTATTACGTTGTCTTAACTTTTATTTTCAACCTAACCGTGAATGAGGAAGTTATTTAGATTTGCAGTGTAAATCAAACATTACTGTAGTTATCCATTGTTAAATAAGCACTGTGTGTGTGTCAGTGCTTGTGCGTGTGGTATGTTATAACCTGAGAAGGTTAATTAAACACAGGGGTTTGGATCCATCCCCTGGCGCTCCTGTATTTAGTCTGCTGCTCTGTTCTGAGTGGGGGGTTTCTGGCTCAGCGGCCACTCTTTTTATTTTACCTTTATTTAACTAGGCAATTCAGTTAAGAATAAATTATTATTTACAATGACGGCCTACCCTGGCCAAACCTTCCCCTAACACCGACAACGCTGGGCCAATTGTGCACCACCATGTGGGAGTCCCGATCAAGGCCAGTTGTAATAAAGGCTGGGATCGAACCCGGGTCTGTAGTGACGATACAGTGCCTTAGACCGCTCCGCCACGACCAATCACTCATAAGATGGCCATGTTACAAAGAACCGAGTAGTCACTAGATGACCATTCTAGAAAGGGCAGAAATGACTATCATCAGAACGTTTCACCAAACACATCAAGATCAGGACATACACACACACATACTCCTGCCTTCTGTGTTCCATCACTAAACACAAACACACACACACCTTAGTGTGTGAAGAGAGGGTAATGCAGTGTGACGGAATGGCAGAGGTGAGAAACCGCAGGGTCTCTCCCTTTTCCATTCTTCTCCCTCTCTCTCATGGGTGGCCTGGTTGTTTTCTCTAATACATTCCTTCATTCCAAGATGGTACTTATGTGAAGTCCTGTCACTTCTCTGCACTGCTTACTCTCTTTTTCTCTCTCTCTCTCTCTCTCTCTCTCACTCTCTCCTCTGGTGAAAGCGCAACTGATTTTTTTTATTTCTCTCCTATTATTACTGGCGCTAACTCTCCTTTCTTCCTTTCTTCCCCATGCAGATGTCCAGCTACAAGCGTGCAACATTTGAGGAGGAGGAGGCGGCAGACAACCCAGCCGATGGGGGCATGTCTCCGGACAGTGTGGAGGTCAGTCTGAGCTCATTGGTTGATGTGTAGGGATCAGAGGTCAATGAAAATGGAGGAGCCACACGGTGTCAGTCTGTTATTATAGGACTAGGGTGAATTTGACCCGTACGCCGATCATGGGTCAGTTTTTCATTTTCCCTACTAATGGTTAAGGTACCTGGGGGAAACTTCACCCCGGAGCATTATTACATAGGATCTGGGCTTAAACTCCTGTTAGATTAGCCCAACGATCAGAAACAGAAAATACTTCATGAAAGTGTGATGTTATGTGGGAAACCATAAAAACGGCAGACTAGAAAGGGGTAAACAAAAAGTTGTAAAATAGAGGGTTTTATTTAGCAGACAATGGATTTGTCATGTCTTTCTCTTGCTTTCTCTTGCATTTGGTCGAAGCATTCCAAAGTTACCTGAGGATAAGCTGTCCTTGAAATTTCATCATAAACAGTCAGAACTAAATGTCATCATATATACGCCCAGTGACACATAGATGTACAGTACTGATTTTATACATTTTATTGTCTGAGGAAAAGTGTGTAGAAGGTTCAGCTGATTACCACTGCTGATAAACAGTAGTAGTACATTACCTTTAGACATGTAATGTGTGCAGAGCCTGTGGTCCAGCGGTAATGCTTCTGGCTAGTAACAGGGATTGACATTAAGGGTTGCTGTATTGCCTGTAGCAATTGAACTGAGCAGTTGAGTAAGTTGAGCCTGCTCTGTGGTTTCCCCATTGGGCAGGTAATAAAAAAAGTAAAAACCAAACTGCAAAGAATTCCAATAGCCTAAAACTGATATTTCTGGTTCCTCCTCATTGTTTAAGTGAAATACAGACAATTTATGGCATTTATGGCATTCGGGAATGTTGAGTCTGCTTTGAGAATTGTTTTACTGATAACAACCAAAATACAAATAATTCCAGAATTGATCTGTCTGATTCCTATGTGTAGGTGAAAGGCAGGCAATACACTGAGTATACAAAACATTAAGAACACGTGCTCTCTCCATGACATAGACTGACCAGATGAATCCAGGTGAAAGCTATGATCCCTTATTTATGTTTTTTAATTTTTTTACTACACTAAATTGATACTTCATAGTGGTCCCTCGTGACAGACTGAATGCCAAATCAAGAGCTGGCTAGTGCTCATGCGAAATTGGGTTCTCGGTTCTGAGATAGCGATATTTCATTCATTCGAAAGTCGCTCGGAAAGAGGAATGGAGGCTTAAAATATGTATTTGATTTTATTTAGACAGTATGGAAATCAGAAGGGGATACAGGTAGGCGGGGAAAAAACGGTAGGAAGGGTGGACACAGGGATTGAACCCCGGTCTCCGATAGGGAGATTTGAATATGTGATATGTGACAGGAGTGTTAGAACTCCACCACTGCATGAATGGAGGCCTTCTTGACTATGTCTGTGGTACTTGTGATGTCATCCCATCCTCTGACTCATGTATTTCCACAGGTTGGCTTCCGGAAGGGCGGCATCCAGCTACTCGGTCCCCTGGGCAGGAGGACGCAGATGGAGGTGGTGCTGGCTGGTGTGCTGCTCGCCTCCCTCCTCGCCCTGTTCGGATGTGCCGTCACTCTGGGCATGCGCTACAACAAAGGTGAGAGGCCTTTGGTTACACGCACTCACGCACTCATGCAAATACACACACACACAAACACGCAAGCACACACACACACACACACACGTGTTATGTCTTATAATAAGGCTTATAATATGTTATGGTCTCTCTGTTTAGCAACATTTCAACTGGCTGGTGTTTAGCAGTATCATTATGAATGATTATTAAGACATTATGGGGTCATACATGCTTGTGACAAAAGTCTTGTGACAATGCATTATAACCACATCATGAAGCATTATACCAGCAGGCTTTATAAAGCATTACTGTTTTTCTACCTTGTCACCAGACCCAGCGCGGAGCCTGTGTCTGACCGAGGCCTGTATTACGGTGGCCAGTAAGATCGTAGAGGCCCTGGACCGCAGCGCCGACCCCTGCCAGGACTTCTACCAGTACGCCTGCGGGGGCTGGGTCCGCAAGAACCCCCTCCCTGACGGACGCTCTCGCTGGAGCACCTTTAACAGCATCTGGGACCAGAACCAGGCTGTCCTCAAACACCTGCTGGGTGAGTTGGAACCAAAGACATGTACACAATACACAGACACACACACACGTACATACTGTAAAAATACTGTATTACTGTATCAAAATAGGGAAGTCATGTGTTGATTAGGGGTACGATTTGGTGACAGTTGACGGTGTTGGGAGTGTGTTGGTAGTGTGTTGGCAGTGTGTTAACCCTTTGACGCGTACGATCACATATTTGTGATCATTGTTGAGTGATGATGCAACAAACGCGTCTAAACAGCATTGTCTGAAAAGCATCTAAACAATGTTTTGTACTGATGGGAAATAAAGGTCTTCACAACTTTATGCCTCAATTTCACCTTTTAATGTAAAAGATCATCCAAGCATCACACGGAACACATCCACAGCCAAACTCATTCCATAAACCAGTCTAAATAGCAGGTTGCGCTGACAAAATCAAAACATAAGTTAGCGATCTAACAGCTAGACTTGTTTATTTACATTTACATTTTAGTCATTTAGCAGACGCTCTTATCCAGAGCGACTTACAGTTAGTGAATATTTTTTTTAATATACTGGCCCCCCGTGGGAATCGAACCCACAACCCTGGCATTGCAAACGCCATGCTCTATCAACTGAGCTACATCCCTGCCAGCCATTCCCTCCCCTACCCTGGACCAATTGTGCGCCGCCCATGAGTCTCCCGGTCGCGGCCGGCTGCGACAGAGCCTGGATTTGAACCAGGATCTCTAGTGGCACAGTTAGCACTGCGATGAAGTGCCTTAGACCACTGCGCCACTCAGGAGTATTTTTATGTTTATAATGTAACACATCTCTGGCGAGCACAAGGAAATGTAATATTGTTTAGAAAAGAGATGCGTCAGCTAAGCTAACGGCAGATACATTCTTTATGATGGCAGCCATGTTTGTTTATGTTTGACAAGCGAAAACTCCATAATCTCAGAATGCCATTCACTATAAAATGCAAATAAACAAAGTCAAAGTCAAAGATGGCAGCGGCCATTGCCCGAAAAATATGAACTTAGTTCGGCCACTTTTCAGCACATTACAAATCTTTGATGTACTTGTTACAGTGTATACAAGAACCGGAGCACATGACTTGACAAGTCGTTTACAGTTTTTGACAAATCACAAAGCAAATAAAATGTTATCACCTCACAGATCATCACCCCACATACAAGCCTACTGCCTAGCCTAACCGTAGCGCGAAAGCTAAACAGGGTTGCCAGATTTGGTGAAACCATTTTAGGGAGGTTTGTGGGGGGGTTAATTTCATTTATGGGGGATTTCAAGTCCATGTGGGGTAGAAATGGGGGAAGGTATCGAGGGGGTTTGAGCTGGCAACCCTGTGTAACGATAGTTACAATCTAAGTCAGTCGAGTGAACCATCCTTTCACCTCGTTTTGTTATAACATATTTGGTCTGAGAAACGTTTACGTGACTGGGGTGACCGTTAAGAGATATTTGTAACTCACGCGTGAAAAGGTTAACAGTGTTGACAATTTTGAAAGGTGGAAGTGTTGACAGGCCTGGTCATAGTTTATTTGCTGGTCTGTTCAGGTCAGGATATAGTCTGGTCCCAGATCTTTTTGGGCTGTATAGCCAAACAGTTTACATTTACATTTTAGTCATTTAGCAGACGCTCTTATCCAGAGCGACTTACAGGAGCAATTAGGGTTAAGTGCCTTGCTCAAGGGCACATCGACAGATTTTTCACCTAGTCGGCTTGGGGATTAGAACCAGCGACCTTTCGGTTACTGGCACAACGCTCTTACCCACTAAGCCACCTGCCGCCCAGTTGACAGCACAAACAGGTCTGGAACCAGGCCATAGGTGAAGCCACAGCAGGGCCGGGCCCAGGCCCTGCCAGATTGAATAATGGCCCACCCAATCAGGCTGGCTTAAAATATATTTTTAAAATCAAAAATGAAATAAATGAACTTGATTCGTTGGTTGTATTGTCTCCTGACTAATCAGAACGGTTGATAATGCAGTAGGAAGTTCCTGGGATCTAATTGGTTATATCGCAATCATATGGTAAATCAGAAGCCTACAGTCGGGAAGTCCGCAATTTGGGCAGGGCACGTGGGCAAATATGAAATAGCTGATTGTCGAGTTGCGGCTGTCAGTGTGAGGCATCTAAAATAGCCCTAGGCCTATTGCAATATTTCAAAGTTCAATTGCGAAAATAAACACAAAAGTCACATAATTCCGAAAGATCTTTTCAAATTATTTAAACAACAATACAGTACACTACAGTACACTGTAAAAAAAAATATTGTTGTTTTAACAGTAACTTACTTACTGGCAGCCAGTAGTTTATTCCCATTAGTAGGCTACACCAGGACCTACAGTATCTCTTGCACTAGTGGAGAGTGTCAACCATCTTCCCGTAGATGCAGGAATCAACAATGTAAAGGTTAACTTAACACTGAGCAAGAGAACAACAAAGAGCAAGAGAACAACAAAGAGCGAGTACACGACAAGACACTAACAATCACACACAACGCAACACTGAACAGTCCAGGGCTATATAGGGGTGGTGATGAGATGCAGGGGGTGATTAGGGTGCGTTGGGTTTCCATTCCGGTGTTGCCGAGGTGGTGCGCTCAGACTGGTGGCTCAGTACACCGGCAAATCAGAGCAACGGGAGGAGACGTGACACGTAGTCAATTGTTTGTCCATATATGTACTGTATAAATTCTTAAATTCCATTCCTTACTTAGATTTGTGTGTATTGGGTATATGTTGTGAAATTGTTAGATATTACTTGTTTGATGTTACTGCACTGTCGGAGCTAGAAGCACAAGCATTTCGCTACACCCGCAATAACATCTGCTAAACACGTGTATGTGACAAATAAAATGTGATTTGATTTTAATATAACTATTTGTTCAGCACTTTTTAAATGTACTGCGACAGAATTCAGAACATGGGCCGTTCTTACAGTATTCTCCCTGTACACCAAGTCAGAACCGTAGGATAAATAAAGGGGTTATATAAGCAGACAATGAAAGCTCTTACAATATTCAATGATTACCTTTCTCTAAAACAGGCTATAGGCTACATGTGCACCACCAAGTCAGAACAGTAGGCTAAGTTATGTGGGGGAAAGGGACCAAATGATTAAGGTGAGGCACATGGGCTACTAACAGCGTACTACACAACATACACTTAGTATTACTTTCTTAGCTACAATATACATATCTCCCTGGCATATTACGGCATTATGCAGCAGCATACAATACATTTTTGGACTCACCTTGTTGTTCTGTGCTCACTTGAACAGGAAGGTGGCGCGGCGGTCCTTCTTGTGGGCAAATGTTGTCATCAAACTTTGTCATCAAAGTCTGGCATTCTCTGGATTTATGGTGCTTTCAAGACAACTGGGAACTTGGAAAAAAACAAGGTTGAATCATGATGTTAGTGATCTTCAGGTCGGAGCTCTAGAAAGAGGCCCGAGTTCCCGACTTGGTATTCCCAGTTGGATGACCGTTCAAAATGTATTTTCCCAGTCAGAGCTCGTTTTTTTCAGAGTTCCCAGTTGTCTTGAACTCACTGAAGTCTGAGATTTCCCAGTTCAGAGTTTCCAGTTGTTTTGAACACGGCAGAAGTCATGCTGGATTGACTGCATTGTCCAATGTATTCAACCTTTTCTGGCCATGGTGTTGTATGTGAATGTTTATCCTACTAAGCTTGGAAAAGAGACCCTTAAACCCAGATTTGGACCGCACACCCACTCCACTGAATAGCAGGCTAGTGATTGCTTTGCAACGCTTGCAGTTAGCCACTGATTCATTCCAAACCACTCATTGTTGAATTTGCGATTTCCAACTTGTTGTGTAATGTTTATGTCCAATGGACGATAAGCACCGATACATTTTATCTATCATTTCTCTTCATATGACAAGGATTGAAAAGGATTTGCCAGTAGATTGTCGACGTGATTCATGATGTAGCTCAGCTGGTAGAGCACGGCGCTTGTAACGCCAAGGTAGTGGGTTCGATCCCCGGGACCACCCATACACAAAAAATGTATGCACGCATGACTGTAAGTCGCTTTGGATAAAAGCGTCTGCTAAATGGCATATTATTATTATTGTTTTTTTGGGTAGATCAGCTTTAATATTTCAGATAGATTGTAACTTCCATCAATATAATCAATATAATTGTCTGCATCACTTCCAATTAAGAGACCACTGCAAATGTTTCTTAAATCAGCATCTCTACATGTATGACAGTCATTCCATTCCAGTGTCTGTTGAATTCCAACACAGGCACACCTCATTCTACTGAATTAGGTACTGATTAGGTGATCACCTGAATCAAATCTTATTTAACGACGAAAATTATAAAAACCACTGCTGTGGTCATCACTATCCTCTTGAATAGGAAAAAAAACAGTGCTAATAGTACCTCAAAAGTAATATTAATCAAAAAATAACCATTGACCATGCCAAAAGAGTTGAAAAGGAACGTTTTGAGTGAGGAAAAGAAGGGTTCAATTCTGGCTTTACTGGGAGAGGGATACAGTGAGCGTCAGGTTGCTTCCATCCTTAAAATTTCAAAGACGGCGGTTCATAAGAACAAGGTCAAGCAGCAGACAAAAAGAATGGCAAACGGCAGCTGGGGTGAAGTGCACGGCGAGGACAGTTCGAAACAGGCTCCTAGGGGCAGGGCTGAAGTCGTGCAAAGCTAGAAAAAAGCCCTTCATCAATGAGAAGCAAAGAAGAGCCAGGCTGAGGTTTGCTAAAGACCATAAGGATTGGACCGTAGAGGACTGGAGTAAGGTCATCTTCTCTGATGAGTCCAATTTTCAGCTTTGCCCAACACCTGGTCATCTAATGGTTAGACGGAGACCTGGAGACCCACTGTGAAATTTGGTGGAGGATCGGTGATGATCTGGGGGTGCTTCAGCAAGGCTGGAATTGGGCAGATTTGTCTTTGTGAAGGACGCCTGAATCAAGCCACATACAAGGTTGTCCTGGAAGAAAACTTGCTTCCTTTTGCTCTGACATTGTTCCCCAACTCTGAGGATTGGTTTTTCCAGCAGGACAATGTGCCATGCCACATAGCCAGGTCAATCAAGGTGTGGATGGAGGACCACCAGATCAAGACCCTGTCATGGCCAGCCCAATCTCCAGACCTGAACCCCATTGAAAACTTCTGGAATGTGATCAAGAGGAAGATGGATGGTCACAAGCCATCAAACAAAGCCGAGCTGCTTGAATTTTTGCGCCAGGAGTGGCATAAAGTCACCCAACATCAATGTGAAAGACTGGTGGAGAGCATGCCAAGACGCATGAAAGCTGTGATTGAAAATCAGTGTTATTCCACCAAATATTGATTTCTGAACTCTTCCTAAGTTAAAACATTAGTATTGTGTTGTTTAAAAATGAACATGAACTTATTTTCTTTGCATTATTCGAGGTCTGACAATGCTGCATCTTTTTTGTTATTTTTACCAGTTGTAATTTTCTGCAAATAAATGCTCTAAATGACAATAGTTTTAGGGGGAATTTGGGAGAAATGTTGTCAGTAGTTTATAGAATAAAACAAAAATGTTAATTTCACCCAAACACATACCTATAAATAGTAAAACCAGAGAAACCTATATTTTTGCAGTGGTCTCTTAATTTTTTCCAGGGCTATATATATACATACACATACATACACACACACATCCTTTTTTAAATTATATTTCCCTTCATTACTTTCCAACCCCACCACCCCTTCCCCAATTGGAGTAAACTAGTGAACAACAACGCTTAGGCCTCTACTTCCAGCCCATACATACTATATACATTTTATGGACACAGTCAAATTCTACAATAATTATATTTTGTTTGTTTTTACTCCTGAACTTCCTCCGATCATTTTCATGATGTCCATCTGGTTTGCTTCTATATGCCATATTTTTCAAACTGTGCTCTTTCACAAAAGCTCTCAACCTATAACCTATATACTTATTATGAACACAGTATGCTTTACATTAGTTATCTTGTTGTTATTAGTTGTTGTTATTAGTCCCATCCTTCAACTCCATTCAACACCTCCCATCTATCTCTTAACACCATCCATATTAGATTTCTATTTGCCATATATTTTTCAACTGTACTGTGATGTTTTACAAAAGTTCTGAACCTTTCTATTCTCATTGTTTCTACAGATCGTAAATTGAAGATAAACATTTTTGCTAAAAGTATTATTATATTATTGATCGATTGACTATGACTTTTCAGATCAACCAGTAGTGCTATCTGCAGGGTTAGCTCCAGGTAAATATTGCAATCCTTTAGCCATTCCTGGACCTGTGTCCAAAAACAAGCTACAAATGGACAGTACCAAAACAAATGATCTAATTATTCTGTCTCTTCGCAGCAAAATCTGCAGAGCTGGGAAGATTGTATCTCACATATAAATAACATTATTCTATCGGTAGCAAGAATTTTATATAATAATTTAAATTGAAGTTTTGAATTCACCGTCGTTTTGTGTATCAATTTATAAACACTATGCCATGGAATCGGTACGTCAAAAATCTCTTCCCAACTATTTTGCAATCTATATGGGACGGCTGTCAATCCTTTGGTCCTTAAATGAAACTGGTATACTTTTTTATTTATCACAATTTTCTTTAACCAATTATATTCTTTAATGAAAGGCTGACAGACAAGTTCCTTACATTTTCCCCCTTCCACTTTCCTTTTCCATTTTTGCGGTAATGCTGCAATTAAAGTATGATGTTGACATGATCAGTCCAATCAAAGCTACGGTAGGTATAACGTGATTTGACGTCATTTTATCTGTGGCCAATGACCTTGAGCCTTCTTGGATGGGCACTTCTAATTTAACTCTATGGCAGCACCCAAGGGGCTTGAATTTTCGAGCTCTCCCCCGTAGATTCTGCGGTGACGTAGTGTCCCCATGAGTGCAGAACACTGACTGAGCAAATCACGGCGCATTACCAACCCCTACACTCTGTATTTTCCGCTGGCTGCCCCACCACCACAGAAAGCACTGAGCTAGGCTGAAACACCTGCATTTTGGAGCTGCCTTACTCAAGAAAGCAAAAAAGAGACCATGTAGGTCCCGTGTAGCTCAGTTTGTAGAGCATGGCATTTGCAAAGCCAGGGTTGTGGGTTCGATTCCCACGGGGGGCCAGTATGAAAAATGTATGCACTCACTAACTGTAAGATGCTCTGGATAAGAGCGTCTGCTAAATGACAAAAATGTAAATGTATGCGGCTTTATTAACGCAATTATTCTTTTTTTTTTTTTGGCAAACTAATATGTGACACATATTAATGCCAAAATAACATACAAAACAGGCAACAAAAAAACAAACAAAAACTATTATATTGTATTATTTATTTTTAGCTAAACAGGTGGGGCTCAAAACAGGCCCTGAATGACGGGTCACCACTGACCGGTACCTCTTGCCGTGCGGCAGCACAGAAAATAGTCTATGGCTTGGGTGGTTGGGGTCTTTGACAATTTTCCGTGCCTTCTTTTCACACCGCCTGATATATAGGTCCTGGATGGCAGGGAGCTCGGCCCCAGTGATGTACTGGGCTGTCCGCACAACCCTCTGTAGCACCATGCAATCGAGGACGGTGCTATTGCCATACCAAGCAGTGATGCAGCCAATCAATATGCTCTCAATGGTAGAGCTGTAGAACCTTTTCAGGATTTGAGGGACCATGCAAAACTTTTTCAACCTCCTGAGGGGAAAGAGGCACTGTCGCCCCTTCTTCACGACTGTGCGTGTGTGCGCCCCGTCAATGTCACACTGCCAGGTCACAGACCACCTCCCTGTAGGCTGACTCATCGTCGCCGGTGATCAGGCCTACCACAGTCGTGTCGTCAGTGAACTTGATAATGGTGTTGGAGTCGTGCGTGTCCACCCCTCAATTTCCCCGACTCCACCGTCCTGTCCTCCCGGTGAATGGAGAATCCATCGAGTTGGATAGCCATAGGGGGTATCTTGTCTGAGAGACATGTTTCTGAAAAGCAAAGAATTTTGCAGTTCCAAGAGTCCACGATCAGAGGTCATCCGAAGAGGTGGCCGGTTTTCCCTTCGCCTTAATCTCACCAAGATCTCCCCTCTCTTGCCTCTGTAACGCCGGCATTTCCTCTTGGGTAGACCGAAAATTGGGTTGGAATTATAGAGAGAGCCCAGGGCAGATGAGTGGAAGTAGAAGCCAGAATTGGGGTAAGTAACTACCGATCTGATGTTCAAGATTTCCTGTTGGTTGTAAAAAATAATAGCGGATACATTTCGTGAAAATAGAGTAAAAATAAACAACAAAATAATCACAAAATAGCAAAGTTGGGTCTGAGCTTGCAAAACGGAGGCCATCCAGTACGGGGCCATCTGTTTTGTCAGCGGTGTTGTAAGCGGTTGTAACTTGTGGAGTTGCGCTGCCTACTTGGCAATAGGCCTAATAATGGGCTTGTTTCCCAAGGGAAATGTGTGGTGTTTCTTGGTCACATTTATCCTGTGTTATGTGTTAAATGATGCAATGTGATTGCACTAATTTTCACTTAAATATGTTGGGGTATTTTTACTGGAAAATGTTGGCCCAGTCACTTTTACTCATGCCCAGCCACACTGCAATTTCTGCCTACGCCACTGGACCAGGCTAGTCAGCATCTACAGTACTGTGTGGTTTTTGAGGCCAGCTGATTCAGCTTGTCTTGCTAAGTGGGCAAGTGTCCCAAATGGCACCCTATTCCCTTTATAGTGCACTGCTTTTTACCAGGGCCCTTGTGCACTATAAAGGGAATAGAGTGCCGTTTGGGATGCGACCCAGACCTGGGACTGGGGGCCACTCACAGTGCAGTTCTGATGAATACCTTGCTGCCTACGGAGCATGCAGAAATTCATGCTCCATCAAATGTTGAATACAAACGATTCCCTACTGGGATGCCAGCCTCCCTCCACTGTACCAGAGGTTACTGTGACCCTGTTCATTACCCTTCAGCTGCCCTACTAGCAGGAGAGCCACTGAAGCTTAAAGTGTGTGTACTTGTGTGTATGTGTGTGTATCCATACAGTTAACAATATTATGCTTGTCCAAATGTGATTGTGTTAGCGATTCAGAAGAGAGATATGGCTTCCTCCCAGTAGTTTGTTTTGATGCAGCTTGTCAGCGGTGCCTTTTTGTTCGACCATACAGAGAAAAAACAAACAGGACTAAATGAACTGTGTGGTGTAGAATTACTCCTCATCAACAACAGTCAGGAAGCAGTGCCAGACTATTCCCTATTTAGTGCACTACTTTTGAATAGGGTGCCATTTAGGACGTAACTTGAGTTGTCCTCTCAGTAAAGTGTGTGCATGCATGCGTGCGTGCTTGGGTGCGTGTGCTGCTGCTAATTTACTAGCGGAATATTCCAGCTTTGAGTCATTTCATTTAATTAAGTCTCCAACCATCAGTGTGAGATGGAGCAGAGCATCCTTTTTTGTTCTTCCGTTTTTTTGAAGGGCATGAGTTATAGCTTCTGTACGATAATTCATTTATCTGTTCTGCAGCGTTGACTGGTCGTATTTCAGCAGTGTGTGCGTTGCCATGACAGCGGTGCTTCAGAGCGATTGATGATATGCAGCTGTGGAGATGGAGAGGAGCATGTGACTAAAAAACTATCCTACCACATTCTGTATTCGATCTCCTCCTCTCGTTCGAACACCTTTCCTCGTGTTTTTCCTTATTTGTTTCACATCGCCATTTCCCCTGTTGGTAGCACTCTAAAGCTTGCTTCTTAAAACCCCTAACTTCCTATCTCTCATCCCCATCTTTCTCGTTCTCTCTACCTCGTCCTCTGCCTCTCTGTCTCATTCTCCCTCTCTCCGACTCCCATCTCGCTCTTTCTCTCGCTCCCTCTCTTTCGCTTTCTCCCTATTTTTCTCTCTCTCTTTCTCTCCCTTTCCTTCTCTCTGGGTCTTCCGTGTTTATTTTGTCATTGATACAGATGAATGCTGCACACTAAAAACAAATGGTTCTATATAGTGCAAAACAAGGGTTATTTAGCTTGTAACCATAGCGGATCCCTTAATGGTGCTATATGAAACCCTTTTTTGAAGGTTCTATAAAGAACCATGTTCCTAAGGTTCTAAATGGAACCAGTATGATGCTATAAAGAACCATTAAAAAAAGGTTCTATATAGCACCAAAAAGGGTTCCGCTACGGTTAATACACTTTTGGGGGGTATATAGAACCCTTTTTTATGATTCTTTATAGAACCGTTATAGAGAATGGTGCTATAAAGAACATTTCTCAATCTCAAAGATTCTTTGTAGAACCATACAGGGTTTTTGTTCTGGTTTAATAGCCATGTTATATTGTTAAAATCCCATAGGGTTTATTATTATGTTTATTAACATGTTGAATCAGGTGTGCTACCTCTGGAACAGCTGGGGGTCCCTGAGGAGAGAATTGAGAACAACTGACTTAGTCAACCGTTCTAAATTGACCATATGTGTCTTTCACAAGACACCGTCACTGGCCGTAGTCATATACAGTGCATTCAGAAAGTATTCAAACTCCTTGACTTTTCCCACATTTTGTTACATTACAGCCTTATTCTAAAATGGATTAAATTGTTGTTTTCCCTTATCAATCTACACACAATACCCAATAATGACAAAGCAAAAACTGTTTTTTAGACATTTTTGCAAATGTATAAAAAAAAAAAACTGATACACATTTCAGCCGGTTCATCAGGCTCACATCCCACGCATCAGCCGGCGTGGAAGCCTGACGATCCGGCTGAGGCGTGGATGCCTGACAAGTCGGCTGAGGAGTGGAAGCCTGACGAGCCGGCTGAGGCGTGGAAACCTGACGAGCCGGCTGAGGCGTGGAAACCTGACGAGCCGGCTGAGGCGTGGAAACCTGACGAGCCGGCTGAGGCGTGGAAACCTGACGAGCCGGCTGAGGCGTGGGATGTGAGCCTGATGAACCGGCTGAGGCGTGGGAGCCAGATGAGCCAGCTGAGGCATGACGTGGGATGGGAGCCTGCCGAGCCAACCGAGGCAAGGAAACCTCTCGAGCCAGCTAAGGCGTGGAAGCCCGACGAGCCAGCTGAGGCACCCCCGGTTCCTTCAGCCGCGGCACCCGGACCCAACGTCACCAACAAAAAATTATAACGATAATAATAATAATAAGAATAACTTCCTGATGTTTCCAATATTGGTGTCTGCATTCTGTAACGATCTCGGTTCGACAGACGCTGGGAGACAGGAAGCAAGTACAGGGTGATGATTTAATAAATAATAAAACATGGAACAAAACATGGACAGCATCTGTACAGGGGAAACGAAACAACATCAATGCAGACATGGGGATCAAACTGGGGAACAGACAGATATAGAAGGGGCAATCAACAAAGTGAAGGAGTGCAGGTGAGTCCAATGAGCGCTGATGCGTGTAATGATGGTAACAGGTGTGCGTAATGATGGTTTAAAAAAAATCTAAAAACCTGTTTTGGCTTTGTCATTATGGGGTATTGTGTGTAGATTGATGAAGAAAAACATTTATTTAATCAATTTTAGAATAAGGCTGTAATGTAACAAAATGTGTCTGAATATTTTTTCGAATGCACTGTATAACATATTAAAACACAACAGATTAGATAAACTGGAATGACACTCACTCACTGCGAGCAGTGAGCAAACCGTGCCCCAAAATATTCTAATGAGCAGACACCCTTACATTTTAATTATCAATAAAAGAGAAAATAACCCTTTTTCAAATTGCAAAGAGCAATTGAAGGGCTCAAATGGTACTTTGGGTCAGTATGGTTTCACATAGAACCATCACCCTTCCCAAAGAACCCTTGAGGAACCATTGTTTAGTGTGTGATGGAACACATACACACACACACACACACAAACACAAATGATGCCCCAGCAGTTGGAAAATCCATAGTGTGTTGATGGGTCTTGTTGTTGAAGTCTTTCTGATGCATACCAAGTAATTGCATTTTTGCGTGTGTCACAAGACCATTCCATCAAGTCTTTTAAACCACACTTGTCAGATACAGTGCATTTCAAAATCAACAAGGATAACAGAATAAAACTGGAAAGCTTATTTCCGTTTTAGTCCACTAGCTTTGGCAGCCAGGCGGAAAAGGCTTACTTAGTGTAATGTAGGTGTTAGAGGCTGATTGATATCGGAGCTAAATAGACACTGAATACGTCTGTTTCTAACTGCCTCTGGAACAGGAGCTCTGCCGTCTGTGTTCTGTCATCTGAGCAGAATGTGGCTCCTGTCTAAGATGACAGTGGTGCTTTTGTCTTGGCCCCATGGTGTGTGTGTGTATATGTACAGTGGGGAAAAAAAGTATTTAGTCAGCCACCAATTGTGCAAGTTCTATATAATAATATAATATGCCATTTAGCAGACGCTTTTATCCAAAGCGACTTACAGTCATGCGTGCATACATTATTTTTTTTTTGTGTATGGGTGGTCCCGGGGATCGAACCCACTACCTTGGCGTTACAAGCGCCGTGCTCTACCAGCTGAGCTACAGAGGACCACAGTTCTCCCACTTAAAAAGATGAGAGAGGCCTGTAATTTTCATCATAGGTACACGTCAACTATGACAGACAAATTGAGAGAAAGAAATCCTGAAAATCACATTGTAGGATTTTTAATGAATTTATTTGCAAATTATGGTGGAAAATAAGTATTTGGTCACCTACAAACAAGCAAGATTTCTGGCTCTCACAGACCTGTAACTTCTTCTTTAAGAGGCTCCTCTGTCCTCCACTCGTTATCTGTATTAATGGCACCTGTTTGAACTTGTTATCAGTATAAAAGACACCTGTCCACAACCTCAAACAGTCACACTCCAAACTCCACTATGGCCAAGACCAAAGAGCTGTCAAAGGACACCAGAAACAAAATTGTAGACCTGCACCAGGCTGGGAAGACTGAATCTGCAATAGGTAAGCAGCTTGGTTTGAAGAAATCAACTGTGGGAGCAATTATTGGGAAATGGAAGACATATAAGACCACTGATAATCTAACTCGATCTGGGGCTCCACGCAAGATCTCACCCCGTGGGGTCAAAATGATCACAAGAATGGTGAGCAAAAATCCCAGAACCACACGGGGGGGACCTAGTGAATGACCTGCAGAGAGCTGGGACCAAAGTAACAAAGCCTACCATCAGTAACACACTACGCCGCCAGGGACTCAAATCCTGCAGTGCCAGACGTGTCCCCCTGCTTAAGCCAGTACATGTCCAGGCCCGTCTGAAGTTTGCTAGAGTGCATTTGGATGATCCAGAAGAGGATTGGGAGAATGTCATATGGTCAGATGAAACCAAAATATAACTTTTTGGTAAAAACTCAACTCGTCGTGTTTGGAGGACAAAGAATGCTGAGTTGCATCCAAAGAACACCATACCTACTGTGAAGCATGGGGGTGGAAACATCATGCTTTGGGGCTGTTTTTCTGCAAAGGGACCAGGACGACTGATCCGTGTAAAGGAAAGAATGAATGGGGCCATGTATCATGAGATTTTGAGTGAAAACCTCCTTCCATCAGCAAGGGCATTGAAGATGAAACGTGGCTGGGTCTTTCAGCATGACAATGATCCCAAACACACCGCCCGGGCAACGAAGGAGTGGCATCGTAAGAAGCATTTCAAGGTCCTGGAGTGGCCTAGCCAGTCTCCAGATCTCAACCCCATAGAAAATCTTTGGAGGGAGTTGAAAGTCTGTGTTGCCCAGCGACAGCCCCAAAACATCACTGCTCTAGAGGAGATCTGCATGGAGGAATGGGCCAAAATACCAGCAACAGTGTGTGAAAACCTTGTGAAGACTTACAGAAAACGTTTGACCTGTGTCATTGCCAATAAAGGGTATATAACAAAGTATTGAGAAACTTTTGTTATTGACCAAATACTTATTTTCCACCATAATTTGCAAATCAATTCATTAAAAATCCTACAATCTGATTTTCTGGAAATCTTTTTCTCATTTTTTCTGTCATAGTTGACGTGTACCTATGATGAAAATTACAGGCCTCTCTCATCTTTTTAAGTGGGAGAACTTGCACAATTGGTGGCTGACTAAATACTTTTTTCCCCCACTGTATATGTGACCGACCGGCTCGATTCGGTCTTATGTAGCAACATTTGAAATGTTACATTGAATAAAAGTAGAGACTCAGAGCTAGAAAATGGTATATCATACACTACAGTTGAGGAACAATGGGAAAGTAATTCTGCTTTGAAAGTTGATAATCTTGTATACCCACTTTTGAAAAAATTACCCTTGAATGTTTTGGCACACCTACTGGAGAGCTCTTCTTTGTCTACACACATTCAGCATCATTCACACCCTCTTAAGCTTTAGCCGCACCCATCTCTTTAAGAATTCACATGTGAGGCAATGTTCTAAACAGAGTGAGTACAGTAGTGTACTAAACAAGCAAAGATTTCAAGTCTAAAGGCTGGTGTATACTACGTCTATTGACATGTCTGCATACAGTTGTCGCAGTGAACATTCTATTGTCGTTCGACATCAAACTTGTCGTTGGCGTTATGAAAAGGTATAAACCCAAAAACAACAGGCTGCATGCAATCAGCAGCCTGGTGGTCCAAAATAGCGTAACTTATGTATTTTAACACCAATAAACCCATCTGTTTAAAAATGAATTTAGTATATGTCAATCTAGCAAAACAGGCAACTAAAAGCAACTTTCTAAACAACGTTTTGGTGCATTTCTAGCTCGTTCGCTAGCTAGCTAATGTTAAGTTAGCTGGTTTGCCAGTTCAAATAATGACCATATCATATAGCTGACAACGTGTTAACTTTAGCTAATTTGTAATCATTATTACAGGAAAATAAACTCACAACAAGATCATTATTTACAAGTTAATGGTGAGCTAATTACAGAAAATAGCTTATGGTTGTGAGTGTGACAAAATAAAAGCAGGGCATTCTACCAGAGCATTTTAGAACTTGGATACTGTCTCGATGGCCTAATGTTATATCCTAATTTGACTTTGGTGCAGGTCATGTTGTTCTTCAATTGACCATCTCTGGTAAACACACACTATATCAAATAAAATCAAAGTTTGTTTGTCGCATGCACAGTATACAGAAGGTGTAAACGGTACACTGAAATGGTTACTTGCATAGTGGAGTCTTTTGTTTAGATATGTATCTAGCTAGCTAGCTAAACAATGAACCATAATCCCAACTCCCTAACGTTACTACCCTGAATGAATCTACAGGTAGCTAAAGCTAACCAACTAGGTTCAATGTTAGCTAGCTAGCTAACATTAGGCTATAACCAACAATACAAATGGATTTGAGATACAAATAATATTACTACACAGATCATACACGTAACGTTAACTGCGAGCCAGCCAGCCAGCTAGCTAACGTAAACTAGGTAGCTAAAAGTACGTGTTAACTTGCAATTAAAACTACTTTCTGACTAAATTAGAAACTTATAATATTTGAAAATGTAGCTAGCTAGACTCGCTTACCCGAATACATGGATGAACGCTTCTTCCTCTCTGTCACGGATGCCATGGTTGCCCTTAGTTTGAAGATGTAATCAGGAGAAAGGTGTTTTATACAACAGCCTTCTGTGTGTTCTCTTTTTGACTTCTTCCGCATATTTGCAATCAAATGCCTCAATTTTCTCCATCACTGATTTAAAAACTCGGTCCTACAGAAAGTGATATCACTTCATGATATCTTTCAAAAAAGCTGTGTATGAAAGGATTACCTACACATACTGAGCAGCTCACGTTATAGACAGAAGCTTGTTACATGGCAGACCAATCCATTATCTCAGCCAATCATGGCTAGCGGGAAGGTTCCTGTCTTTTTCTGTGGCTAAACCAACTGGGCTCGTAATTTTTTTTCTCTTCGTATTTACAGATGGCAAACAAGTTTGTTATTAAGGCACATGAAAGTTGACATGTTCCAGAAGGAATTTCTGCCAAAAAACTTTGATTAAAATAAGAATAATTACGTTCAAATGCCTCTCCTGTGGAGTAGTGACGCGCGACATACGCCTAGTTTCCTGAAACGAGTCACGTGTGTGTGTGTGTGTGTGTGTGTCTATGTATGTGTGTGTGTGTCCATTCTGGCCCGCAGCGGTCACGGTCCAATCCCCCAGCTCCCTAACTGTCAGAACAGTAAGCCATGGTTCAACCGTCCATGACGTCCTGTTATTTGCTGCAAACCTGTCCTCATCTCCTGTCATGGTAATTCACTTGCACTGTAAAAAAACAATGTCGTTGATTTAACTAACTATTATTTAGTAACTGGTTCCACAGCCTTTTTTAGTTTACCTAACTTTTCGGTCAGTGTTACCTGAACTTAACATTTTTAGTTGCCCCAAATTTAGCTCCAACTTGAGAAAACTGTGATTTTAACATACAATGTTTTCAACTTACATATTTGGCACACGTTGACATACAAATGATCATACATTGAGTATGATCATGTATAAAGTAATTATTATTCAACATGGCCTCACCTGGGATTGGAACTCACAACGTCATGGTTCTCAGCATTCCAATCTTCCTGCTGCGCCATTATTACTGTGTCTATGACTTTTTTCACCTGAATACCTACACTTTGCACTTCAGAGTAAATCTCAGCTCTGTTAAAAGTACACTCAAGAAAAATGATTTCATTTATCATAGTGATAAAGGAGTAACTAAAACAAGTAAATAAGTAAATCAAATCAATTATGAGAGAATAGTCAGATTAACTGATAACTGACATAGACATGGTGGCATAGCAGGAAGATCGGAATGCTTTGAACCAAGAGGTTGTTAGTTAAAATCCCAGATAAGGACATGTTGAATAATAATTATTGTATAAATGAGCATGCACAATGTCATCTGGTATGACAACATACACTACATGAACAAAAGTATATGGACACCTCATTCCAAAATCATGGGCATTAATATGGAGTTGGTCTCCCCTTTGCTGCTATAATAGCCTCTACTCTTCTGGGAAGGCTTTCCACTAGATGTTGGAACATTGCTGCGGAGACTTGCTTCCATTCAGCCACAAGATCATTAGTGAGGTCGGGCACTGATGTTGGGCGATTTGGCCTGGCTTCTCGCAGTCGGCGTTCCAATTCATCCCAAAGGTGTTCCATGGGGTTGAGGTCAGGGCTCTGTGCAGGCCAGTCAAGTTCTTCCACACACATCTCGGCAAACCATTTCTGTATGGACTTCACTGTGTGCACTTTGTCATGCTGAAACAGGAAAGGGCCTTCCCCAAACTGTTGCCACAAAGTTGGAAGCACGGAATCATCTAGAATTTCATTGTATGCTGTAGCGTTAAGATCAGTGGCGGTCAGTGCCGTTTAAGATGAGGGAGGAGGATTTGTTTTCATGAGCATGGCCTTATTTGTATTACAGCATATTGGATGACTCTCATTCATATTCCATTCACCCAGTTCAATGTAACAGCGATAGGTTTAGGCTACTACATGATACTCAAATGTTCCCTATACCCATCATGAGGTTGCCACAACCTAGCCTATGAATGAAAGTTTACAACGTAGGTGCACACAGGTCGAGAGACAAATTTGTGGTGACAGACCGTTCACTTTCAGAGCAGCCACGTTGTATTCCTTCTCGCATCTCTGCTCCTCTCACCTCTTCCCTTCGCTTGTGGACTTCAATGCACAACACATCAGCTGTATGTGACCAGGTGAAAAAACCTTTCCAAGCCAATCCGCCACACACAGCCTACATCGTTGTCACCATATTAGCTAAAGTAACGTCATAGTCAGCATAGCTAATAGAACTAACACGTTAGTAAACCTGCTACAATCATGCTGTAACGTTACTGTGTACAGTCAGTAAGCATTTACACCGGCGGGCCCCGGTGGCAATAAATTAGTAATACCAAAAGCTTACCTTGACTTGGAAGAGTTCCAGTGTTGTGTTGGAAAGTCATAGCCAGCTAGCTAACATAGCATCCCTCTGTTTGAGCAGGGTGTTTGACTAGGCTAAACTAGCTAGCTGCATTTGCTAGCTAAGTAAGTGAAACTGAAAGTGGGAAAAAATGACAATCTCTCTTTCT
This sequence comes from Coregonus clupeaformis, assembly GCF_020615455.1. Classification (NCBI taxonomy): domain Eukaryota; kingdom Metazoa; phylum Chordata; class Actinopteri; order Salmoniformes; family Salmonidae; genus Coregonus; species Coregonus clupeaformis. The sequence goes on from NC_059197.1 coordinate 4,298,770, forward strand.
CTATTTCTCTCTTGCTTCTCCTTCATTTTGGAAGAAATTAATTTGTTCAAAACTGTTCAACTATTGTCTTTCTCTCTCTCTTTGAGTCAACTACTCACCACATTGTATACACTGCAGTGCTAGCTAGCTGTAGCTTATGCTTTCAGTACTAGATTAATTATCTGATTTGATTGGGTGGATAATACGTCAGTTCATGCTGCAAGAGCTCTGATAGGCTGAAGGACATCCTCCGGAAGTTGTCATAATTACTGTGTAAGTCTATGGAAGGGGGTGAGAACCATGAGCCTCATAGGTTTTAGTAATGAAGTCAATGTACCCAGAGGAGGACAGAAGTTAGCTGTCCTCCGTCTACACAATGGTGCTACCCTACAGAGTGCTGTTGAGGCAACTGTAGACCTTCTTTGCAAAAATCAGTTATTTGGTGACATTATTATATTTAGTATAGTTTTATCTAAAAAGGATAACTTTTTAAAAATGTTTTACAATTTACATTTCAATGAAATTCACTGAGGAGGATGGTCCTCCCCTTCCTCCTCTGAGGAGCCTCCACTGGTTAAGATGTCTCTTCACTGGAACTAATGGGCCTAGCCCGAACCATGAAAAACAGCCCCAGACCATTATTCCTCCTACACCAAACTTTACAGTTGGCAGTATGCCTTCTGGCAGGTAGTGTTCTCCTGGCATCCGCCAAACCCAGATTTGTCAGTTGGATTGCCAGATGGTGAAGATGGTTTCCACTGCTCCAGAGTCCAATGGCTTTACACCAATCCAGCCGACGCTTGGCATTGCGCATGGTGATCTTAGGCTTGTGTGCGGCTGCTCGTCCATGGAAACCCATTTCATGAAGCTCCTGACGAGCAGTTCTTGTACTGACGTTGCTTCCAGAGGCAGTTTGGAACTCGGTAGTGAGTGTTGCAACCGAGGACAGACGATTTTTACGCGCTACGCGCTTCAGCACTCGGTAGGCCCGTTCTGTGAGCTTATGTAGCCTACCACTTCGCGGCTGAGCCATGTTGTTCCTAGAAGTTTTCACTTCAAATAACAGCACTTACAGTTGACCAGGGCAGCTCTAGCAGGGCAGAAACTTGACTAACTGACTTGTTGGAATGGTGGCATCCTATGACGGTGCCACATTGAAAGTCACTGAGCTCTTCAGTACGGGCCATTCTACTGAAAATGTTTATCTATGGAGATTGCATGGCTGTGTGCTCGATTTTATACACCTGTCAGCAGCGGATGTGGCTAAAATAGCCGAATCCACTCATTTAAAGGAGTGTCCACATACTTTTGCATATATAGTGTATGGCAAATATGTATATTGAAAACATTGTATTTTAAAAGCACTGTGCACATTTTTGCCGAAGTTTTCTCAAGTTGGAGCTAAGTTTGGGCCAACTAAACATTTTAAGTTCAGGTAACACTTTGACTGAAACGTTTAGTACTTAACAAGGCTGTGGAACCAGTTACTAAATAATGAATAATTTAATCAACTAGATTTTTTTTACAGTGTATATTGAAGGAAATGACAGGTCTTGTCTCTGCCTCACACAATCACATTAGCTTCTGTTCACCTCCTCATCCATCTTCTCCTCTTCTCCCTCCCACTCTTTTTCTCTCCTTCTTTAGAGAACGGCACGTTCAACTCCAGCAGCGACGCCGAGAGGAAGACCCAGTTCTACTACCTGTCCTGTCTCAACGAGCAGCACATAGAGGAGCTGGGAGCCACGCCCCTCATTGACCTCATCGCAAAGGTCAGCTTTGCTTCAGAACCCGCCCCCTTCACACACACACACACAGGTTGCATCCCAATAATCTCTCCTTTCTCCCAAAGTGTGTATCCTTCAAGGATTTGAAAGGGAATGGCTGGTATATGGAAACTCCCTCTAGGCCAGTGGTCACCAACCTTTTCTGATACGAGATCACTTTCTGAGTCAAAATGCAAGCCTATGCAACATTAATCAATTAAAAACAGTTCTGTAGCATTGAGGTTTCTGTAGCAATATTGTTTTTCATTGCATTTTGAAATTATATTTTAATAAATGTGGTACTGTATATGATCACACTGGTAATAGATAATCTGTTGTACTACTTGTGAGGCACAGCTAAGTGAGCATAATATACACACTGCTGAAAAAAATTAAGGGAACACTTAAACAACACAATGTAACTCCAAGTCAATCACACTTCTGTGAAATCAAACTGTCCACTTAGGAAGCAACACTGATTGGCAATACATTTCACATGCTGTTGTGCAAATGGAATAGACAACAGCTGGAAATTATAGGCAATTAGCAAGACACCCCCAATGTGGTTGCTGAATCAAGTGCACCTACCGCCAACAGCGAACAAATTTGTTTACATTCCTATTAGTGAGAATTTCTCCTTTGCCAACATAATCCATCCACCTGACATGTGTGGTATATCAAGAAGCTGATTAAACAGCATGATCATTGCACAGGTGCACCTTGTGCTGGGGACAATAAAAGGCCACTCTAAAATGAGCTTTTGTCACAGAACACAATTCCACAGATGTCTCAAGTTTTGAGGGAGCGTGCAATTGGCATGCTGACTGCAGGAATGTCCACCAGAGCTGTTGCCAGAGATTTGAATATTAATTTCTATACCAACGTCATTTTAGAGAATATGGCAGTAAGTCCAACCGGCCTCACAACCGCAGACCACGTGTAACCATGCCAGCCCCGGACCTCCACATCCGGCTTCTTCACCTGCGGGATCATCTGAGACCAGCCACCCAGACAGCTGATGAAACTGAGGAGTATTTCTGTCTGTAATAAATACTTTTTCCCTTTTGTGGGAAAAAGGCTATTCTGATTGGCTGGTCCTGGCTCCCCAGTGGGTGGGCCTAGCTCCCAAGTGGGTGGGCCTATGCCCTCCCAGGCTCACGCATGGTAGCGCCCCTGCCCAGTCATGTGAAATCCATAGATTAGGGCCTAATTAATTTATTTCAATTTACTGATTTCCTTATATTAACTGTAACTCATTAAAATTGTTGAAATTGTTGCATGTTGCATTTATGTTTTTGTTCAGTATACTTTGAAGAACTAGTCAAATGATTGTCAAAACTCTGCAGCATGCTTAGGCAGGCTAGCCTAGGTAAATATGATGACTAATGAAAGTACAGTATGGGGAGCACAGATCTAATGTTGTCTGTCTGTTTGGCTACTGCCTGAGCAGAGATGAGATGATAACTTTAAGGAATATTTTCAATGTTTTGGCAATTGAATGTTCACTATTTTTGACTTTGGAATTGTCATTAAAAAGCTCTAAAATCATGTAAAAAAAAAAATTCTAAACCAAAATCGAAAACTGTGGTCATTTTGTAATAATCTAACCGAAACTGAACCGACCTCAAAAAGCACTAATCGCTCAGCACTACTTGAAGGATTCAATATAATTAAAACATCCCCCATATTTTTTGACCATCAACACATTATGCTCTTGACCGCATGGGTTTGAATCTCGGACCCACTACTACTTTGTCACAAACCCGCTCTTCACTTCCCTCCTTCTATACTGTCTTTCATTTTATTAAAATGTGTCTGGATTTTTTTTTTTTTTAAAGAAGAAAGGAATAAAGAATGAAATAGCTGCAAGTTCACTGTCCCCTTTCTAATCTGCCTATTGATGAGAACTGAAGTGATGGATTGACTGGCTGCTGAGAAGCAGCTTGATGTACCGGCTCGTCTGTCTCCTGTCTTATTTATACCAGGTGGCAAGTTTGAGGGAGATGGGAAATTTAAGGACACAAGTTGTAGAAATAGGACTGGGCGTGATTGATGTGTGTGTGTGTGTGTGTGTGTGTGCGTGTGTGTGTGTGTGTGTGTGCCTCCTTGCCTGTGTGCCTGCATGTGTACGGTTAGCAGCAATCCATCCCATCCATCAATCCATGTCTGTTTGTCAGTTATTATTTGAAGAAATAGCTGGGCTGGCACACTCCCAGACCTTTTCACTTCTCCAGTCTTGTGCTACTGCGTCATCATGGCCTTGTTCCAGATAACCGTAACTCTGCTTAGGATGGGCCTTGAAAAAACCACACCCTGTCCTCTTACTCACATCCTGTGACAAGACACCATTTATCTGAATATCCGATTTTAATATGTGTGTGTGTTCCTGGAGGTGTCACGTTGTTTTGTCTTTAATGTGCAAATTAATAAAATGATTAAAATTGAGCCATTAATTGGAAGAAAATGCTCTGATTATACTATAGAGATAAATCAAAAATGCTCTGGGGTGAAGTTTTCCCTAGGTATAGATCTAGGATCAGCAACCCCTCCCCAATCCTGACCTTAAACATTAGTGGGGAAAAATGCAAAACTGACCCAACAACAGCATCTAGGGGCAACTTCATCTTATACCAATAAAAAAAACATAGATTTATCTCTGTGTCTCTGAGCTTGTCATCCCTCTGTTTTGTCTGTGTGTGTGTTTGTGTGTGTGTGTGTGTGTGTGTGTGTGTGTGTGTGTGTTTGCAGACAGGGGGCTGGAACATCACAGGGCTCTGGGAGAAGGACAACTTCATGGAGGTGCTGAAGACAGTTTCGGGCCCCTATCGTGCCCAGCCCTTCTTCACCATCGGAGTCAGCGTGGACCCCAAGAATTCCAACAGCAACGTCATCCAGGTCAGCTGCTCTGGCTCTGGGTCTTTCTAAATGAAAATACATGTACTAGCACACACACACAAACACATAGGCATGCATGCATAGACACAGACAGACCCACACACGTAGGAACACATAGACAGACGTACGCATGCACGTGCACACGTACACATTCACAAGCACACACACACATTTAAGCTTTTATATAATAACAGGTGCCGAACATGAGAGTGAATGGACTCTGCACACTGCAATGAATTCTCCCTTAAGATTAGTGTGTTTGCTCACCTGTTGATGCATTTCCGCCAGGTGGACCAATCGGGGCTGTTCCTCCCCTCGCGGGACTATTACCTCAACAAGACAGCCAATGAGAAGGTGAGTCAATTTCAGGTGGCTGGAGGGGTGGGGGGTGAGGTGGGTGGGTGGGGGCCAGCCAGTACATGTGGGGTCTTTTCCTACCTATGGCTGTCAACATGAGGTACCATAATAAATTAAAATACAGTATATTACTGTCACAGGAGGCTGCTGAGGGGAGGACGGCTCATAATAATGGCTGGAATGGAGTAAATGGAATGGCATCAAACACATGGAAACCATGTGTTTGATGTGTTGGATACCATTCCATGGATTCCGTTCCAGCTATTACTATGAGCTTGTCCTCCCCAATTAAGGTGCCACCAACCGCCTATGATTACTGTAGACTACAACACCTTTATTATCCCAAACTTAGGAATTTCGTTCGGCATTTCAAGCTTCACAACATCATTACATCTTCACAACATCACAATATCATCATGTCGTCATACATGTACTGTCTGCAGAAGATGGCGGCTTCCCCTCCTGATGTATCTGCACAGGCTTCTGTGGAGGGGGTCATCCATTATCTGTTTATCTAAACGTTGTTCCATTCTACTTTCCCCTCCCTATAGCCTGTCACAAATCTCTCTGACACATACCCAGCATATTTTAGCTTAACTGTACAACGAACTAGAAAGACTGGAACCTTCCACAGAAAATGAAGCCAGCAGCAGGCGTTTCAATTTGAATGCTCTCATTCTCTTGTGACTGTACCACACCAGAGTAGAGCCAGGAGTTTTGACTAACAAATGGTGTTTCACCAGGAAAAACTCTGGGCCTTATATTATAGTCACTGTAGCCAGAGTTTTTTTCTGATCAGGTCATGTGGTCAAGAAAAACTCCTGGCCCTACTCTAGTCTGCAGACTATCCCAGGGGGGGGCAACCCTCCTCCTGGAGACCAACTAGATGTGCAGCCCTACTATGACACTCCTGATTCAGCTAATCAAGATCCTAAGGAGCAGCTGATTAGAATCAGGTGTGATAACACCAGTGGCGGTCGGTGATGTTTAAGATTTGTTTTAATGAACATGGCCTTATTTCTATTACAGCATTTTGGATGACTGTCATTCATATTCAATTCACCAAGCTCAATGTAACATCAATAGGTTTAATCAAGATGAAAGACAGTGGCACATTCAATACCGCCTTGCACACTCTTGCCTGCAACTAGCTGATCTAGGGTGTAATCATTAGTCCAACAGTTGCAAACGAGAGTTTCTATTGGACAAATTCAGGTATGTTTATCCCTGTTTCGTTCCGTTTGCTTTAAGAAAAAAAATTCAACACAATCGGCGCAATGAATACACCCCTGATCACACGCAAACACAGTTCACTTTCATACCAGACACATACAAACAGCTCATTGTATATATAATTCCTTTTTGCATCTACAGTGGCAAAAAAAAGAATGTGAACCCTTTGGGATTACCTGGATCTTTGAATAGATTGGTCATAAAATCTGATCTGATCTTCATCTAAGTCACAACAATAGACACACACAGTCTGCTTAAACTAATAACACACAAATTATGGTATTTTTCTTGTCTATATTGAATACATAATTTCAACATTCACAGTGTAGGTTGGAATAAGTATGTGAACCCCTAGGCTAATGACTTCTCCAAAAGCTAATTGGAGTCAGGAGTCAGCTAACCTGGAGTCCAATCAATGAGACGAGATTGGAGATGTTGGTTAGAGCTGCCCTGCCCTATAAAAAAACACTCACAAAATTTGAGTTTGCTATTCACAAGAAGCATTGCCTGATGCGAACCATGCCTCGAACAAAAGAGATCTCAAAAGACCTAAGATTAGGATTGGTTGACTTGCATAAAGCTGGAAAGGGTTACAAAAGTATCTCTAAAAGCCTTGATGTTCATCAGTCCAAGGTAAGACAAATTGTCTATAAATGGAGAAAGTTCAGCATGTTGCTGCTCTCCCTATGAGTGGCCGTCCGGCAAAGATGACTGCAAGAGCACAGCGCAGAATGCTCAATGAGGTTAAGAGAATCCTAGAGTGTCAGCTAAAGACTTACAGAAATCTCTGGAACATGCTAATATCTCTGTTGACGAGTCTACGATACGTAAAATGCAAAACAAGAATGCTGTTCATGGGAGGACACCACGGAAGAAGCCTCTGCTGTCCAAAAAAACCTATTGCTGCACGTCTGAAGTTCGCAAAAGAGCACCTGGATGTTCTAGCGCTACTGGCAAAATATTCTGTGGACAGATTAAACCAAAGTTGAGTTGTTTGGAAGGAACACACAACACTGTGTGGAGAAAAAAAGGCACAGCACACCAACATCAAAACCTCATCCCAACTGTAAAGTATGGTGGAGGGAGCATCATGATTTGGGGCTGCTTTGCTGCCTCAGGGCCTCGACAGCTTGCTATCATCGACGGAAAAATGAATTCCCAAGTTTATCAAGACATTTTGCAGGAGAATGTAAGGCTGTCTGCCAATTGAAGCTCAACAGAAGTTGGGTGATGCAACAGGACAACGACCCAAAAAACAGAAGTAAATCAACAACAGAATGGCTTCAACAGAAGAAAATACGCCTTCTGGAGTGGCCCAGTCAGAGTCCTGACCTCGTTGTGCAGGTCTGATCTGCAACTACAGAAAATGTTTGGTTGAGGTTATTGCTGCCAAAGGAGGGTCAATCAGTTATTAAATCCAAGGGTTCACATACTTTTCCCACCCTGCACTGTGAATGTTTACACGATGTGTTCAATAAAGACATGACAACGTATAATTGTGTGTTATTCGTTTAAGCAGACTGTTTGTGTCTATTGTTGTGACTTAGATGAAGATCAGATCAGATTTTATGACCACTTTATGCAGAAATCCAGGTAATTACAAAGGGTTCACATACCTTTTCTTGCCACTGTATCTACGTGCTCTCATCTCACCTTTTCCCTTTGCTTGTGGACTTCAGTGCACAACACATCAGCTGTCTGTGACCAGGCAAAAATACCTTTCCAAGCCAAACCTTAATATCATGACCGCTAACTGCTACACACAGCCTACATCATTGTCACTTCATAGTTAACATAGCTAATAGAACTAACGCGATAGTAAACCCACTTCAATCATACAGTACAGAGTAGTCAGCAGCAAGCAGTTTAGCAGTTACATCGGCGGGCCCCGGTGGCAATAACTTTATACAACCAAAAGCTTACCTTGACTTGGAATAGTTCCAGTGTTGGATAGCCATAGCCAGCTAGCTAACATAGCATCCTTCTCTGTTTGAGCTGGGTGTTTAAGTAGGCTAAACTAGCTAGCTACATTTTACATTAGCTAAGTAAGTGAAAAAAATAATAATACTATGAAATATAGAGCGCTCTCTTTGTTCAAAACTGTTCAACTATTGTCTTTCTCTCTCTTTGAGCCAACTACTCACCACATTTTATGCACTGCAGTGCTAGCTAGCTGTAGCTTATGCTTTCAGTACTCGATTCATTTCTCTGATCCTTTGATTGGGTGGACAACATGTCAGTTCATGCTGCAAGAGCTCTGAGAGGGTGGAAGTCCTCCGGAAGATGTCATAATTACTGTGTAAGTCTATGGAAGGGGGTGAGAACCATGAGCCTCCTAGGTTTTGTATTGAAGTCAATGTACCCAGAGGAGGACATAAGCTAGCTGTCCTCCGGCTACACCATGGTGCTACCCTACAGAGTTCTGCTGAGGCTACTGTAGACATTCATTGCAAATCAGTGTGTTTTAATCAATTATTTGGTAACATTAATATATTTAGTATAGTTTTATCTGAAAATGATAACTTTTTTTAATGTTTCAATATTAGTTGTTTTATTAAATTCACTGAGGAGGATGGTCATCCACTGGAGCCTCCACTGGTTAACACTAATTAGAGCAGGCCTAGCACAAAATCCAGGTGGAGGGTTTGCAATGAAAAACGAAAGTTCAGATTGTACCTCCCCGTTTCACTCTGTTTCGCACCGTTGTCTTCCATTTGGTGGCGACTGAACACGACCCTGAGCTTATCCTGTATCCCCTCCCAGGTGTTGAAGGCGTATCTGGACTACATGGTGGAGCTGAGCCTGCTATTGGGGGGGGATAAAAACTCCACAAAGAGCCAGATGCAGCAGATCCTAGACTTTGAAACGGCGCTCGCCAACATCACTGTACCGCAGGACGAACGTCGCGACGAGGAGAAGATCTACCACAAGATCACCATCGCCGAGCTGCAGGTGTGTGGGCGTCTGTCGGGTGGGGGAATTACAGAGAGAACATGTGGGCTTCCATGTGCAAGCAGTTGCTTGGATGTGAGTATGTATGAGAGAGAGAGGGCGAGAGAGAGGTACATATGTGAGGTGGATTTTATGTGGATTTTTTGTGAGGTGGATTTTGAGTGGATCAGAAACCCATGCCATCGGATTAGGCTGAAAAGCCTCTCAGAGTTTACTCTTAATCAATTACAGTCTGTTCCCACTTTTTCTCCTGCCTCCATTACAGTGTCAAAACATGCATGGCTTTTTCTCGCACCCTCTCCCACACCAACTCACTACCGCCTTCTGAAACCCTGAGCCCCTTCACACTTTTGTCTGTGTTTTATCCATCCTCTGAGGACTATTCTACTCTGCCTCTCCTGCAGTCCTCTTTTTTTTGTTTTTGAATGGTCCCCTGGTTGCCAAGGTGACTGTTGCCAAGAGCTGTTGCTAAGCCTTTCTATCGCCAAGGCAGCAGCAGAACTGCAGAGAGATGGTGAAGGGAATGCTAGTGGTTGGTGGACATGGAGGAGCCTTTCATCAACAAACAGAGATATAATTAATGAATGGAGAGACAGTTGAGATGGTTCTCTGTTTCATAGGAATTGAAAGCATTTGTAGGATGGGATGAATCAGTGAAATGGGTTGTAATGGGTAGATTGTGTATACCACTGAAATTTGAATGTAATCTCTCTGTTAACCTTAAGCCTGCAAACACAGTCGAGTTGATGAGGCATGACTTTGAATGGCAATGTCGTAGATAATTTGTTCTGTTTCTGATGGTTCTAAACACTGGATCATTAAAGCTCCAGGGTCATGTACATTAGGCACCAAACAGAAGCAAATGGATTAAAACAGGGAAGGCCTAGCTGGACTTGTCCAATAAGAAACGCACATTTTCGTTGTCTGTTGCAAAAAAAACTTAAATGGGGAGTAAGTGATCGATGAGAAAAGCTTTTAATGATGACATGACGGGCCCCTAACGTTTTCTACTACAACTCCGGAATACCTAGACATACCGTCAATGAATGGGAGCTACTATGATCCTATCCTTACTAGTGTTGCACATTAAACCGAAACGGTTCTTCTATCAAATGTGCCTCACGTTTGAAAATCAACTAAATGTATTGAACTTATTAGAAAGATGTATTTGCCCAAGTTTATCATAAGACATTAACAGAATGCATTGTATTCCCTGCAACTTTCTGAAGAGCCAACCATACTGGAATGCCCTTGTCTGTCAGTGTGCGGTGCGCATATGTCTACCACTTTGTGTAGCCACTAGCGATGATAACGATAACCATCTTCAGGTATTCCCAAAAACCTTCTCAATTAAAAGTGAAGTAGAAAGTAGCCTATGCCTATCTGGCAGAATAATAATTATTTGTATCAGTACAGTGGCCATATGATTTGGAAACTCCATCACGTGCGCTAAACACCGATAATCAAACAACGGTGCTGAGTGCACGCACACTTGAATTAAAGGGTAACTACACTAAAAACTTTTCCCTGACCTCAAAAGTGGACCCAAATGCAGCTGTTTTTATCTCAATATCAAACAATTTCTGTGTAACAATTAAAGTGGAACTAACAGGGTTTTAACTACTTTGCAGACAATCATAATATCAGTAAATAATATCAAAATTGCAGTTTATGCTTCAAAACCAACTTTATAACAGGTTTTAAAAATAGGTAATATTTTTATATATATATCTTTCTCCCCGCTTTCTTTTGTTGCGTTGGTACCGTTTTGGTATCGAGTATCGTGATACTAAATCTGGTATTAGGGCTGTGGCAGTCATGAAAATTTGTCAGCTGGTAACTGTCATGCAAATAACTGCCGGTCTCACGGTAATTGACCGTTAATTAACATAAACACATTTAGCATCTCCAGGCTTCCACTCATAGCCTACAAGCCACTGATGCAGACCTTTGGAACATCTACATTTTAATAAATCCATTTAATATAGCCCACACCATCACAATAAATCTATTTTTTATTTAAGGCAGGTCTAAAGAAACATTATGATATGAAGAAATGTAGCCTATTTCAGAAGAACAGAATAGCATATTCTCAGTCGTCCTTATGTTATAGGCCCTGATCTGGCTATGCCATATGGCTGTGGGCTACACTAGTTCATTTAGTAGACAAGATTTGCTTATAATTCCTGTGGCATTATTTTCTATTATTTAATAGTAAGAAGAATACAATTTAACATAGCTGAATATCCAAAGCTGTGTTCCTGTAGTCTTGTTTTGATGTTTTCCAGTACAGATATTCTGTGTTGAGCGGTTAACAAAGTGATCATTTGAAACAGGTCCTCCTATATTGTTAACCTAAGAGTTTTTTACGCAACTTTAGTTGTGATACAAAACTTAGGCCATATGTTTTGATTTCTAATACATTCTAAGCCTGCATGATGCAACTCTAATGATGATTTGAAAAAAAGTTGCATGAAAGGCATGCGCTCTGCTCTGTTTCTTGCGCAGGTTGCACACACTTCATCAGTCTCTCATTCATAATTTGACAAGCACTTGATAATATTCTCACCCATCAGCCTATTCTCAATTTCATCTGGTCTTTACATCAGCTATATGTGTAGAATAATGTTTTATTTAGAATGAGCCATTATCATGCACCTATCGGAACAGGGACAGGGTAAAAAAGACATGTCATCCTTATGCACTTGAATAGCGAATGGACGATGCTTTTCACGCTGTTCATTTTCATGCCAGCCAAGTAGGCAACGTGCTTTATATTAGGAAAGTTGAGAAATAAATATAGTAGGCCTAGCCTATAGAAAGCTGATGGGATCCTCCTCTTTTTAAAAGAGGCCATAAAAACTCATTTTTTTCACATAATTGCATAGCATAACCTATAGAAATGTTGGCAACATGGGTTTATAGGAACACTTATTTCATTCCATGCATCAACCAGCAATGAGAAGCTGGCTTTCGCTGCGCAACAGGTGATCCTATTCCGCTCAAACTCTGAATGCCAGGGTTCTCATGAAGTGTTTGATTTCATTTTCGATTGCATTTGCATTGATGTCAGAGTGATTAGACAATAGAGCGTTGAGTACCGGGCCATTAGCGACTGGCTGTTAGCAAGTTTGGTAGGCTACTAATGACCATCAAAAGAAGAACAGAGTTTTGGAGATGCTTCGTTACGGTCACGTGGAATTTGACGGCGGTCATGACTTGTGACTGCCGTTGTGGCGGTAATATACAGTGGGGAAAAAAAGTATTTAGTCAGCCACCAATTGTGCAAGTTCTCCCACTTAAAAAGATGAGAGAGGCCTGTAATTTTCATCATAGGTACACGTCAACTATGACAGACAAATTGAGGAAAAAAAATCCAGAAAATCACATTGTAGGATTTTTTATGAATTTATTTGCAAATTATGGTGGAAAATAAGTATTTGGTCACCTACAAACAAGCAAGATTTCTGGCTCTCACAGACCTGTAACTTCTTCTTTAAGAGGCTCCTCTGTCCTCCACTCGTTACCTGTATTAATGGCACCTGTTTGAACTTGTTATCAGTATAAAAGACACCTGTCCACAACCTCAAACAGTCACACTCCAAACTCCACTATGGCCAAGACCAAAGAGCTGTCAAAGGACACCAGAAACAAAATTGTAGACCTGCACAAGGCTGGGAAGACTGAATCTGCAATAGGTAAGCAGCTTGGTTTGAAGAAATCAACTGTGGGAGCAATTATTAGGAAATGGAAGACATACAAGACCACTGATAATCTCCCTCGATCTGGGGCTCCACGCAAGATCTCACCCCGTGGGGGTCAAAATGATCACAAGAACGGTGAGCAAAAATCCCAGAACCACACGGGGGACCTAGTGAATGACCTGCAGAGAGCTGGGCCCAAAGGAACAAAGCCTACCATCAGTAGCACACTACGCAGCCAGGGACTCAAATCCTGCAGTGCCAGACGTGTCCCCCTGCTTAAGCCAGTACATGTCCAGGCCCGTCTGAAGTTTGCTAGAGTGCATTTGGATGATCCAGAAGAGGATTGGGAGAATGTCATATGGTCAGATGAAACCAAAATATATTTTTGGTAAAAACTCAACTCGTCGTGTTTGGAGGACAAAGAATGCTGAGTTGCATCCAAAGAACACCATACCTACTGTGAAGCATGGGGGTGGAAACATCATGCTTTGGGGCCTGTTTTTTCTGCAAAGGGACCAGGACGACTGATCCGTGTAAAGGAAAGAATAAATGGGGCCATGTATACGTGAGATTTTGAGTGAAAACCTCCTTCCATCAGCAAGGGCATTGAAGATGAAACGTGGCTGGGTCTTTCAGCATGACAATGATCCCAAACACACCGCCCGGGCAACGAAGGAGTGGCTTCGTAAGAAGCATTTCAAGGTCCTGGAGTGGCCTAGCCAGTCTCCAGATCTCAACCCCATAGAAAATCTTTGGAGGGGAGTTGAAAGTCTGTGTTGCCCAGCGACAGCCCCAAAACATCACTGCTCTAGAGGAGATCTGCATGGAGGAATGGGCCAAAATACCAGCAACAGTGTGTGAAAACCTTGTGAAGACTTACAGAAAACGTTTGACCTGTGTCATCGCCAACAAAGGGTATATAACAAAGTATTGAGAAACTTTTGTTATTGACCAAATACTTATTTTCCACCATAATTTGCAAATAAATAAATTAAAAATCCTACAATGTGATTTTCTGTAAAAAAAATCTCAATTTGTCTGTCATAGTTGACGTGTACCTATGATGAAAATTACAGGCCTCTCTCATCTTTTTAAGTGGGAGAACTTGCACAATTGGTGGCTGACTAAATACTATTTTTCCCCACTGTATTTCGGTATCAAAGTTAAAATTCTGGTATCGTGACAACACTAATTCCTAAACATGTTACAATGCATCATAAGGATTGCCAGAAGTAACAGGTAGTCATACTGTATGTACTGTACTAACTGTCACAGTCTTTATTTTGTGCATTAAAGACCAAACAACTAAACAACAGACTTGTTTTTGATCCCATCATCTCTCTCCCTCCCTGCTCTGTGCTCGGCTCCCACGCTCTGGATTAAAGCAGTGGGATGGGGGTCTGGGGCTGAGGGATGAGAATTTTACTGTAATACCCCTACAGACCCTCCAGGAAAGGGCGGCTGTGATTGCATCTGTGACCTGGAACGCAAATATATGAGGGCTAGTCGCCTCTGTTCTTCTACAGCTGCAGGCTTCTCTCACTGTTTTGTCCCTCTCTCTCTCTCTCTCTCTCTCTCTCTCTCTCTCTCTCTCTCTCTCTCTCTCTCTCTCTCTCTCTCTCTCTCTGTGTGTGTCTAAATATTTACATTTACATTACATTTTAGTCATTTAGCAGACGCTCTTATCCAGAGCGACTTACAGGAGCAATTAGGGTTAAGTGCCTTGCTCAAGGGCACATTAACGTCATTTAGCAGACGCTCTTAGCCAGAAGCGACTCACAAATTGGTGCGTTCACCCTATAGCCAGTGGGATAACCACTTTACAATTTGGGGGGGTTAGAAGGAACACTTTATCCTATCCCAGGTATTCCTTAAAGAGGTGGGGTTTCAAATGTCTCCGGAAGGTGGTGAGTGACTCCGCTGTCCTGGCGTCGTGAGGAGCTTGTTCCACCATTGGGGTGCCAGAGCAGCGAACAGTTTTGACTGGGCTGAGCGGGAGCTATGCTTCCGCAGAGGAAGGAGCCAGCAGGCCAGAGGTGGATGAACGCCAATGCCCTCGTTTGGGTGTAGGGACTGATCAGAGCCTGAAGGTACAGAGGTGCCGTTCCCCTCACTGCTCCATAGGCAAGCACCATGGTCTTGTAGCGGATGCGAGCTTCAACTGGAAGCCAGTGGAGTGTGCGGAGGAGGGGGGTGACGTGAGAGAACTTGGGAAGGTTGAACACCAGACGGGCTGCGGCATTCTGGATGAGTTGTAGGGGTTTAATGGCACAGGCAGGGAGGCCAGCCAACAGCGAGTTGCAGTAGTCCAGACGGGACTACTGCAATATGATGGATCATTTGGTTTAGTTTGAAGTAATAGGATCATATCAGTAACATATCAAGGTTGCATTCAGATTATCTACCCTTCTCCAGAAGTGTGCACTTGTTCACTCCCACGAATGCATTTAAAATCATTGGATTGGAGCAAGCATGGCTGGAGGGAATTTTCCACCATATTCCTTACACCAGTCCATTCCTTTTAAATCCATGAGGGGGAGTGTATGAGTGCAAACTTCGGGAGAAGTGTAGAAAATCAGAACATAGCCTAAATCACACAAAAGATCTAAGTTTGTCAGACTGTTTCAGACCTGAAATGCAGTCTAATGTTCTTGCCTGGGTGGTATTGTGGTTAGTCCACCATCTATATGGAGGGAATTCCCACAGCTTACAAAAACAAAACAATGTTGAGATCTGTTGTGTGGATCCAACAATATGCCTCATGAATTGGATAGATAGATCCAATTTTGTATGTGGAAAGATTAAGTTATGTGGGACACGGACTCCTTTCGACATGAGGCCACTTTTGAGTTCTGAAAATGTCTAAAAACCTCTGACCTCTGACCTCTCTCGCCCTCAGCTGCTGGCTCCGGCGGTGGACTGGCTGGACTACCTATCCTCTGCCCTGTCCCCTCTGGACCTGAACGACACAGAGCCTGTGGTGCTATATGCCAAGGAGTACTTGCAGCAGGTGTCTGACCTGATCAACAAGACCGAACGCAGAGTAAGACCTGGGACGAACTCAACCTGGTCGTCCCTTATCTCCTGTCAGCCAGGTTAGGTCACGTGGTCAGGAAATACTTCAGGCCCACCGTAACATATTGTGTCATAGCCGAATGGGCTGCCATGCACCATATTAAGGGCCAGAGGTTTTTCCTGACCGCATGACCTGACTTACCAGTGTTTTGTCATGTCTTGTCCTGGTGGCAGAACTGTGCGATTTCCGCTACACAAGGTTAGGTTTAATTTGTTTATTAAATGTAATGACTTTGTGGCTGTGCCAGCAACTGGCCACTCTGCAGAGCTGCCTCCAGAACAAGATTCATGACAAAAAACGCTAACCTGGGAACATTTGGCACGTCTTTATGACGTGAATTTCTGATTGTAAACTGGTTTTCTGATTGACAAGACATCATATAACCAGATTACAATTAGGTGGTCTCTTTTACAACCAGGTAAAGAGGTCTTTTTTCATGAGAAGATCAAGACGTCATGGAAATATGTATTTTTTATATACAGTGGGGAGAACAAGTATTTGATACACTGCCCGATTTTGTAGGTTTTCCTACTTACAAAGCATGTAGAAGTCTGTAGTTTTTATCATAGGTACACTTCAACTGTGAGAGACGGAATCTAAAACAAAATCCAGAAAATCACATTGTATGATTTTTAAGTAATTAATTGCATTTTATTGCATGACATAAGTTTTGATACATCAGAAAAGCAGAACTTAATATTTGGTACAGAAACCTTTGTTTGCAATTACAGAGATCATATGTTTCCTGTAGGTCTTGACCAGGTTTGCACACACTGCAGCAGGGATTTTGGCCCACTCCTCCATACAGACCTTCTCCAGATCCTTCAGGTTTCGGGGCTGTCGCTGCGCAATATGGACTTTCAGCTCCCTCCAAAGATTTTCTATTGGGTTCAGGTCTGGAGACTGGCTAGGCCACTCCAGGACCTTGAGATGCTTCTACGGGAGCCACTCCTTAGTTGCCCTGGCTGTGTGTTTTGGGTCGTTGTCATGCTGGAAGACCCAGCCACGACCCATCTTCAATGCTCTTACTGAGGGAAGGAGGTTGTTGGCCAAGATCTCGCGATACATGGCCCCATCCATCCTCCCCTCAATACGGTGCAGTCGTCCTGTCCCCTTTGCAGAAAAAGCATCCCCCAAAGAATGATGTTTCCACCTCCATGCTTCACGGTTGGGATGGTGTTCTTGGGGTTGTACTCATCCTTCTTCTTCCTCCAAACACGGCGAGTGGAGTTTAGACCAAACAGCTATATTTTTGTCTCATCAGACCACATTACCTTCTCCCATTCCTCCTCTGGATCATCCAGATGGTCATTGGCAAACTTCAGACGGGCCTGGACATGCGCTGGCTTGAGCAGGGGGACCTTGCGTGCGCTGCAGGATTTTTAATCCGTGACGGCGTAGTGTTTACTAATGGTTTTCTTTGAGACTGTGGTCCCAGCTCTCTTCAGGTCATTGACCAGGTCCTGCCGTGTAGTTCTGGGCTGATCCCTCACCTTCCTCATGATCATTGATGCCCCACGAGGTGAGATCTTGCATGGAACCCCAGACCGATGGTGATTGACCGTCATCTTGAACTTCTTCCATTTTCTAATAATTGCACCAACAGTTGTTGCCTTATCACCAAGCTGCTTGCCTATTGTCCTGTAGCCCATCCCAGCCTTGTGCAGGTCTCACAATTTTATCCCTGATGTCCTTACACAGCTCTCTGGTCTTGGCCATTGTGGAGAGGTTGGAGTCTGTTTGAATGAGTGTGTGGACAGGTGTCTTTTATACAGGTAACGAGTTCAAACAGGTGCAGTTAATACAGGTAATGAGTGGAGAACAGGAGGGCTTCTTAAAGAAAAACTAACAGGTCTGTGACAGCCAGAATTCTTACTGGTTGGTAGGTGATCAAATACTTACATCATGCAATAAAATGCAAATTAATTACTTAAAAATCATACAATGTGATTTTCTGGAGTTTTGTTTTAGATTCCGTCTATCACAGTTGAAGTGTACCTATGATAAAAAATTACAGACCTCTACATGCTTTGTAAGTAGGAAAACCTGCAAAATCGGCAGTGTATCAAATACTTGTTCTCTCCACTGTATGTTATTCACATTACAACCAGATAGACATATTTTTGCTAAAAAGGCATTAACTACCGTTACGGTAACACTTTCTATGAAGCCCATGTGCATAATGCATTATACAGAATAATAATGCACCATAATAAAATAAAAATGCAGTATTAGCGTAGTTAGACACACATAATGTACAGCAACATAGTGCTTCATAATTGCTGGTCACTTTTTCCTCAAGGATCATACAGCATTTAAATGACCATCAGTGTGATGCATTTCTAACGTTTTTGTCAATGAGCATCATTATTACTGCATCATAATCTTTGTTATGGTCTGATATTGCATATTTACTGTACAAGCCACTATAAAATAAAATTTGATTGCTTTAGGTAAAGTGATGAAATGCCTAAGGCAGACTGATATAATACACCATAAGCTGTTACTATAGAATTATAAAGGTGTCATTGTCTGCTTTCAGGATAGTGACACTTTCTGCACATTTCATGATGACACAAGACAAAGCTCTTCATTCATTCTCATTCTTCTTTATTTAAAAAGTTGCAAAACATAACATAAATTGCCTCAAAATCTTACAATTGGCAATTTGGCACAAAAAGATCAAAGCCCTGTGCGACAGAATTGTACAATAATTTCTAATAATATAGAAGAAATTAAAAATATATACTTAGCATTTAGCTGATGCTTTTACCCAAAGCGACTCACAGTACAGTAAGTGCATAAATGTTTAGTACAGTATATACAGTTTGTTCGGAAAGTATTCAGACCCCTTCCCTTTTTCCACATTTTGTTACGTTACAGCCTTATTCTAAAATGGATTAAATAAAAACAATTCTACACACAATACCCCATAATGACAAAGCGAAAACAGATTTTTAGAAATGTTTGCAAATGTATTAAAACAAAAAAACAGAAATACCTTATTTACATAAGTATTCAAACCCTTTCCTATGAGACTCTAAATTGAGCTCCGGTGCATCCTGTTTCGATTGATCATCCTTGAGATGTTTCTACAACTTGATTGGAGTCCACCTGTGGTAAATTCAATTGATTGGACATGATTTGGAAAGGCACACACCTGTCTATATAAGGTCCCACAGTTGACAGTGCATGTCAGAGCAAAAACCAAGCAATGAGGTCAAAGGAATTGTCCGTAGAGCTCCGAGACAGGATTGTGTCGAGGCACAGATCTGGGGAAGGCTACCAAAACATTTCTGCAGCATTGAAGGTCCCCAAGAGCACAGTGGCCTCTATCATTCTTAAATGGAAGAAGTTTGGAACCACCAACTCTTCCTAGAGCTGGCCGCCCGGCCAAACTGGGGAATCGGGGGAGAAGGGCCTTGGTCAGGGAGGTGACCAAGAACCCGATGGCCACTCTGACAGAGCTCCAGAGTTCCGCTGTGGAGATGGGACAACCTTCCTAGGGGGACAACCATCTCTGCAGCACTCCACCAATCAGGCCTTTATGGTAGAGTAGCCAGACGGAAGCCACTCCTCAGTAAAAGGCACATGACAGCCTGCTTGGAGTTTGCCAAAAGGCACCTAAAGGACTCTCAGACCATAAGAAACAAGATTCTCTGGTCTGATGAAACCAAGATTGAACTCTTTGGCCTGAATGCCAAGCGTCTCGTCTGGAGGAAACCTGGCACCATCCCTACGGGGAAAAATGGTGGTGGCAGCATCATGCTGTGGGGGTGTTTTTCAGCGGCAGGGACTGGGAGACTTGTCAGGATCGAGGAAAAGATGAACGGAGCAAAGTACAGAGAGATCCTTGATGAAAACCTGCTCTCAGACTGGGGCAAAGGTTCACCTTCCAACAGGATAACGACCCTAAGCACACAGCCAAGACAACGCAGGAGTGGCTCTGGGACAAGTTTCTGAATGTTCTTGAGTGGCCCAGACAGAACCCGGACTTGAGAGGATCTGCAGAGAAGAATGGGAGAAACTCCCCAAATACAGGTGTGCTAAGCTTGTAGCGTTATACCCAAGAAGACTCGAGGCTGTAATCACTGCCAAAGGTGCTTCAACAAACTACTGAGTAAAGGGTCTGAGGACTTTCCGAATGCACTGTATGGTCCCAGTGGGAATCAAACCCATAACCTTAGCCATGGCCGGCCCGCTCATTAGGCAGGATTAGGCGCCCCCTATGGCGGCAGATTGAACAGGGCGGCATTTTCTGAACTAAACTGACCAAGACGCACCTCCAACAACAACACATAAAACCTCACATAATTCTGCCCAAAAACAATGACAATTTCTCTGAACCAGTGGCATATGGGCTTCTTAGGTGAGCGCTGATGCCGCCCTGTGATAAGCAGTGCCCACTTTGTCAAAGTATTTTGCTTGTCCATTCCCAGCGCACCTCTCCAGGGTGCTGTTGGAGAGATGCATCGGTGCGGCGCTTCACCAACATTTTGTCAAAAAAATAATCTAACATAAATCATGTAGCAGAAATAGGATATGGTAGAAAGAGAATGTGGCCTTTTCTGTAGCCTACAGGCTGGAGATAAAATGTATGACAATGTCATGAGATGGACACTTTTTACATCATGCAGCTTTCTCTGATCAAATAGCCTAACCTAAATGGTGCTCAATCAAATAAAAAATGCCCTTTCATGTTAACAAACAACATACAGTATCCTAAAAACAGGAGATGTCAAAGTAAATTGGACAATATTGAATGGACAATCACAACTGTTGTCCAGGAGTTTCACCCCATTGTCATGATCAGTGTTTGATCAGGTTTGTATCTGTACATTTTTGATAAGCTGATCATAGCGAAAAAGAAAATTCTTCTGCATTTCCCATTGTGTAAACACATTGAAAATAGGCTCACGATAACTCCTGATAAAGTTGGGTAGCTGATATTCAGAGTTTAAATAGTCAAATTGATTAGTCACAGGAATAAGGACTAATAAAGCCAATGCAACGGCCTGTTTTACAAAGTGTGGGCCTACCACATGTATGGGCATTCATAAAATTCCATTGGGGCCGAAATGGAAGGCTACACCCCAGTAAAGACAAGCCGACGTCTTATGGACGTATTTCTTTGGTCCTTTCCGATCTGGACATCTTTTTGGTGTTTTACAAATGGTAGGCTTACCACATAGATGGGCATTCATAAAATTCAATTTCAGGCAACACTGTAGGCTACACCTCAGTAAGCACGGACCTATGCCGATGCCTTTTTGACATCTTTTTTTTGGTGCAGTCCGGACAGGTCTTGATTTCCACATCCACAGACATTGTTTTTTGGTCTGGTCCGGACCAAATCTGAACCAAACATAGACCAATCATAGACATCTATGTTTGGTTCAGATTTTGTCCGGTCTGGACCAGCCTTGATTTGGCCCAAACGTAGACGTCTATACATTACTTATTTTCAGCTTTCATTCAGAACAAAAAATTAGCCTGATTTCAACAACCGGAAAATACATACTATATTTTCAACGTCTAGAAAATACGTATTTTCAACATCCGGAAAATAAGTATTTTCAACTTTCATTCAGAACTGAATATGAACCTGAATATGTATATTTCAACGTCCGGAAAATACCCCTTTTTAACGTCCTGGAAAATATGTATTTTAAACATACGGAAAATACCTTTTCCCCTTTCATTCAGAACCTAAATTAAACCTAACTTCAACATCGGGAAAATACGTATTTGAGACGTCTTTTCAACATCATTTTGCTTACTGGGACTATTTTTGGTCTCGCCTAGGGCAGCAGAACAGCAAGGACCGGCCCTGACCTTAGCATTGCTAGCGCCATACTCTATGACCACTGTGTTGTGTCAATGAAATGTGCAGAATGTTTTACTTTACTGAAAGCAGACAATGACCACTTTATAATTGTATAGTAATAGTTTATATTGTATTATATCTGTCTGCCTTAGGTATTTCATCACTTCACCTTAAGCAATCAAAGATGACTTTATAGTGGCTTATAAGTATACTATAACACACCACAACAAAGATTATATGATGCAGTAATAAGGATGTGCTGCTCATTGACAAAATCATTAGAAATACATCACACTGATGGTCCTTATAATGCTGTATGATCAATGAGGAAAAAGTGACCAGAAATGTTGAATCACTTTGCTGTAAGTGATTATGTTTATACTATTGGTATATAGAAATATGAGTCTATATGAGTCTTTATGTGTGTCTACTTTATAACTAAATACTGCATTATTACTCTATCATAGTGCATTATGAGTACATGTATATTGCTGTATAATGCATTATGCAAATGGACTTCATAGAAAGTGTTACCAAAATTCCTTATACAACCAATATACAACCTGTCCTGACCATAACATCATGGAATACGTCATAATGACGTCCCTGCAACCAGTTTTGCCCCAACCATTGACTGTTGCTGTTTCTTTTCTTATCCTTGTCACCCACTTGTCCTCATGTTTCCTCTTCCTCCCGTCTCTTCCTGTCTCTCCTGTCTCTCCTGTCTCTCCACGTCTCTCAGCCTGCTCAACAACTACATGATCTGGAACCTGGTGCAGAAAGGAGCGTCCAGTCTGGACCAGCGCTTTGAGAACGCCCAGGACAAGCTGCTAGAGAGCCTGTATGGAACCAAGAAGGTGTGTTTTTATTCTGAGTCCTAAATGGTACCCTATTCCCTATGTAGTGCACTACTTTTGACTAGGGCCCATATGGCTCTGGTTAAAAGTAGTGCACTAGGGATAACCCTGCTTCAGGAAATACCTTGTTAGGGCCAGTTTCCCGGACACAGATTAAGCCTAGTCCTGGACTAAAAAGGAATTTCAATGGAGATTCTCTGTTGAGCATGCTTTTTAGTCCTGGACTAGGCTTAATCTGTGTCAGGGTAACTGGACCTGGTGATTTTTATGTGAGACTGTGTTTTGGCTCATAGCAAGGAATGTGTGCTGCCACACACTTTTCCAAAAACCAAAAGTATAGAATAAACAGCTGGTGAGAAACGTATCTTGGTTGTGTGTGTGTGTGTGTGTTCGCTCAGTCCTGCACACCTCGATGGCAGACCTGCATTGGGAACACAGATGACACACTCGGCTTCGCCCTGGGAGCACTCTTTGTCAAAGCGACGTTTGATAAACACAGCAAAGAGATTGTGAGTATAATAGGCGCACAACTTCATTTACGTCTATTCAAGTGTTTTACCATCGTGAATGATGCATGACTGTCCCCTAGTGGTTACCATGTGTAGGCCTAATGAAAGGTCATCATAAGACATTATTCAAATTTTCATGAATAAGCTATTTTAAATGCTTATAAATGTTTACGAATACTTTGTATAATGTTATAAATGCTTATGAATTGTACAGATTATAATGTTTATATATTTCTTATAAATTATTATAAATGTTTACAATTAATTAAATACTAATTTAGTAATAGTTCCCTGTCCTGCGGAGGGGAGAGACAAATATAGAGAGAGTAGAGACTGGATAAAGGAGAGAAACAAACGGAAATTAAATGGAGAGATTGTTATTGGGTAGAGAAAAGAGGGGCAAGTAGAAGCGAGAGACATGGAAGGGGAGAGAGAGGAGGCACAGAGGAAGGATGGGCAGTTTTATAAAGGTTGGAAATAGACGTGTGCAAGTGTTCTTGGTTTTTATTATCATTTGGGAGGGATGGGCTGGTTCAGATATGCCGCGGGTATTTAGTCCTTATCTAAGTGTAATTGTAAAAGAAGGATCTACATCATCTTTCCCTCTTTCTTCCTTCTTACATTTCATTTCTGTCTCTCACCCCACAATCAGGCAGAGGGGATGATCAATGAGATCCGTACTGCCTTCAAAGATGCTCTTGATCACCTCAAATGGATGGACAAACAAACGCGTCAGGCAGCCAAGGACAAGGTCAGAGATGAAGTTACACACTGGATAGGCTACGTATGGGTGCCAGAGGCTATCTATGTCTGTGAAAGAATGTGTGTGTGTGTGTGTGTTTGTGTGCGCGTGCATGTGTGTGTGTGTGTGCGCGTGCGTGCATCCCTGTGCATGTGTAAGAGAGAGAGGACAGGGAGGGAGTAATATGGGTGAACAGTTTACAATAGAGTAGGTGGAATAGATTGAGATAGCCCTCTTTGTCCTGGCCTCCAAATAATGGAACCAGGAAGTTTTTGTCCCCTTCCTCCATCTTGCCCTCTCTTATCCCTTTTGCTCTCTTGGTCTTCAGGCGGACGCCATCTACGACATGATTGGATTCCCTGACTTCATCCTGGAACCCAAAGAACTGGATGATGTTTATGATGGGGTGAGTTGGTGCCTTTTGTTGAGTTGTGTCATGATTGAACCCCATACATTGAACGCTGGGATTTCTTCAAACAAGTTGAAGGTGAAATGACAAGGACACCTTTTGATGTTTCTGATCAGTGAGTAATTCTCTATCGCCCCTGTCTGTCTGTATGTATGTCTGTCTCTCCACAGTATGACGTCTCGGAAGAAAACTTCTTCCAGAACACACTCAACTTCTACAACTTCTCCGCCAGGGTGATGGCCGATCAGCTCCGCAAGCCGCCCAACAGGGACCAGTGAGTCTTCATCAGCTACACTCATCATCATCATCATTATCATTATCATTATCAACATCACCATCGTCATTCGATCGGAAATTGCACTCTATTCCCTGTAAAGTGCACAAATTTGACTCTGGTCAAACACTACATTAATTGAGATGCTGTTTGCTCCAGTGGTGTCTGGTGTCACGGAGGACGGGCTCATTGTATTGGCTTGACCGGAATGAATGGAACGGTATCAAACACATACCATTCCATTCAGCCCATTTCAGAAATGAAAATTAGTCGTCCTACTCTCACCAGCTTTCACAGGTTTGCTTTTTTACACACGTCTCTGCCACCTTCCTTCTAGATGGAGTATGACCCCTCCCACAGTCAACGCCTACTACATGCCAACCAAGAATGGCATTGTCTTCCCAGCTGGAATCCTTCAGGCACCCTTTTATGCCCAGGATCACCCCAAGTGAGTGTGTATGTGTGTGTGCGCGTATGTGTGCTTGCTTGCTTGCTTTTCTGACCCCATGTGAATTCTCTGCAGAGCACTGAACTTCGGGGGGATCGGAGTGGTGATGGGACACGAGCTCACTCATGCCTTTGATGACCAGGGTTGGTGATCGTATTTAACAGATTCCACAGAACTCATGGACGCATCCTCACAAAACACCCACTGACAAACACACACCGGCATGCATGCACAGACATGATTACTAGGTGTGCATGTTTGTAAAGATTATTTTGCCTTAATCAGGCAGGGAATACGACAAAGACGGGAACCTTCGGCCATGGTGGCAAAATTCCTCTGTGGAAGCATTTAAGAACCGCACGGAATGCATGGTGGAGCAGTACAACGGGTTTACCATCAATGGGGAGCACATAAATGGCAAGCAGACGCTGGGAGAGAACATTGCTGACAACGGAGGCCTAAAGGCAGCCTATAAGGTGAGTGGGTCTCCCTACTTGATAACACATTTAGTTGCTCACATACTGTCGGTGTAGTAACTTAGTAATCTCTGTAATAATTATTAACTGTAGTAAAGTTCTGTTATTTTGTAACAGTAATGGGGTTACTGCCAAATCCATTGCTATGTATTTATAAAGCAATTGCATAGTTACTACTATGTTTTTACTACGGTTATTACAGTGTTACTTCCCATGGTGGCAGTGGTGGGATCCAGGGCAGCATGACTCTTATTATACTATACTATACTATACTATACTATACTATACTATACTATACTATACTTCACCTCAGGGCCAGCAAAGTGGCGATTCATGTTTCTATAGTAATGGGTTTTTCTGTTGTGTTCAGGCGTACCAGGCATGGGTGCAGGAGAACGGTGAGGAGAAGAGGCTGCCAGCGGTCAACCTGACCAATGACCAACTATTCTTTGTGGGATTTGCCCAGGTAGGTGATGGGAGTGTCAACAAGATGCATTACACACATCCTGATAGAGTTCATGTATCAAATACTCATGATTAGGGCTCTGGGTTTGCCTGACCATATCATAAGCTATAAAACTAAGGGCCAGAGTTTTTCCTTGTCAGGTCACGCTCTCAGGATGAACTCCTGGCCCTACATCATGATATAAGACATGGGGGGGGAGAAATGAGAGTGAATTCATATGCATTTGGGGGTGAAAGTAAGAGTGGAATATTACAACTACTGTTGGAGAGGAGAAGTGGACGAACAAATGTATAAAACACAATTTTGGAAACAGAATGAGTATAATATGCAACAGTTAGGAAGACAGAGAGGAGCATAATCTAGCTACTTCCTGTTTTACTTATCGGGAGACCCTTTCTTCTTCTCTCAGGTGTGGTGTTCCGTGCGAACCCCGGAGAGCGCCCACGAAGGACTCATGACAGATCCCCACAGCCCCCCAAAATACCGCGTCATCGGCACCCTCTCCAACTCGCCAGACTTTGCTGAGCACTTCCAGTGCCCCACTGGCTCCCCTATGAACTCGGGTCACCGCTGTGTGGTGTGGTAGGGCCTGGGAGAACCAGTGGGGGGTGCTGTCTGTGGAAGCTGCATGGAGAACCAAGAGGAGGAGGAAGAGAACCTCTAACTAATCATCGGACGTTTTTGTCTTCTAGTTTTATTTTATTTGCACATGATGCTGGATTACTAGTGGTTTGTGGGTAGAGCAGGACAGACTCCAGGTGAGCGAGAGGGAGGCGCGTGGAGAGAAATGTTGTAATCTGCTGATGTGTGTGTAATTCCAGTGTTATGGTATTTTTCCTCTTTCTCCGCGCCCCAGTCACACCCCCCCCCAACCCCACTCACCAGTGGGGCACAAAGGCACGTTTTATTTATTGTTTGCTGGACTTGGTAGGGGGCCGGGGAGGAGGAGCCACTATGGGCTGTCTATCCCCTCCCCTTTCTCTATGCTTCTGTGTTGTCGCTGTACTCGCTGTGTGTCCTGTTTACAATTTAAACCGGAGCCCTCTATTGACTGAGGGCTCTCACTGAAACCACTGTGACATCACAGGATGGGTTCAGCTGCCTTTGTGACCTCGCAGGAAGCGCAGAAACTTGGCTGTGACATCACAGGAAGTGCAGAAACTTCACTGTGATTGAACATTGTATATGGCTTCATCTCAAATGTCATCCCTATATTACTTTCTTGCCTTGAGGCACATAAGGCATCCACAAGAGAGCACCACTGCTTCCGGACTGCATTCCCTATATAGTATACACATAGTACAATGTGGCTCTGGTAAATAGTAGTGTCCTATGGGGTGTAATTTGTATAGGGTGTCAATTGAGATGGAGCCATATAGACTCAGCTCTCCCTTTTTCTCTGTTGCTTCACATGAAGTGCACTGTCTTCTGTGGGTCCTCACAGACACCACTCAGCTCCCTCTGTGACATCACAATGAATCCACAGAAGGTGCTTCACTGTGACCTCATAGCAGGGGCGGGGATCTTAATACTCAAAAATGGCCTCCTCTCCTATGTACCATGTTCTACTGCTCATTTATACAAAATCACTGGACAGGTGAAAACAATATTGAAGCCTACTGATAGGCCTTGTCACCATATTGCTTATAGCTATCCCATTTCTTAAAGATCAGTGGCGAGCATTTTGAGTACATAGGAAAGAATACATAGGAAAGCCACTTAACAATGTTGATCCAACCAGGAGTAGGGTGACGTTGCCCCTAGATGCTGATCTTGGTTCAGTTTAGCATTTTCCCCACTAATGGTTAAGGTTAGGATTAGGGGAGGGAAAGCTGATTGTAGATCTGTATTTAGGGGAAACTTCACCCTGGAGCATCCAACCACAAGATGGGCAGAGGTCCCTCTGCGACCTATAGACAGTGCTGGACTGGCTGTGACTCCGGTTGCAGGGACACTCACCACTTGCTTACCTGTGTGTTTTTGTTGTTGCTGCTGCTGTTGTTGTTGTTGTTGTTATTGGCATATTCTGAAGTTGACAAAGTTGAAATGAGATTCTCATTTTTAAAACTGCTTTTTGCCAAAGATATTTTTTATTATTTTTTTGTTCCTTGTGTCCAGTTGATTCTTTGTTTCTCTGTACGCTAGGGGGAGTGAAGTTCAGTGTGTGTGTATGAACAGTCTTCGAAGCTTGTTTGATGTTTACTGTGTTTAAGCTGTCAGCTTCATTGCAAAAGGACAGTTTGTGCACGTGTGTGTGTATGCGCGTGGTTGTGTGGGTGCGTGTGTGCGTGAGATTGTATGTGTGTGTGCCTGTGCGTGGGTGCATCCGTGCGTAGGTGTGCACGTGTGTGTACACGTGTGCATATGTGTGCAGATTGCTTGGATACTTCATCCCCACTTACGTTGGACTATCAACAATGTCAAGTCAGCTGCAGTGATTTCACCTCACATTCCAAAAAAACACTCATTTGAAATGAATGGATATGTTGAAGAAGGGATATGTTCCTAAATAACTCCTTGTTTGTACATCCTCCACTCCAAAGTGCTGTAGACTGTCTCTTTGTAAGGTAGGGTGGGTACAGGATACCTTAGTTAATCGGGTTACTGTTAGACTCTTGTTCAATCAAGCTATGCTACTGTTTTATCTCTAGTTGCTCCTGTCAGCACTTTGCAAAGTTGTTTCACTACAAGACATGGAGATGTGTCATTACTCATGAGCATACGAGTACTGCACCCCACCCCACCACACTGTACACCAAACCCTACCCCATACAGGACAATCCCATTGTCTCATGACAGGTGGCGCCACTCCAACCCAACACTAGTCCTTCAATGCAGATGGAGTTGTGCTATCTAATGTAAGACAATGAGGGTTAACCAATTGGAGTCAGTTGATATTGGCTGCAATCAGAAGCCCTCCTGTTAGGTGAACTGCCCTAGAAAGAGAGAGTTTCTGAAAAATCCGCCATTCAATTTCACAACAATAAAGGACAATATGATGCATCCTTCCAGTTCATTATAAAGGTCATTATCATACATTTTGTGAAATCAAATATCTAACACAGAGAGTTAGTTATGTCTATTCTACACGACACATTTCTATTTGAGCGTTGTGCCCTCCAAGCTCCATAATGAGGTTCACATGGGCAGGGGTTAGAGGTCAGTGGGAAGTGCTTACACGTAGAGGGTTGGTCGGGGTTAGCTTTAAATATTTACTTAATGAAATAGAGGGCTGTATTTAAAGTGCAAGCAAAAATCATAACTTGAAAGTGTGTAAAAGCCTTTAATTAGCCAGCTAATGCCATTAAGTGTTCTCTCGTTGGTCTGATGTGCTGTGTACCTGTCTGTCACTGTCACTCCACAATTATCTTCTTTCTTCAGCCATCTAGTCATACACTTTTCACACTATCTGAACTGTATTGTCCTTTCCAGCACTGTTGCAGCAACTAGGGTTGATACGTGATTAGTGCAGCTTGGTTCTGCTCAGTTAGTCTCAGCTCAGAAGTGTAAAAGGGTATTAAATCCTGGTGAAGAGAAAGCTATCGTTTTACTTATTTAGTTATTTAGGCCTTTTTATTCCTACGTGGAACATTATGCTACAAACTACCGGCCCGTATTTCTTGGAGACAAGTTGTTGAAATTGAAAACTGAAGTCAAATAACTTATCTTTAGTGACTTTTAAGGCCCATGGTTGAGCTCTGGTAGTAGAAACAGGGCTGCCAGCGAGACTAGACTACACCACCAGGGTTGTGTTCATTAGGGCACGCAACTGAAAACATAGTAAAAATGAAAATGAGCGTTTCTTATTGGAACAAGTCCAGGTAGTCCCTCCCTGTTTGTCTGTTTTCTTCCGTTTGGTGCCTAATGAACACTGTCCTGTCAGTCAGCACCTGCCTAGCGACTTGGTACCGCCTCTCTCCATCTCTCAGTGAGAAACAGCTAAAGCCAGCCTGCTATCAAGCGATCACGGTCTGAAGAAACCTGTCTTAGGACAGGGAACATACATACATACAGCTGGCAGTCACTTCTGTGTCTTAAGTATGTCCCAACTGTATCTGGTATGGGAAGACTCATGTCCCACCTGTAGTACAACATTCTGCTGAAAAATAAATAAAGGATATATATATATATTATAAAAGTGGTCATTTTCTTATGTCTCCGTGATTGTTTAACATAAGTATAAAAGTATCTTACCCTAACTCATTCACTGCAGCATATAGACTGAACACAGCATATTCATTATACTGTTAGGGCATGGGAAGGACGTGATGTTAAAATATGACAGTAACACTTCATAAAGGCTCATACATGCTTATAACAAGTAGTAAGGCATTATACCTGCAGAGAACACCTTTTTTATTGGAATTTCAGTTATTTTACATTTTTACATTTTAGCCATTTAGCAGACGCTCTTATCCAGAGCGACTTGGAGTTAGTGAGTGCATACATATTTTTATTTTTTTCATACTGGATTAACTGAATGGATATGGACTTGCCCCGACGCTGGTTGGTCAGCAGAGCCAATATATTCCACAATGTCTCCTTTATCATCCCTCATGTCTAGATTTGGAACGTACAAATGAGGAGCATACACCACTAGGGTGCAATAGAGTGATGTAGTTAATATATGGATGTGAAATGTAGGAATCATGCCTAGTCATCAGCATTGCGGTCAATTGCCTTTTATTTCATCAAATTAGGAAACTGAAATTTCAATTCTAATTCTAGTTATAATTTTTTCCATTGCCACACACCAACAGTAATTCTGGAAGTTCTCATTTGTCCATGTAGAATACATAAAAAACATTACAAATGTTAAAAAGTATATAAATCAGAAGTTATGTTAAGCCTGTGAAAGTCATATTATACCTGTAAAGACAAAATCAATCAACTTGACCAATACACATTTATGTATTTCCTCATCAAAAACCTATCATTTTGAAAATATAAACTATTGCATGCTTGCGTGAGTGCATGCATTTGGTGTGTTTGTCTGTGTGTGTGCATGTGTGCATGCCTGCACGTATGTCTCAGGGGTTATAAGGGTGAAATTAGGTGAAAGTAGCTCCACCTTCAAAGCAAACAGAGCCTATCCTTCTTCCCTCTCTCCCTCTCTCTCTCCCTCCCTTCCTTGCTAACTCTCCTTTCCTTGTCTCTAATCTGTCCTGCCAGGATGTGTTAGTCGGAGTGCTATATCCTGCAGTGCCTCTGGTAGTAGCGACAGTTAGGGCAGTTAGTAAGAACTACTACAGTACAGGAGTACAGAACAGTAGTTGCTGCTGGAGAGACACCACAGGGACCAAGCCTGTTAGTCTGGGTAGACCATTACAGGACTGCTGAGGTGATCCTTCTCTTCCCATCTATAGTATCTGGACTGAGGAGGGACTCCACCTGTAATGTTGTGATGGTGATAGAGGGAAGGTTCTAACCTGGGTGTGCGCCATACTAGTGAAACTGGATTAACACAGGTGAGCTCGAAATGAGAGAAAGAAGAGAAGGGAAGACAGTGTAAATGAATGAGTTAATTGTGTAGATCTGGGAATGTATGAAATACATGTTGAAATTATACCCTGGATAGGGAGAGAAATTATTTAGTTAGGTTCCTTATGAGATTATTATAATACATTAGGGTCATACATGCTTAAGACAGGTCTTAAAATGCATTATAACGGCATCATATTGCATATAAGTGTTTCCAAAGAAAGAAAAGTAAATAGACTGCAGTCACAGGATAGAGTTGTTCAGGGCCTAAGGCTGGGATTCGGTCAAACCTGCCATTTGTTTAGGCAGTGTCTACATGTACAAACTACTGTATGAACGCACACCAGCAGCTAGTAGTAGTAGTAGTAGTAGTAGTAGTAGTAGTAGTAGTAGTAGTAGTAAGTGGTTGTCGTAGTAGTAGTAGTAGTAGTAGTAGTAGTAGGTGGTTGTCATAGCACCCAAAACCAATCTGTGATTTTATTTAACCATGGGGAAAAAGCAACTGAATTAACACCGTAATGCAGGTCAGATTGAATTGAGCCCTATTACAAGTGCATGATACCATTCTGCCCTACAGCCGGCCCTCTATAGAGCCACTGCTGCGGGTCAGAGCCCGAATGGAGTGCTAGCTGTATGGCTCATATCCCACAGTGTGATGTGAAACATGCAGCCTCACTCTAGTGCCACATAGCAGACCTCCTGACCGGTTTATTTGACTAAATTGTGAATAGACAAATTAGAGGCCACAGGTTTTTCTCATTACTCAATGTTCGATGGTCCTCTCTGACTGCAGGGGTTCTGTGATATTTGTGGTGAGAGGTTGCTGTTAAGAGGCCATGTTCTCTGGACCCCAACTTCATTTGCTACTCTTAATGGCCTCAATTGAGTTCATGTGAAAACATGATTTTGTCCCAAATGGCACCCTATTCCTTATATAGTGCACTGCTTTTGACCAGGGCCCATAGGGCTCTTGTCAAAGGTAATGCACTATATAGGGGATAGGGTGTCATAAGGAACACAGCCCATGACTGTTGATGATGATGTTTGAGCTGTATACCTGCAAATGGTCACTGTCTAGCTACTGAGGAGAATTCCTCTGCTACTGTACATTTATGCAGCTAATGATGGCATAATTAGGCATAATCGTGTTACTTACAGACATGAAATAACTTGGGACGTAAAGTCATTTAAATTGGACATACAGTGATGGGTACAATTTAGGATGTGGCTGTTTTGCTGTATGAGTTTCATGTTGTGTGAGAGGGCATATTGTATGGAGTGTGCTGTGAGTCCCCTGGTATCTTGCTTGCTCTGGGAGCTTGTTCACACCAGGGGGACATGAGGGTACTTTATGTGCTCCAGGGCTGCAGTGGGGAGCAGGCCTGCAGCCAGACAGCCTACTGAGGGACCATGATGAGGAGAGGAGAGGAGCGAGAGGACGTCACCACTCTCATCGCCATGACTAACACTACAGACCACAACTACGGGAGCATGGATACTGGGGTAATCATGAAAATATATTGTTTGATCATATTTAAACGCTCATGGTTATGGACTGTGTGTGTGTGTGTGTGTGTGTGTGTGTGTGTGTGTGTGTGTGTGTAGAAAAAAGTATGTTGTGTCAACACCCGCCCATGCTAGTCTCCTGTTATGGGTTTGGGGCATTAATCAGTGACTCTGATTACAAAGACAGGAAGTCAGAGAGCATTAGTCCAACCACAACAACTTTGTAGCACCCCTTTGAAACAACTCCACTATAACTAAGGGGAGAGTGGATGGGGTTAGGATTAATCTTGTGGATACATTGTGGATACATTGATAATAGATCAACTATTCATGTTTACAGATGTCTCAGGTCAGCTCTGGGGACAGAAATGTGTTCAGCGATGGCATCACTCGCATCGGTGAGTATACTGATGGGATGGGATGACGTAAGGATGGATTTTTTAAAAACTAGTGGGAAAAAACGGTTGCAATGATCTTGTGTAAGGACGTTTTCTTAACGTCTTTATCTGGTTGTAATCTTTAATCTGACCTGATAATAACGACTGGATCTTGTCATGAAAAATATTTGTTTATATGGTCTTTACAGAGACCAGATGATTGTAATCTGGTGACATCTTCTCAACCAGTTTTAATTTATAAAATAAATCAATTATATAATGTGCCAAAGTTTGCCCGCTAGGTATGTTTCTTCCATTCCTGGTGTCCTTTCCTTTGTCCTCACTGGGTTTAGGGTGAAGTTGCCCCTAGATGCTGATCTTAGGTCAGTTTTGAATTTCCCCATCCACTAATTAGTCCATGGGCCAGAGGGCTAAAATTCACATATTTGTCCACTTTGGGTTATATTTTGGTATGTTAGCCATGTATTCGAGGTAGCTAAATGTGTCTATCACTGCATTATATGTTATGACCCCTATGCGATTAGCTGGGCCAACAGGATCAGGGTATGAAATGTGATTTTGTATTATCAGGGAACAATCTTCTCAAACTAAGGCAATTTGATATGTTATTAACTTCATAATACAACACATAATTAAGGTATTAAACAATTGGAATGGGAAGGAACTGCATTGATTTTGCATCATCAAAACGGAATAAATAATTGGTGTAATAAAACCAATAATGGCTTAAAATTTGTATTACAATGAAGACAACCTAAAATGATGGCCCAAGGACGTCAGGTATATGTATTTAGCAAAATATTACCAGAATTGCAATATTATTCTGAAATATGTATTGGCTAGTGGCTGCTGAGGGTTGTCAAGGGTATCAGCAATGGTTCAATTGCTAAAAGACAGGATTTTTTCTAATCACCAATTGCATAATTTCTATAAAATGTGTCAACCAGCCACTGAACTAATGGCTACAAAATGATTAGCTAACATATTTAATTAAATAACTTTTAAGGTTAGAGAGGATAAGTTTAAAATCATGATAGTCAGGGACAGAAGCAGTGGTGTAAAAAGTACTCAATTGTCATACTTGAATAAAAGTAAAGATACCTTCATAGAAAATGACTCACGTAAAAGTAAAAGTCAGCCAGTAAAATACTACTTAAGTAAAAGTCTAAAAGTATCTGGTTTTAAATGTACTTAAGTACAGTGGTGGGAAAAGTACTCAATTGTCATTGTTGAGTAAAAGTAAATGCTATACATCAAATTCCCTTATATTAAGCAAACCAGACAGCACGATTTAAAAACGAATAATTTACAAACGCACTATTTGTGTTTAGTGAGTCCACCAGATCAGAAGCAGTAGGGATGACAACGCGTTATATTGATAGGTGCGTGAATGGGACCATAATTCTGTACTGCCTGAGCATTCGAAATCTAACGAGTACATTTGGATGTCAGGGAAAATGTATGGGAGTAAAAAGTACATCTTTTCTTTAGGAATGTAGTGGAGTAAAAGTAAATGTTGTCAAAAATATCAATAGTAAAATACAGATACCCCCCAAAAACTACTTAAGTAGTACTTTAAAGTATTTATAATGAAATACTTTACACCGCTGGACAGAAGAGATTATATCATCCGTATTCCTTTTTAGAGATCATTGTGTTTACCTAAATCT
Organism: Coregonus clupeaformis; assembly: GCF_020615455.1. Lineage (NCBI taxonomy): Eukaryota > Metazoa > Chordata > Actinopteri > Salmoniformes > Salmonidae > Coregonus > Coregonus clupeaformis. The sequence continues at coordinate 4,333,795 of NC_059197.1, forward strand.
TTGCTAACTTGCTGGGACAACTCAACAAATGACAGAGCACACCTTTCAACTTAGTGTACTGAGCATTGCTATACAACAGACTATTACAGGTGGCAACTATAAAACCAATATGCTACCAGTACCAAATTTGGATCTCTTGGGCTTGTATTATTTCCCAGTTCAAACAATTTCCCTAAAACAAATATGTAGTTCTGCTATTTGCAGTGTTGTGTTCGAGACCACCTAAAGCGAGACCGATTCAAGACCAAGACCGGAGTAAATAGAGTCAGAGTCAAGACCAAGACCAGAGGGGGGCGAGACCGAGTCAAGACCGAGACCGGGAGGGGGACAAGGGGTCCGAGACCAAGTCAAGACCGAGACCCGAAAAATGCGAGTCCAATTCAAGACCATGATTGCAATTTGTTAAATCACCACCATAATAAGTTCAAAATTCAAAAATTAACTAAATAGTTCAAAATTAACAATATTTCTGTATTCATATTTCAGAACAACATATGGGTTCTTTAGACATTCAAAATAGTGAAAAAATGCATGCTGAGGGAAAATAGAGCCACTCTACCAACTATTACTAACCCAAACACAGTGGGGAACAATGGGCCTTCTACAACTTCAGAGAAGGGCTAAGGATTTATAAAATAAGGATTATAATAATATAATAATAATGATAATGATATTATTATTTTCAATGATGATCTGATTTAATCTCTTCAGTTTTTGTTGGAAAGGAAAGGGTTAACACCAAAGCGAAAAAAATATCCAAACAGGATTTTTCTTTGCTGGTCTCTGGGGAGATAAATCTAGCTAGCTAAGTCAGCCATTGACTAGGCCATCAGAAGCTAGATAAAGGCATCTGCCATTCAACGTTATTAGGGCAAAACATTTGAGTGACAGTGGAATCAACCAATCACATTTTGACTTAATGTGTGGGACCGTTTTTACAAAAACGTATGGAAACTTCTGCCATCTTGAAGGCCAACAGGTCACTGCACAATAGTGAGCAGTAGTTTTCCCACGGTCTAGCTATCTAGCTTTTGTTGTATGCTAGTTTGCAGAGGCTGCAGCAGGTGTTATCAAATAGGATGTTGTTGCTAATTTGTTAGCTTCTCCCTTTTCAAGAATAACTTTCAACAAGAATTTAAGTTTCAAATTATCATAATCTGGTGAGTGGAACTGTATTTTATATTACAGCGCGCTTGCTGTTGTTATCAATCTCTTTGAAAATAACATATGTGTGTGAAACATTATTGCTTTTAAAGTGGAACTGACAGCATTTTAGCAACATGAAGTCTTATTAAAAATCTGTTCATTTACATCCCCAGGAAGACTAATTAATAGACACTGCAGTAAATAAAACCGAATAAAAACATCTGTCTTGTCCAGGACCGTAGTCTACACAGATGCGCTATAGCCAATCAGAGCTACAGTAGGCCTTTATACAAACAAGCCATTTGTCAGAGGGGCCTGACATCATTCACTTTGAACTGGACTTTGTGTTTTAGGGCTGAGCCCAATTAGTCGACTGGTCGATTGTTTGGTCATTAGGCTGTTGGTCGACTGAGATTGTTTTAGTTGAGCAGTAACATATATATATATATATATATATATATATATATATACACACTTCCAGTCAAAAGTTTGGACACACCTACTCATTCAAGGGTTTTTCTTTATTTTTACTATTTTGTACATCCTAGAATAATAGTGAAGACATCATAACTATGAAATAACACACATGGAATCATGTAGTAACCAAAAAAGTGTTAAACAAATTCTTCAAATAGCCACCCTTTGCCTTGATGACAGCTTTGCACACTCTTGGCATTCTCTCAACCAGCTTCATGAGGTAGTCACCTGGAATGCATTTCAATTAACAGGTGTGCCTTCTTAAAAGTTAATTTGTGGCAATCAGTTGTGTTGTGACAAGGTAGGGGGCGTATACAGAAGATAGCCCTATTTGGTAAAAGACCAAGTCCATATTATGGCAAGAACAGCTCAAATAAGTAAAGAGAAACAACAGTCAATACGGAAAATGTCAAGAACTTTTAAAGTTTCTTCAAGTGCAGTCGCAAAAACCATCAAGCGCTATGATGAAACTGGCTCTCATGAGGACCGCCACAGGAAGACCCAGAGTTACGCCACAGGAATGGAAGACCCAGAGTTACCTCTGCTGCAGAGGATAAGTTCATTAGAGTTACCAGCCTCAGAAATTGCTGCCCAAATAAATGCTTCACAGAGTTCAAGTCACAGACACATCTCAACATCAACTGTTCAGAGGGGACTGTGTGAATCAGGCCTTCATGGTCGAATTGCTGCAAAGAAACCACTACTAAAGGACACCAATAAGAATAAGAGACCTGCTTGGGCCAAGAAACGTGAGCAACGGACATTAGACCGGTGGAAATTTTTCCTTTGGTCTGGAGTCCAAATTTGAGATTTTTGGTTCCAAGCGCCGTGTCTTTGTGAGACGCGGTGTGGGTGAACGGATGATCTCTGCATGTGTAGTTCCCACCGTAAAGCATGGAGGAGGAGGTGTATGGTGTGGGGGTGGTTTATTTAGAATTCAAGGCACACTTAACCAGCATGGCTACCACAGCATTCTGCAGCGATACGCCATTCCATCTGGTTTGGGCTTAGTGGGACTATCATTTGTTTTTCAACAGGACAATGACCCAACATGTAAGGGCTATTTTACCAAGGAGAGTGATGGAGTGCTGCATCAGATGACCTGGCCTCCACAATCCCCCGACCTCAACCCAATTGAGATGGTTTAGGATGAGTCGGACGGCAGAGTGAAGGAAAAGCAGCCAACAAATGCTCAGCATATGTGGGAACTCCTTCAAGACTGTTGGAAAAGATTTCCAGGTGAAGCTGGTTGAGAGAATGCCAAGAGTGTGCAAAGCTGTAATCAAGGCAAAGGGTGGCTATTTGAAGAATCTCAAATATATAATATATTTTGATTTGTATAACACTTTTTTGGTTACTACATGATTCCATATGTGTTATTTCATAGTTTTGATGTCTTCACTATTATTCTACAATGTAGAAAATAGTAAAATTAAAGAAAACCCCTGAAATGAGTAGGTGTGTCCAAACTTTTGACTGGTACTGTACATCAGTTGTTCTGCGCTCTGGCACACTCAAACGTTGTGTTTTTGTTTTCTTATGATTGGGACCTTCTGTCAGGTTTTGGCCATGACTGTTCGGGTTTTGGTCACTAGATGTCCCCATTGCACCTTTTTTGTACCTTTTGTTTTTCTTGCTCTAATTATTGTTTGCACCTGTAGGTCATTCCCTTGTTAGTATTTAAACCCTGTGTGTTCCTCAGTTCCTTGCTCAGTGTTTGTAGTTAGCACCCAGCCCCAGCCCTAGCCTTGTTTTATATAGATATTTCTCTGGTGGGATTTTCCAGAGGTTCTCTGGTTTAGTTCTTGTGTTTTGTTTGAGTAGTCTTTTGAGGTTTGTTTTTCCCTGCTGTTTTTTACCACTTTGTGGAGTTTCTTTTGTTTTTTGGAGGTTTTCCTCTTTGTGCCTCTTGGCTTTATTTTTGGACATTGTGGATTTAGTTTCTTTGCCTGAAGATTTTGTTCTTTAATTAAACCACCATCTCTAGTACTGCTGTGTCTGCCTCATCCTCTGGGTTCTGACAATTATTAGTGACTGTTTCTTGCACCGGGTCGTGACAGAAACACTGAGCCATTATTATGAACCCAGAGGCAGCCAGTACCCAGGATCTTTTTCCATGCTGTCCCACCATGAGGGGACTGTCCAACGCCACGAGGCTGCTCTGGTTCAGCAAGAGGCCTTAATGGCTAGACATTCTCAACTTCTGTCAGAGATGCTGACTTCCATAAAGCAGATTTCGGATCGACTTTCCCCGGCAACCGCTTCTGCTCCAGTTCATCCGATTCAAGGGCCCCTGGCAGTTAATCCCCTGGCTGAACCTCGTCTGCCGCCTCCCCAACGGTTCTCAGGGGATCCGAGTGTTTGTAAGGGGTTTTTCACCCAATGTTCTCTCTCCTTTGAGCTGCAACCATCGTCGTTTCCCACCGACCGGTCCAAGATAGCATATATCATCACCCTGCTGTCGGAAAAGGCCCTAGCCTGGGCTACTGCTGTGTGGGATGCCCAAAGTCCCTGCTGTGCCAGCTACTCTACCTTTGCTGAAGAATTCAAGCGAGTGTTTCAAGGTCCTACCAACGGCCCTGACTCAGCCAAACAGCTCCTGACTCTCCGCCAAGGTCGGCGCAGCGTGACGGACTATGCCATCCAGTTCCGCACTGTGGCAGCAGCAAGTGGCTGGAACGACGAGGCGCTCACGGTGTGTTTTTTGAAGGGTCTTTCTGACACCATCCAAGATGAACTGGCCACTCGGGAACCACCGGACAACCTCGAGTCCCTTATCAAGTTGGCTTCACGCATAGACCAGCGTCTGAGAGAGAGAACAAAACCATAGACCGCTCACCCTAGCTCCTATCGGTTCCAGCTCCGAGTCTCCACCTTTATCCTCGCTGGCTCCACCAGAACCCATGCAGGTTGGACGCATCTCCCAGGCTGAGAGAGACCGCCGGATGAGGGAGCGATGCTGTCTATATTGCGGCAAACCGGGCCATTTCCGCTCCACGTGTCCCGGGCTCCAGGGAAACGCACTCTCCCGTGCAGGCCTGGGAGGACTGTAACGGGAAACATAACCTCCTCCCATCCATCCAACTCCCGCCTGCTCATTCCAGTTACCCTTTCCTGGGACGACCACGAGTTTTCTCTTCAAGCCTTGGTAGACTCTGGAGCCGCAGGTAACTTCATGGATGGGATCTGGGCGAAGGAGAATGGCGTTCCTTCTGAACCTCTAAGTGACCCCATAAGGGTTACTACGTTGGATAGAAGTCCTTTGGGATCTGGACTTGTCACTCGTGCCACTACCCCCTTACGACGTTCAGTTTCCCAACACCAGGAAGTGATGAACTTTCATCTGATCTCCTGTTCCGAGTTTCCTCTCGTCCTTGGTTATCCCTGGCTTCACAGCCATAACCCTCACATCGACTGGTCTGTGGGCACTATCAAGCAGTGGGGTCCTACGTGCCAAGCCACTTGTATCTTCCCGAGTTCCCAGAGTTCTCCTTCCGAGTCTCTAGAATCCATCGACTTGTCCCGAGTTCCCGAGTGTTACCATGACCTCAAACTGGTATTTAGCAAACAGAGGGCCACCAAACTACCACCCCATAGACCTTACGATTGCACCATCGACCTGTTGCTGGGGGACCTGCCCTCCCAGGGGTCGGATCTTTTCCCTTTCTCCTCCCGAACGAGCTGCTATGGATACCTACATCAAGGACGCTCTGACAGCAGGCCTCATGCGTCCATCTACCTCGCCGGCGGGAGCAGGGGTTTTCTTTGTGGCCAAGAAAGACGGTGGATTACGACCTTGCATCGACTACCGGGGACTCAATGCCATAACCGTCCGTAACCGCTACCCGCTACCCCTTATGGCCACAGCCTTTGAGCTGCTCCAGGAAGCAGTTGTCTTCACTAAGCTTGACCTGCGGAACGCATACCATCTTGTGCGGATCAAACCCGGGGACGAGTGGAAGACCGCTTTCAACACGCCTACTGGTCACTACGAATACTCGGTGATGCCCTTCGGCCTGACCAACGCTCCGGCTGTGTTCCAAGCGCTCATAAACGATGTGCTTAGAGATATGCTTAACATCTTTGTGTTTGTTTACTTGGATGAAATCCTCATCTTTTCGAGCTCCCTTCAAGAACACACTAAGCATGTCAGACAAGTGCTCAAACGCCTCCTAGACAGCCATTTGTACGTTAAGCCGGAGAAGTGTGAATTCCATTCCTCTCGAGTACAATTCCTGGGATTTATAGTGGAACCCGGACGAGTCCAGATGGACCCCAAGAAGGTAGAGGCGGTAGCGGATTGGCCCACCCCCAAGTCCGTTAAGGAAGTTCAGCGTTTCCTGGGCTTCACCAACTTTTACCGCAAGTTCATCAAGAACTTCAGCTCGGTGGCAGCCCTCTCTCCGGCGGTAACCAAGGGTGGCAACACAAGGTTTCTGTGGGGAAGAGAAGCTGAGACGGCCTTCCAAGGACTCAAGCAGCGCATCCTCTCTGCTCCCATCCTGACACTACCAACGGCGGATGAACCTTTTGTGGTGGAGGTAGACGCATCAGAGGTTGGGGTTGGAGCTGTCCTGTCTCAGAGGGGTGAAGACAAGAAGCTTCATCCTTGCGCCTTCTTCTCTCACCGGCTTACCCCGGCCGAGAGGAATTACGATGTGGGGGATCGTGAACTCCTAGCGGTTAAGATGGCATTGAAGGAATGGAGACACTGGCTCGAGGGGGCTTCTCAACCGTTTCAAGTGCTTACGGACCACAAGAATCTGGAGTATATCCAGCAGGCGAAGCGGTTGAACGCCAGACAAGCTCGATGGTCTCTTTTCTTCAGCCGATTTCAGTTTATCCTCACCTATAGACCCGGGTCGAAGAATCTCAAACCGGACGCCTTGTCACGAATCTACTCTCCTGCCATTCGAGAAGATACTGACATGACTGTCCTTCCGGCCGCTAAGATCATGGCTCCGATCTCGTGGCAAGTGGAGGATACCGTGAAACAAGCTCAAGCCATCGAACCGGGCCCTGGAGGAGGTCCTGCTAATCGGTTGTTTGTTCCCAAGGCAGCAAGGTCCCAAGTCCTTCGGTGGGGGCACTCCTCTCGCCTCACCTGTCACCCGGGCGTAGGCCGCACCTTGGAGTTCATCCAGCGTAAGTTCTGGTGGCCCACCATAAAAGAAGACGTTGCCACTTTCATCAAGGCCTGTTCCGTGTGCTGCCAGGGCAAATCTTCTCACCTCCGCCCTCAAGGACTCCTTCACCCTCTATCTATTCCCCACCGACCCTGGTCCCATATCTCGTTGGACTTTATTACTGGCCTTCCTCCGTCCCATGGTAATACTACGATCCTAGTCATCATCGACAGGTTTTCTAAAGGCGGCCAGGTTTGTTCCTTTGACCAAATTACCTTCTGCCAAGGAAACAGCTGAGTTGGTGATTAACCATGTGTTCCGAGTCTTTGGGATTCCGCAAGATATGGTTTCCGACAGAGGTCCCCAGTTCGCCTCAAGGTTTTGGAAGGCCTTCTGCCAACTCATAGGGGCCACGGCCAGTTTATCTTCAGGGTACCATCCGAGTCCAATGGCCAAACTGAGAGGATGAATCAGGAGCTGGAAACCACCCTCAGATGCATGGTTTCCAACAACCCGTCCACTTGGTCATCCTTCATTGTTTGGGCCGAGTACGCGCACAACACCTTGTGCTCCTCCTCCACTGGTATGTCCCCGCATGAGTGTCAGTTTGGCTATGCACCTCTATTGTTCCTGGACCAGGAGGCAGAAGTCAGAGTGCCTTCAGCCTCGAAGTTCATCAGACGCTGTCGGCTTACGTGGAAGAAGGCACGTCTTAATCTTCTGCGTTCCTCTCAGCAGTACCAACGACAAGCCAACAGAGGTCGCCGTCCCGGTCCTACCCTGTACCCCGGCCAGAGAGTATGGCTCTCAACTAAGAACCTACCACTACGGGTGGAGTCTCGCAAGCTGTCCCAGAGGTTCATCGGTCCCTTTAAGATTGCCAGGAGAGTCAATCCCGTTACTTTTCGCCTGCACTTACCCAGATCCCTTAAGATCAATCCAACATTTCACATTTCTTTATTAAAACCTGTTGTTTTTTCTCCCCTTATCCCGGCAGGCAGACCTCCCCCTCCGCCCCGTGTCATCGGTGGCCAGTCGGCTTATACCGTCCACCGGATACTGGATTCCCGCCGGGTGCAGCGGTCCTGGCAGTATCTGGTGGACTGGGAAGGCTACGGTCCCGAGGAGCGCTCCTGGGTTCCTGCCAAGGACATACTGGACCCTGACCTCATTCGTCAGTTCAGGGCCCTCCACCCTGAGAAGGCTGGTAGGAACGTCAGGAGCCGTTCCTAGGAGGGGGATTCTGTCAGGTTTTGGCCATGACTGTTCGGGTTTTGGTCACTAGATGTCCCCATTGCACCTTTTTTGTACCTTTTGTTTTTCTTGCTCTAATTATTGTTTGCACCTGTAGGTCATTCCCTTGTTAGTATTTAAACCCTGTGTGTTCCTCAGTTCCTTGCTCAGTGTTTGTAGTTAGCACCCAGCCCCAGCCCTAGCCTTGTTTTATATAGATATTTCTCTGGTGGGATTTTCCAGAGGTTCTCTGGTTTAGTTCTTGTGTTTTGTTTGAGTAGTCTTTTGAGGTTTGTTTTTCCCTGCTGTTTTTTACCACTTTGTGGAGTTTCTTTTGTTTTTTGGAGGTTTTCCTCTTTGTGCCTCTTGGCTTTATTTTTGGACATTGTGGATTTAGTTTCTTTGCCTGAAGATTTTGTTCTTTAATTAAACCACCATCTCTAGTACTGCTGTGTCTGCCTCATCCTCTGGGTTCTGACAATTATTAGTGACTGTTTGTTGCACCGGGTCGTGACACCTACTGGCTTATTATGTCAGAATTTATGGACTGCTTAACCTTAACATCATGCTGTGTGTGACTGCTCTTTCCATCGGCCCTATGCAGTGGTGTAGTGGTGCCTGGAGAAGTGGGTATACTAAAAAAGTTCCCAAACGGCCCGCCCAGCGAAGGAAAGGCACCCTTTGTGAAAAATACTTCTGTTTTCCCATGTTTTTTTGTTTTTTTTTCCTATAGATTTTTCAGATTTTCACTCTCAAAATCACTTTTCTTCTTTATAGGAAGAAAATAAAAATAAATGTGATGGTCAAAGTCCAAAACAATGCTTAAACCACATCAATCTGATTGTGTGGGCCTGTCAGGGCCTGGCTCCCCAGTGAGTGGGCCTCTGTCCATCCATGTCTACGCCCCTGATGCAAACAGTGCATGATGACAATTGCGCATCACAAATAGTTTACTAACCAACACGTCGGACTAAATGTATTCAATACCTAGTTTGCATACCCGTTGTTGCCTTAGTTAGCATTTACTGGTAGATATCATCAGTTGAAACGTCTACCCTATCGGCTACCGATGTCATTCTTCTGTGAGCTGCTCCATGTCAACACCAGTTGAGAACTGCACACACTTGCTGCCTGCAGATGATATTCCGCTGAAACTAGGCTATGTGTGCGGCGCGCATGTGAAAATATTTCACGTGCTTTGTGATTGTTTAGGCTACTTTGTGCATGATTTCTCTATTGTACTACATAATTGATCAACCGTATACCTCCACTACACTACTTTGATACGCAGCAGTAGGGATTCAGAAGTGAGTATATGCAATGCCCACTGAAAGAAAAGTGGGTATATGGCTTATACCAGCGTATAGTTGTTACGGCGTCTAGTTGATAGGTAATCGACTAGCTGGGCTGTTCCCCAAACCCTGTATGTAGGGACCTATACAATGCTTGAACGTGGCTATTGAACTTGACATTTGGGTCTGTCTTTATTATTTAGTCTAACATATCATACAGAAACAATAGTCTCCGCTACACAACTGGCCCTGAGTGCGCTGGTATTACGGTTGCTGTCCTTTCAGAATCACAAACCTGTTACACACTGAAGGCCTATAGGTTCACCACTGCGCAAACATGTCTATAATAGATATAAAGGCTGTTAAGGTACTGTATTAATGTTTCAAGAAAGGAGTGTATATATTTGGCGCTGACTGAATGGAAGCTGATGATAATTCGTTTTTTACTCCGCTGGTCTCGGCTGGTCTCAGGAAGAAATTACTAGTCCTCACTGTCCGAGACCAAGTCAAGACCGAGTTCAAATGATTCCGACACCGAGACAAGACCGAGACACTCAATATGTGGTCTCCAGACCGGACTCGAGACCGAGACCACTACAACATTTACATTTACATTTACGTCATTTAGCAGACGCTCATATCCAGAGCGACTTACAGTTAGCGCATACATTATTTTATCGAACCCACAACCCTGGCATTGCAAACGCCATGCTCTACCAACTGAGATACATCCCCTGCCGGCCATTCCCTCCCCTACCCTGGACGAACACTGGCTATTTGTAACAATGTTGTTTCAATGATGAGTCAGTCCAGGCAAATCATTAGATCTGATGGCAAACATTTACCAAATCCCATGGTTTCTAAGATGAGATCCACCCAATGATGTTCCATTGTTGTTTGATAGTCATTTTCAATGAGCATATGAACATTCAAACTTGTCTCAACATTCCTTTATCAGCAAGCAAACATGACCCCCCCACATTCTGAAATTGCATTTTTTTAACCCCCCACAGTTTTATCATTGCACTGTGATACAAAAGCCAGCATCGGTTTGCTTTAGGAACATGAGGACACCTCAGAGCGGTTGGGTAGGCTGTTTGGTGTTTTCAAATGGCTAGATTTAGGACCATGCGGACACCACAGAGCTTACGAACAGAGGCAGCTGTTGTCTGTGTGCATTGTGCTTTTTCTCAGAGTTGTAAAAGCAAACAGAGCAGAAACTGCCTAGTCTTTATTTGTCTTATGTAGCTGGCAAGGTAACTGCTGTTTGACTTAACAGAAAAGAAAACAATGATTCTCAGTGCTGAGCTAGTAGTGTAACTGACATGTAACGTTAGCTAATGTTTCATCCCCTCTCAACTGAAGTTCTGTCTGAAGCTACCACAGCTAGTTCAGTTCTAGCCTCTAGCTATCTGTCAGGTAGCAGTATCTAACAGCTGTTGTGTGTATGGAAATGTTTTGTAGCCTTGTTTTGTCCCGTTTTAACAGACGTAAATTAAATCAGATGGTGACAGGTGTCCCAGCAGGGCCAGACAGCCAGGGAAGACCAGTCTACAGAGCTCAGGTGCATTTTGCAGCATATTATAACATTCAGTGAATGGATACAAAGTGCCATCTTGAGTTGATGGGTAGGCTACAGTCTGGGATCTGGGAATAATAGTCATTTCAATTATTGAACCATTGATTCTATTCTTGGATAATATAATGTATAAATGTACACCAAGGTAATTATTTGTCTTGCCTCATCTGAGCAGGATCAGATGGTGACAGGTGTCTCAGCAGGGTCAGGCAACCAGGGAAGATCAGTCTGTGACAGCACTGAGGATGCAACACTCTTCTCTCTGTACAGCAAAAACTCGACAAGCCAGAAGCTTCAAAGATTGAAACTATTTTAAGGCAGTCTGACAAACCTCTAAAGTTTCCAAACTGGGTTGATAGAGGCTTTTCCCGATGACACAAAACATGTAAAACAAATATTTGTGGGAGACACTATTGATGATGATGAATGGATACAGATATTTATGAATGCCCAGTCATGTTCATATAATCTCAGACATAAATTACGGCAGTTTAAGAAACTGAATATCATGCACTCAGAAATGTAGTTCCTCTGCTGGAGGTGTAAAACACAAAAGGGACACATTTGTATATGTTATGCTCTTGTGAAGGCTGGCTGAATTCTGGCAAAGAGTGTGTTATTTTATCTCAGCATGTCTACAGATTCTCCCTTCTCCCTGTTTTTGTTTGCTTGGAAATGTTAATACTGGAGACTTATCAGAAGAAACTGTGTAACCTAGCATTTATAGCGGCTAAGAAATGCATTGCCATTAATTGGAAGGTTGGATATTCTCCCACGATGGTCATTATGACCAAACAGTTCTATTTTTGTTTCATCAGACCAGAGGACATTTCTCCAAAAAGGACAATCTTTGTCCCCATGTGAAGTTGCAAACCGTAGTCTGGCTTTTTTATGGCGGTATTGGAGCAGTGGCTTCTTCCTTGCTGAGCGGCCTTTCAGGTTATGTCGATATAGGACTCGTTTTACTGTGGATATAGATACTTCTGACCTGTTTCCTCCAGCATCTTCACAATGTCCTTTGCTGTTGTTCTGGGATTGATTTGCACCAAAGTACATTCAACTCTAGGAGACAGAAAGCGTCTCCTTCCTGAGCGGTATGACGGCTGCGTGGTCCCATGGTGTTTATACTTGCGTACTATTGTTTGTACAGATGAATGTAGTACCTTCAGGCGTTTGGAAATTGCTCCCAAGCATGAACCAGACTTGTGGAGGTCTACAATTGTTTTTCTGAGGTCTTGGCTGATTTCTTTTGATTTTCCCATGATGTCAAGCAAAGAGGCACTGAGTTTGAAGGTAGGCCTTGAAATACATCCACAGGTACATCTCCAATTGACTCAAATGATGTCAATTAGCCTATCAGAAGCTTCTAAAGCCATGACATCATTTTCTGGAATTTTCCAACTTCTGACCCACTGGAATTGTGATACAGCGAATTATAAGTGAAATAATCTGTCTGTAAACAATTGTTGGAAAAAGTACTTGTGTCATGCACAAAGTAGATGTCTTAACCGACTTGCCAAAACTATAGTTGGTTAACAAGACATTTGTGGAGTGGTTGAAAAACAAGTTTTAATGACTCCAACCTAAGTGTATGTAAACTTCTGACTTCAACTGTATGTATCACTAGATTTGATTTATTACAAGATTAAGGGTGTACTGTGCAACTTTCATAAGGTCTGGATGCCTCTGGATGCCTTATATGGAATGCTGTAAGACGAAAGGAGTCTGTATTGAAAACATGCCCACGTCAGGGAGATACCTATTTAGGTCATCCCTAGCTTCTGGGCCGCTCAGTCCTGGCCCTGGGGGTCTGCCGTCCTGTGGGTTGTCACTCTGGCCTTGGCCTTACACACCTGAAATCAATAATGAATGTTTCACTAAGATCCTAAAGCTGAGTAGGGTGTGTTGGGGCACTGCAGGGCGGTGGACCCCTAGGGGCAGGACGGGGTGGTCCAGCTATATTGTGTGCAAGTAAAAACAGTACTACAGTACTATTAGGCCTGTGATATGAATGACAGTGCCCTCTGTAATTTTTTCTTCTTTTGGCTCTATTCTCCAAAAGTTTGGATTTGAAATCTAACCATGACTATGAAGTTAAAGTGCAAACTATCAGCTTTCATTTGGCTGTGTACGCCAGTACTTTGGATTTGAAATGGTACAATCACTATGAGGTTGAAGTGCAGACTGTCAGGTTTATTTTGAAGGTATTTTCATCCATATCAGGTGAACCGCTTAGAAATTACAGCACTGTTTGTACATAGTCCCCCTATTTTAGGGGAGCAAAAGTATTGGGACAAATACACTTGTATGTGTATTAAAGTAGTAAAAAGTTAAGTATTTAGTCCCATATTCATAGCACGCAATGACTACATTAATCTTGTGACTCTACAAATGGGATGCGTTTGCTGTTTGTTTTGGTTGTGTTTCTGATTATTTTGTGCCCAGTAGAAATGAATGGTAAATTATGTATTTTGTCATTTTGGAGTCACTTTTATTGTAAATAATTATATAATATGTTTCTAAATAACCCCCCATGATATTAACAGGGGAGGTTAGTCTTTTTTGGGGGGGTATGATAATAATAATAATATGCCATTTAGCAGACACTGTTATCCAAAGCGACTTACAGTCATAATTATTTTTATTTTTTTGTGTATGGGTGGTCCCGGGGATCGAACCCACTACCTTGGCATTACAAGCGCCGTGCTCTACCAGCTGAGCTACAGAGGACGGACATGATATTTGTGCGTCTGTAACTTTGTTACTCATCATTATTCACGATTCATTCAGGACTATCCATAATCATGGTAGCGTTCACATTCATGTAGAAGTGTTTAGAAACACATGATGTTCTTATTTACAATAAAAGTTAGATTGTGTAGAAATACAGGAAATTATCTTTAGATGCCCAAAAACAATCAGAGGGAGGACAACCAGACCCCCCACCAGGTTATGTCCCCCCCTCCACTTCTAAAACCAAAGTTGCGCCCCTGAAATTACCATCATTTTGTATGCAATTGTTCACAGAATAACCATATGTTGTGTGCTCACTACGCCCACTGAGACTTGGAAAAGCATGCACAGTTTATTAGGCTACAGATCTAATAATTTATGATGATCTTCACAGGGTGGTGAAAGTGCACAGTGATGAGCTTGATGCTAATTTTATATAAATATTGAGGGTCTTAATTGTATGCTGGTGACATGATGATCAGTGCTTGGCTGCCATTTTTATTGACAAATAAAAATGATCTCGCTCCTATCCATAATATCATCATGTACCCTCTGCACTGTATCTGCAAGCTGTTGGTTAGAGCACATGTGCCAAGACCATAGTGGCCACATTTACTGTTAGTTGCAACGTTTTTTGTGCCAAAACCATCAACAGAGTTAAATATGGGATGGAAACACATAGAACTTCTGTTTTTTATTCGGTGAATGAAAAGTTATAAGACAAAGTGCTTTTTATGTGGACTACGTCATTATGAACAGCTTTGTATTCGCAACAATCCAGTTTGATGGAAACACACCACTGACAATAAAATTTGCATATTTTTGTGTGCAAATATTGATATATTCTCTTAAATCTTTCGACAAAAAGATTGAATGTTTACTGAGCCAAGCCTAAGCCCTATTGGTAATTACAATGGTAATTGTACACTGCATGAAGGGGTATACGTACAGTATGCACATGTTTATATGACGTATATACCTGGGTCCCATAGAATTTGTGCTTAATTTAGGAGGAGAATTTGGCTGTGTTAAAGGATGGCGCTTCAGAGAAAGATGCTGAGCAGAGCCTAAGCCCTATTGGTAATTACAATGTCAATTGTATATATATGCACATGTTAATACCAGGTATACACCTGTGTCCCACAGACTTTGTGTTAGTTTGGGAAGAGAATTTAGCTGTGTTGAAGAATGGCGCATCAGAGAAAGACAAGTCAAGTCACGCCACCCAAGACTCACACAGGAAGTGGAGGGAAGATTTCCTGTCAAGACTTCAAGCAGCCGGCATTGACCAGGAGATGGTGAGCGAGGAATAAGGGAAAGGGTCGTTTACATTTACTAGAGCCCTGAGTTTTATGACCAGACTAGGAAAAACTCTGAGCCCTAGTTATAGCCCATAGTTATTAGCCTATGACCAGGGCCCAGAGTGTTTCCTGATCAGGTCATGTAATCTGGAAAAACTCCTGCCCCAATAAACGACACATCACCCATGATAAACAACTGCTCCCATACCAGTCATGGTTCCTCTCTGAGCTGCACGCTCCAGGATTCAGCTAGAAAGAGAAAGACTTTATCAATATTTACACGGCTTCCAGAGAGCTTGTCTTACAAGTAATTAATTTAGCCCTTTCTACTTGGTGCTTGAATCAACAAGCTACCACATACACTACCAGTCAAAATGTGTACTATTTTTTACATTGTAGAATAATAGTGAAGACATAAACTATGAAATAACACATTTGGAATCATCTAGTAAACAAAAAGGTGTTCAAAGTATATTACAAATCAAAGTATATTTTATATTTGAGAATCTTCAAATAGCCACCCTTTGCATTGATGACAGCTTTGCACACTCTTGGAATTCTCTCAACCAGCTTGGTAAAATAGCCCTTACACAGCCTGGAGGTGTGTTGGGTCATTGTCCTGTTGAAAAACAAATGATAGTCCCACTAAGCCCAAACCAGATAGAATGGCGTATCGCTGTAGAATGCTGTGGTAGCCATGGTTACTACATGATTCCATATGTGTTATTTATTCTACAATGTAGAAAATATTAAAAATAAAGAAAAACCCTGGAATGACTAGGTGTGCCCAAACTTTTGACTGGTACTGTATATACTGAACAAAAATATAAACGCAACATGTAAAGTGTTGGTCCCATGTTTCATGAGCTGAAATAAAAGATCCCAGTACTGTTCCATACGCACAAAAAGCATATTTCTCTCAAATATTGTGCATACATTTGTTTACATCCCAGTTAGTGAGCATTTCTCCTTTGCCAAGATAATCCATCCACCTGATAGCTGTGGCATATCAAGAAGATGATTAAACAGCATGATCATTACACAGGTGCACTTTGTGCTGGGGAAAATAAAAGGCCACTCTAAAATGTGCAGTTTTGTCTCACAACACGATGCCACAGATGTCTCAAGATTTGAGGGAGCGTGCAATTGGCATGCTGACTGCAGGAATGTCCACCAGAGCTGTTGTTACCATAAGCCGCCTCCAATGTCGTTTTAGAGAATTTGGCATTACGTCCAACCGGACTAAAAACCGCAGACCACGTGTAACCACGCCAGCCCAGGACCTCCACATCCGGCTTCTTCACCTGCAGGATTGTCTGAGCCCAGCCACCTGGACAGCTGATGAAAAGGAGGATTATTTCTGTCTGTTATAAAGCCCTTTTGTGGGGAAAAACTCATTTTGATTGGCTGGGCTTGGCTCCCCAGTGGGTGGGCCTGGCTCCCAAGTGGATGGGCCTATGCCTTCCCAGGCCCACCCATGGCTGCACCCCTGCCCAGTCATGTGAAATCCATAGATTAGGGCCTAATGAATGTATTTCAATTGACTGATTTCCTTATATGAACTGTAACTCAGTAAAATCTTTAAATTGTTGCATGTTTTGTTATATTTTTGTTCAGTATAATATCGGTGCATAATACCATATAATTATATTATACAAACAATGTAAAAAGTGTGATAAACGTTTAGTTTGTATTACGCTATAATATTTTTATCGTCCAGCATCAGTGGAAATAAATCATTGGTGTATCCAATAAACATGCATAGTCAGTGATTTCTGTTTTCCTTTTTGGTTCTCCGCTAGAGGGAAGTTCTTCAAGCTAAGAAGAAAATCTCCTATGTGCTCCTGAGCGCCCCCTGGAGTGTCCTTTGCTACTACGCTGAGGAGATCAGTCTCCGGGTCCCTCTGCAGGTCAGTCAGTCAGTTGACTCAGTTCTTGTGTTTCTACTCTCCTGTCACGTCAAAGGAGTTTAAGACCTTAGGTGTTAGGGTCAATTCAGCTTTCAATTCAGTCAATTCAGGAATTGAATTGAAAAAAATGCACATAGAAACGTTGAGTTCATGAATGAATTTCAATTCACTAGCCAACACTCCTCCTGGAGAACTACTGAACAGGCTTTTGCTCCAGTCGTGTTCTAACACACCAGATTCAGCTAATCAAGGTCCAGTTGATAGAACAGCAACTGGGTAAGCAAAAGCCTTCATACGCAGTGGCTCTCCAGGAGGAGGGTTGGTCACTCTTGCTTTAGGGTGCTTAATCTCACATGTTGACAAAGTTAAACAAATGAGACACAAGGACATAACGGTGCTGCATCTTCCTCAGATGGTAACCACACCAAACTACAACTGGTCAGAGAGGATGCTAGAGAAAACAAAAATCCCAAACCTCATGAGCCAAGACGTGCCCAACCTGCCCCCAGACTATTACACCTGCCAGTTTCGCACCAACAAACTGGAGAGGTACGTTAAAATCCTAAATGCTTTGCTTAGCAGCTGCTATCATTCAAACCACACTAAATGCTTTGCATTTCCACAACTAAATATCTTCCTGAAACAATTAAATTAAAACACCTGACTTGGGGGGTAAAAACTGTATGACCTTTTTGGATTTTCCCAGCAAGATACTAGTCCAGTTTTAAAACCACTTTACTGGTTTTGTACAAAGAAAACCACTTCTATAAAGTATTATTCCCTCAGGCCATGCTGTTTTGCCCGAAGGTGAAAAGGCATGATGTGTACATTCAGGCTTAAAGGGTGTAAAATGCATGGGAAATAAACACTGGCAGTGGCTTGGAGGTGACCCAGCCTCAACATTGAGTCTAAACACACAGTGTTGCATTTGAGTTGCAGGTGTTGCTACAGAGAGGTGGGACCTAGGCAACAGAGGAGTATATCCAATATTTAACTTCAAAGCCTGCAATATGCATACAGTATGTATGACCACCTGGCTGTGTCTACAGGTTTCTGGGCAGTGAGAATAAGAAGACGTTCTTCAAGACTACCCAAAGACACCAAGTAGTGAGTTTGCCATTTCAACTTGATTCTTCAACTTGGATCAGTATCTTGCAGTAAAAGTATCACCAACACGGTATTTCAAGGAAACAAAGCCATTCACACAAATGTGGATCTCTCTACTCTTATGGTAACTCTCTATCTGAGCTCAGGGTTGAGTTCATTAGGGCAGGCAATGGAAACCATTTCAAAGCATTTTGCAACGGAAAAAGAAATTAAACAGTTATTGGTAGTCGCTCCCTATTTCCGTCCGTTTTCTTCCATTTGGTGCCAAATGATTACCCTGATTTACTAGTCAGATGCCAGATACAAAGAGGAGGTCATAATGGACATGTGATAAACACATCTGATGTATTTGACACTACAATAGTAGAATAATAGACTTCCTCACTTTGACAGTACAACACATTCCTTTGTCTGACCTAGCTGTATGAGATTTTAGCACGGACGCCTTATGGGGCATTAAAAAGAGGAGAGGTGGGAATCGAAAGGCTGCTCAGCGAGAATGCCTTCTCTGCTGCTTACCCCCTGCATGAGGTTAGTGTCCTCCATAGACATACCATATGTTCTGTATATATAATGTATGTACTGTATGTACTGTATGTACTGTATGTATGCATGTACAGTATATTCGGAAAGTATTCAGACCCCTTTACTTTTTTCACATTTTGTTACGTTACAGCCTTATTCTAAAATTGATTTTTTTAAATGATCCTCATCAATCTACACACAATACCCCATAATGACAAAGCAAAAACAAGTTTTTTACATACAGTTGAAGTTTACATACACGTTAGCCAAATACATTTAAACTCAGTTTTCACAATTCCTGTCATTTAATCCTAGTAAAAATTCCCTGTCTTAGGTCAGTTAGGATCACCACTTTATTTTAAGAATGTGAAATGTCAGAATAATAGTAGAGAGAATGATTTATTTCAGCTTTTATTTCTTTCATCACATTCCCAGTGAGTCAGAAGTTTACATACACTCAATTAGTATTTGGTAGTATTGCCTTTAAATTGTTTAATTTGGGTCATACGTTTTGGGTAGCCTTCCACAAGCTTCCCACAATAAGTTGGGTGAAATTTGGCCCATTCCTCCTGACAGAGCTGGTGTAACTGAGTCAGGTTTGTAGGCCTCCTTGGTCGCACACGCTTTTTCAGTTCTGCCCACAAATATTCTATAGGATTGAGGTCAGGGCTTTGTGATGGCCACTCCAATACCTTGACTTTGTTGTCCTTAAGCCATTTTGCCACAACTTTGGAAGTATACTTGTGGTCATTGTCCATTTGGAAGACCCATTTGCGACCAAGCTTTAACTTCCTGACTGATGTCTTGATGTTGCTTCAATATATCCACATAATTTTCCTTCCTCATGATGCCATCTATTTTGTGAAGTGCACCAGTCCCTCCTGCAGTAAAGCACCCCCACAGCATGATGCTGCCACCCCCGTGCTTCACGGTTGGGATGGCTTTCTTCGGCTTACAAGCATCCCCCTTTTTCCTCCAAACATAACAATGGTCATTATGGCCAAACAGTTCTATTTTTGTTTCATCAGACCAGAGGACATTTCTCCAAAAAGTACGATCTTTGTCCACATGTGCAGTTGCAAATCGTTGTCTGGCTTTTATATGGTGGTTTTGGAGCAGTGGCTTCTTCCTTGCTGAGCGGCCTTTCAGGTTATGTCGATATAGGACTCGTTTTACTGTGGATATAGATACTTTTGTACCTGTTTCCTCCAGCATCTTCACAAGGTCCTTTGCTGTTGTTCTGGGACTGATTTGCACTTTTCGCACCAAAGTACGTTCATCTCTAGGAGACAGAACGCGTCTCCTTCCTGAGCGGTATGACAGCTGCGTGGTCCCATGGTGTTTATACTTGCGTACTATTGTTTGTAGAGATTAACGTGGTACATTCAGGCGTTTGGAAATTGCTCCCAAGGATCAACCACACTTGTGGAGGTCTACAATTCTTTTTTCTGAGTTATTGGCTGATTTCTTTTGATTTTTCCATAAAGTCAAGCAAAGAGGCGCTGAGTTTGAAGGTAGGCCTTGAAATACATCCACAAGTACACTTCCAATTGACTCAAATTATGTAAATTAGCCTATCAGAAGCTTCTAAAGCCACAGTATCACAGTTAAAGGCACAGTCAACTTAGTGTATGTAAACTTCTGACCCACTGGAATTGTGATACAATTAATTATAAGTGAAATAATCTGTCTGTAAACAATTGTTGGAAAAATTACTTGTGTTATGAACAAAGTAGATGTCCCAACCGACTTGCCAAAACTATAGTTTGTTGACAAGAAATTTGTGGAGTGGTTGAAAAACCTAAGTGTATGTAAACTTCCGACTTCAACTGTAAGTATTCAGACCCTTTACTCAGTACTTTGTTGAAGAACCTTTGGCAGTGATTACAGCCTCGAGTCTTCTTGGGTATGACGCTACAAGTTTGGCACACTTATATTTGGGGAGTTTCTCCCATTATTCTCTGTAGATCCTCTCTGTCAAGTTGGATGGGGAGCGTCGGTGCACAGCTATTTCAGATCTCTCCAGAGATGTTAGATCGGGTTCAAGTCCGGGCTCTGGCTGGGCCACTCAAGGACATTCAGAGACTTGTCCCGAAGTCACTCCTGCGTTGTCTTGGCTGTGTGCTTAGGGACGTTGTCCTGTTGGAAGGGGAACCTTCGCCCCCAGTCTGAGGTCCTGAACGCTCTGGAGCTGATTTTCATCAAGGATCTCTCTGTACTTTGCTCCGTTCATCTTTCCCTCAATCCTGACTAGTCTCCCAGTCCCTGCCGCTGATAAACATCCCCACAGCATGATGTTGCCACCACCATGCTTCACCGTAGGGATGATGCCAGGTTTCCTCCAGACGTGACGCTTGGCATTCAGCGCCAAAGAGTTCAATCTTGGTTTCATCAGAGCAGAGAATCTTGTTTCTCATGGTCTGAGAGTCCTTTAGGTGCCTTTTGGCAAACTTGAAGCGGGCTGTCAGGTGCCTTTTACTGAGGAGTGGGTTCCGTCTGACCACTCTACCATAAAGGCCTGATTGGTGGAGTGCTGCAGAGATGGTTGTCCTTCTGGAAGTTTCTCCTATCTCCAAAGAGGAACTCTGGAGCTCTGTCAGAGTGACTATCGGGTTCTTGGTCACCTCCATGACCAAGGCCCTTCTTCTCCGATTGCTCAGTTTGGCCGGGCAGCCAGCTCTAGGAAGAGTCTTGGTGGTTCCAAACTTCTTCCATTTTAAGAATGATGAAGGCCACTATGTTCTTGATTACCTTCAATGCTGCAGAAATGTTTTGGTAGCCTTCCCCAGATCTGTGCCTCGACACAATCCTGTCTCGGAGCTCTACGGACAATTCCTTCGACCAGGAAGGAATGGCTTGGTTTTTGCTCTGACATGCACTGTCAACTGTGGGACCTTATATAGACAGGTGTGTGCCTTTCCAAATCATGTCCAATCAAATTAATTTACCACAGGTGGACTCCAATCAAGTTGTAGAAACATCTCAAGGATGATCAATGGAAACAGGATACTGAATATTGTGTAAATAAGGTATATATATATATATATTTTTTTTTTAAACATTTGCATAAATGTCTAAAAAACTGTTTTTGCTTTGTCTTTTCTGGGGTATTTCTGGGGTATTGATGAGGATTTTTAAAATTTAATCCATTTTAGTATAAGGCTGTAACGTAACAAAATGTGGAAAAAGGGAAGGGGTCAGAATACTTTCCAAATGCACTGTATGTATGTACAGTATGTATGTGCATATGATTTCATTACTCCCACACCCAGGGATCTTCTGATAAACAAAACTCTAAATATCACTAATCTTATAAATCGGACCCTGTAATGTTAAATCTAACATTAATCTGGACTGTAACCAGAGGTGTCATGCCCCTAATGTTTTTGAGGGTACTCTGATGACCAAAGTCAATGTCTTTGGATTATTTCTGTATAAAATAAACTGTATTTGAAATGTATGTCATAATATTGTCAGAAACGGGACATACATGTTGTGACGTCTCATGTCACTGAATGTCAAGTCACATTGGGAATGGCACCTTTGACTCTGACTGTAACCCCAAACCTGAATAGTTAGCCACCATCTGCCTCTGTCCTCTGATGTCCCTGCAGGGTCCATTTGAGATGCCAGATGGGGAAGCGGTGGACTCCCAGTCCTTGAGCATGAGGCAGATCCTCCACCAGTACTGGGCTCGCTGGGCCAGATGGAAGAATTACCAGCCGCTGGACCACATCCGAGAGTACTATGGAGAGAAGATAGCACTTTACTTTGCCTGGCTGGGTAAGCATTGGCACTGGCAGTGTCTTGTTGGCTTGAAGTAGACAGTCTGGCTTTTAGAGGAGTACTCGTCTTAGAAGCGGATTAGCTTTTATTGGGATGACTCATGTACTGGAGGCAGCTCTGCAGAGTGGTCACCAGCTGGCACAGCCACAAAGTCATAAATCAGATTTTTTACCTAACCGTAACCCTAACTTTAAGCACACTGCTAACACTAATGCCAAATCCTAACTTTAAATGAAGACCAAAAAGCTCATTTTTGTTTTCATGAATATTTACATTGTAGTCAATTTTGACTTTGCGGCGCACATCTAGCGGAAATCACTCAGTTCTGCCTCCAGGACAAGACTCATCCCAATAAATGTCAACCTGCGTCTTAGAATAG
This sequence comes from Coregonus clupeaformis, assembly GCF_020615455.1. Taxonomy (NCBI): domain Eukaryota; kingdom Metazoa; phylum Chordata; class Actinopteri; order Salmoniformes; family Salmonidae; genus Coregonus; species Coregonus clupeaformis. The sequence goes on from NC_059197.1 coordinate 4,356,389, forward strand.
AATATTAAGCTTAAATATCCCATGAAGAGAAATGTGCAAATTTGCTTCACAACAAAGAACAGGCTCCTTGGCAAACAGATCATTCCAAGACTTACATCACATCAAATAACATACATCACACAACACACATCACAAGAAATTACTCTTCGTTTGCTTACTATCTCTCTTTCTTCCATGTAGGGTTCTACACAGGCTGGCTGCTCCCAGCAGCTGTGGTCGGAACCCTGGTCTTTCTGTTTGGGATCTTGCTGATGGTCACTGATACGCCAGCGTGAGTATGACAGACGACTTCAACCAAGCGTATCCCTCCTCTTCATAAGCCTCGCCCACCATAACAAAACATTTTCGTGTTGAGGGTTCAACCAGGGTTGTGAACCTTCTGTGTTTGTTTCCACACCTAAACACATGTAATAACTAATAGTTGAACTCTGCTCAGTTGTAGGTTCAAACAGGGTTTCACTGTAAACAACTGTATTACCAAAGGTTCTAGTAACGCGCTCAGTCATTTTCTGAATGTCTATCCTCTGTCCCATAGGCGGGAGATCTGTGAGAGCAGGGATGAGTTTGTCATGTGTCCTCTGTGCAACATCTGTTCCTACTGGAACCTATCCAGCATCTGCACCACCTTCAAGGTGTGTTTGTGTGCACATGCATGTGTGATGGCATGATTGATCGTACCTGCTGTATGTGTTCCTATACATGTGTGATTACACACGTTTCTATGGGTTTTATTCACATCCCTTGTCTTTTTCCACATTTTTATGTGTTACAGGCTGAATTTAAAACGGATTAAATATATATTTTTTTTCACTGGCCTTCACACAATACCCCATAATGTCAAAGTCAAATTATGTTTTTAGACATTTTTACAAATTAATAACAAATGAAAAGCTGAATTGTCTTGAATACTTATCTTGAGTCAGTAAGTATTCAATCCCTTTGTTATGGCAAGCCTAAATAGGTTCAGGAGTAAACATTTGCATAACAAGTCACATAATTTCAGTTGCATTGGCTCACTCTGTATGCAATTATAGTGTTTAACATGATTTTTGACCGACTACCTCATCTCTGTACCCCACACATACAATCATCTGTAAGGTCCCTCAGTCGAGCAGTGAATTTCAAACACAGATTCAACTACAAAGACCAGGGAGGTTTTCCAATGCCTCGCAAATAATTATTGGTAGATGTGTGAAAGATGTTTAGCAGATGTTATTGCGGGTGTAGTGAAATGCTTGTGCTTCTAGCTCCGACAGTGCAGTAATATCTAACAAGTAATATCTAACAATTTCACAACATATGCCCAATACACACAAATCTAAGTAAGGAATGAATTAAGAATATATACATATATGGACAAGCGATGTCAGAGCGGCATGGACTAAGATACAGTAGAATAGTATAGAATACAGTATATACATATGAGATGAGTAATGCAAGATATGTAAACATTATTAAAGTGGCTAGTGTTCCATTTCTTAATGTGGCCAGTGATAATACATCCAGTCACTACAAAGATACAGGCATCCTTCCTAACTCAGTTGCCGGAGAGGAAGGAAACCGCTCAGGGATTCCACCATAAAACAGTTACAGAGTTTATGGCTGTGATAAGAGAAAACTGAGGATGGAACAACATTGTAGTTACTCCACAATACTAACGTAATTGACAGAGTGAAAAGAAGGAAGCTTGTACAGAATAACAAATATTCCAAAACATGCATCCTGTTTGCAATAAGGCACTGCTAAAAAAAACTGCAAAAAATGTGGCAAAGAAATTGACTTTATGTCCTGAATACAAAACATTATGTCTGGGGCAAATCCAACACAACACATCACTACTCTTCATATTTTCAAGCATGGTGGTGGCTGCATCATGTTATGGGTATGCTTGTCATTGGGAAGAACTAAGGAGTTTTTATGATAAAAATAAACGGAATAGAGCTAAGCACAGGCAAAATACTAGGCCAAACCTGTTTCAGTCTGCTTTCCAACAAATACTGTGAGACAAATTCACCTTTCAGCAGGTCCTAATGCACAAGGCCAAATATACACTGGAGTTGATTACCAATACGAAATGGAATGTTCCTGAGTAGCCTAGTTACAGTTAATGCTTAAATCTACTTGACAATCTATGGCAATAATTAATAAAAGGTTGTCTAGCAATGATCAACAACCAACTTGACAGAGCTTGGAGAATTTTAAAAAGAATAATGTGCAAATATTGTACAATCCAGGTGTGCAAAGCTCTTACAGATTTACCCAGAAAGACTCACAGCTGTAATTGCTGCCAAAGGTGATTCTGACATGTATTGACTCAGGGGGTTGAATACTTATCGAATAAAGATATATTAGTTCTATTTATAATAAATGTTCAAATTGTTCTTCCACTTTGACATTACAGAGTATTTTGTGTAGATCGTTGCCAAAAAATGACATTGAAATCCATTTTAATCCCACTTTGTAAAAACAAAATGTGGAAAAGGTCAAGGGGTGTGAATACTTTCTGAAAGCACTGTATGTGTGCCCACTGCCCATGCTTTTTAGTACATACTGTATGGCCATCCTCTCTTCACAGGCAGGGCTGTTATTTGACAATGGGGGGACGGTATTCTTCAGTATTTTCATGGCTCTATGGGCCGTCACTTTCCTGGAGTACTGGAAGCGCACCAGTGCAGTGCTGGCCCACCGATGGGACTGTTCAGAGTTTCAGGAAACTGAGGTACAGTACAGTATGATCACAGTGATTATATTATTTTTGGAAAGCTCAATCGATCCGAAGTTCAGGCATATAAAGTTTGTATGTGAAAACTTTCTAAGATGCACAATTTCAGATTTTCTGTCATGGAGCTTTAGGAACAAATAAGGAATGACAGATTTTGGATGTTGTTCCTGTTTAATCCTTTGTGACCCAGGAGCGCCCAAGGCCAGAGTTCACTGCCACGGCGCCCATGACCCTGCGGAACCCTGTGACGGGTGCAGAGGAGCCTCATTTCCCAAAGCGACGCCGCTTCAACCGCTCCCTGACCGGAGGCATTGTCATCTTGATCATGGTAAGGTGCTGCAGGACAATGTTCTTTAATCCTGGCCCTGGGGTCCCACAAGGGTGCACATTTTTGTTCTAGCCCAGTACTAGCACTTAATTAGTCTAATAAGGTGTGCTGGGTGTGCTGGGCTTAAACAAAAGTCTGCACACACTCTGGCCCTCCAGGATTGGAGTTGCCCATCCCTGCTGTAAGAGATGACATGTGAGATGGGAAGTCAATTTATGAAGACATTAATTGATGACTAATGAATTACATTATTAATCAAGAATCTCCTAAAAGTCCTAACTTTATCATTGATGCATTTTTGTCTCTCACAGGTATCCGTAGTGCTGATGTTCGTTGTGGCGATCATCATTTACCGGGTGATTCTGAGCATCATCATCTACAAATCTCACAATGCCTTCTTGATATTTTCTGTGAGTCCCTTTCTAGTCCCCTACTAGATCCACTATGGTTGCATCATTCTAGTGTTATTAGACTTTTTTTCTTTGAAATATTAGTTTTTAGCCCAAACCATTTCAGACGCTACAGACGATTTGGTGAGAAGAAAGATTTTCGGGATGTCTCCTGCTCTGACAAACAGTGCTGTAGCTCTGCCACCTTCCACAGCAAATGCGGAAGGCCGACATCGGCGGATGCGGTGGATTGAGATGCAGCCCATACAAAAACCCAGATATCTCTAGCTGAAAGACAGATTTTGATAGGGATTTTTTTTTAATGCTAATTAGATGTCCGCGGGGGCGCGGACATTGACTCTAGATTATTTGGGTTCTAGCAGCGAAGCTCGGTGAAACCCTATTGTATTTGTTGGCGTTCATTATTATTATTCATCTTCTTCCATCAAGGACATTTAACCTGCAATTTCCTGTGAAATGGTAAGGAACAAATTTGCCTCAAGGACCGATAAGGTCCGTCATGATAGATTTTCTGCCATTTAGAATTTTGTGAAAACACTTAAATTGCCACTCCTCTGGCACCGAAAGACCGATATGCATGAAACTTGATATATGGCATCTATGGACCAAGGTCTCGCAACGCAATATTTTCTAGGCTAGTGTGTCAAACAGTGTGTCAAGCAATATGTTTACTAACCAATAAACATTTAAGTGACCTGGCACATAAAAGCATATAAATCAGACACGGATATTCGAATTCTAACAAAACTTGATACACATGTTCCAAACACTGTCAAGACTCAACATATGCGAGCATATTCAGATCGACCACATGGCGGCGCTATAATGGGCACATATTTATCTATCTGTTTGACTCAGAGTGATGGAAATTGGCACACATGCTAGTCTAGCAAACTTGTAGAGTATGGTTCAGTTTGGCCGCATGGTGGCGCCGTTAAAAAGGAAAAACCCATTCATACAAGCTCATTGGCTTATAGCGGCCATGTTGTTTTAGCTAGAGTCTTAGAAAATATAGCGTTTTAAGACGCGGATGCTATATACCAAGTTTGGTGCCGATCGGTCCAGCGGTTCTGGAGAAGAAGACGTGTAGCCCTTTTGTGCAGTCAAATGACAAAATCGCCTTCTAGTGGCCTCATGGGTGGAATGTTATTAATATTGTTCATAATTTCATAATTAAATCCTGTGTTTTTATGTCAAACGGTTTTGTTATGTTTCAGTCTTCTGTGATGTATAATATGTAAAGTGTAATATTGGGATGCAAACTGAAAATGTAAAACATTTCAATTCTATAGCTGACATGGTCCTTTTTTAAAACCCAATAACCATGTGTGTGAGGTGTATACTTTTGTTTCAAAGTAGATTTGTTTAAGACCAAGAAACACTCTTTGTGACACTGATTTAGCCCATTCAGTAAAAAGTTAAAGAAGTCAACATCATAAAAAATTGTCAAAGATACATCAAAACCATATTGCATGATCTGTTTGAGTTCATATATTTGTCAAGCGTGGTAGCTCATCCTATGGTGATGTGTCCAATTTTGTCCTGATGGTGGCGCTGTGGGGTCAAAGCTTGAACCCCGGCATGACTGCTTGCAGCTCTCTCTCTCTCTCTCTCTCTCTCTCTCTCTCTCTCTATATATATATATATATATATATATATATATATATATTTTAATCATATTAATTTAATCATAATAGTACTGTACCTATCTCGGCAGGCTGGGCGGATCGCCAGTCTCACAGGGTCCGTGCTGAACCTGCTGGTGATCCTCATGCTCTCCCGGGTCTACATCTACCTGGCCCATGTCCTAACGCGCTGGGGTGAGTCAGCAAGTCCGGCCCTCGTCTATCGTCGGGCAGATGGAAGATAAATCAGTGAATTATTGGCCAATGTTTGCTCATTCTATTTGCTTTGTGATATCACCAGAGATGCACCGCACACAGACCAAATACGAGGATATGTTTATTCTCAAGGTCTTCATCTTCCAGTTTGTCAACTTCTACTCCTCCCCGGTCTACATTGCCTTTTTCAAAGGAAGGTGAGTAGATCAAACAACGTCAAGGCACAAATGAGCCTTAAGTATTGAAAGGTCCTGTATTTACCAGCTGGTTAAATAGGCCCTCGCAGTACAATGACAATATGGCTCATCCTCAGTGAACTCCTGTGTTTTGCAGGTTTGTTGGTTACCCTGGCAACTACTACAAGCTTTTGGGAATACGGAATGAGGACGTAAGTGTCGTACTTACATACTAAAATGTACTTAAAAACATCCCAGCAAACAATTTCTGGTTAGCGTTGCATTCCCAGAATGTAGTCGCAACGTTACCTGAACGTTTGCCAGAGATATCCAGGGATGTTCCCATGACATGGCTATAATGTTTTCTCCATGAAGGTTTGGTTAACACATTGTAGAAGCATCAAAAACAAACATTTGGAACATTTCTCCAAATGTTCCTATAACCATTATAGTATGTCCTTCTACTAATGTTGATCAAATAACCTTTTTTGTTATTTTTATTTAACCTTTGTTTTGACAGGGAAGACATATTGAAGACACATCTTTTCCAAATGCGCCCTGAATAATATAATATGAAATACACATAAAAAATTTGGAAAGTATTCAGACCCCTTGACTTTTCCACATTTTGTTACGTTACAGCCTTATTCTAAAATTGATAAAATACCCCATATTGACAAAGCAAAAACAGGTTTTTCAAAATGTTAACAAAAAACATCAACAACAACAACAAAAAATATCACATTTACATAAGTATTCAGACCATATACTCAGTACTTTGTTTAAGCACCTTTGGCAGCGATTACAGCTTCGAGTCTTCTTGGGTATGACGCTACAATGCTTGGCACACCTGTATTTGGGGAGTTTCTCCCATTCTTCTCTGCCTGATATGCGAGGGAGCCCAAGAGGTATGGGCCTGTGGTAGAGACCCCTGAGTTGGACCCTCAGGAGACAGGGTAGAGGTTGAAGGAGCAGGAACCTCTAGAAGCAGGTGGGCGAAACTGTTGGTCAACACGATGGGATCCCCCAAAGCCATTTCAGCCCCATTCACCAAAGACCGCTGCCTTGCGCTGGGCTTACGGTGTATGACGTGCCTCCATGGGAAGCAGGATCTATAACTGTGGTATCCGCCAGCTCCTCATAAAGCGTCCTTGCTCCTTTATTCTCCAAGGGGGGCCGGGATAGGAGGTCAGGGTAGGATGGGAAGGGTGGGTGAGATGGGAGAGGAGAGTTGACTTCACTGGGGAGGGGTCTCTGCAGGGCAGCCCTGGCCAGCCAGTCAGAGAGTGGCAACACGGTGGCGAGGCAGTGGCACAACGACTGGGCTGAGGAGTAGAAAAGGAAAAGGTCTTAGAGCGGGACCAATCCAGGATACATTACATTGTCTCAATTTGCTTACTTTGGACGTCCAGCACAGACATACACTATATATACAAAAGTATGTGGACACCCCTTCAAATTAGTGGATTTGGCTATTTCAGCCAGACTCATTGCTGACAGGTGTATAAAATCGAGCACACAGCCATGCAATCTCCATAGACAAACATTGGCAGTAGAATGGCCTTACTGAAGAGCTCAGTGACTTTCAAAGTGGCACCATCATAGGATGCCACCTTTCCAACCAGTCAGTTCGTCAAATTTCTGCCCTGTCAGAGCTGCCCCAGTCAACTGTAAGTGCTGTTATTGTGAAGTGTAAACGTCTAGGAGCAACAACGGTTCAGCCGTCGAAGTGGTAGGCCACACAAGCTCACAGAACGGGACCGGCGAGAGCTGAAGCGCGTAGCGCATAAAAATATTCTGTCCTCGGTTGCAACACTCACTACTGAGTTCCAAACTGCCTCTGGAAGCAATGTCAGCACAAGTACTGTTCGTCTGGAGCTTCATGAAATAGGTTTCCATGGCCAAGCAGCCACACACAAGCCTAAGATCACCATGTGCAATGCCAAGCGTCGGCTGGAGTGGTTTAAAGCTCACCACAATTGGACTCTGGAGCAGTGGAAACGCATTCTCTAGAGTGATGAATCACGCTTCACCATGTGGCAGTCCGACGGACAAATCTGGGTTTGGCAGATGCCAGGAGAATGCTACCTGCCCCAATGCAGAGTGCTAACTGTAAAGTTTGGTGTAGGAGGTATAATGGTCTGGGGCTGTTTTTCATGGTTCGGGCTAGGCCCCTTAGTTCCAGTGAAGGGAAATCTTAACACTACAGCATACAATGACATTCTAGACGATTCTGTGGTTCCAACTTTGTGGCAACAGTTTTGGGAACGCCCTTTCCTGTTTCAGCATCACAAAGCGAGGTCCATACAGAAATGGTTTGTCGAGATCGGTGTGGAAGAACTTGACTGGCCTGCACAGAGCCCTGACCCCATTGAACACCTTTGGGATGAATTGGAACGCTGACTGCGAGCCAGGCCTAATTGCCCAATATCAGTGTCCACATACTTTTGGTAATGTAGTGTATAGTCCTCAATAAGCTGACAGTTTCCACATTGGAAATTTGTCCAGCCAAACTTATCTCGGAACTGTGCAAAATATACTGAACAAAAATATAAATGCAACATGTAAAGAGTTGGTCCCATGTTTCATGAGCTGAAATAAAAGATCCATACGCACAAAAAGCTTATTTGTCTAAAATTGTGTGTATATATTTGTTTACATCGCTGTTAGTGAGCATTTCTTCTTTGCCAAGATAATCCATCCACCTGACAGGTGTGGCATAACAAGAAGTTGATTAAACAGCATGATCATTACACAGGTGCACCTTGTGCTGGGGACAATAAAAGGCCACTCTAAAATGTGCAGTTTTGTCACACAACACAGTGCCACAGATGTCTCAACTTTTAAGGGAGCGTACATTTGGCATGCTGACTGCAGGAATGTCCACCAGAGCTTTTGCCAGAGAATTGTATGTTAATTTCTCTAAGATAAGCCGCCTCCAACGTCGTTTTAGAGAATTTGGCAGTACGTCCAACCAGCCTCACAACCGCAAACCATGTGTAACCATGCCAGCCCAGGACCTCCACATCCGGCTTCTTCACCTGCGGGATCATCTGAGACCAGCCACCCGGACAGCTGCACAAATTGTCAGAAATTGTCTCAGGGAAGCTCATCTGCATGCTCGTCATCCTCACCAGGGTCTTGACCTGAATGCAGTTCGGCTTTGTAACTGACTTCAGTGGGAAAATGCTCACCTTCGATGGCCACTGGCACGCTGGAGAAGTGCGCTCTTCACGGATGAATCCCGGTTTCAACTGTACTGGGAAGATGGCAGACAGCGTGTATGGCATCGTATGGGCAAGCGGTTTGCTGATGTCAACGTTGTGAACAGAGTGCCCCATGGTGGCGGTGGGGTTATGGTATGGGCAGGCATAAGCTACAGACACAATTGCATTTTATTGATTGCAATTTGAATGCACAGAGACACCGTGATGAGATTCTGAGGACCAATGTCATGCCATTCATCCGCTGCCATCACCTCATGTTTCAGCATGACAACCAAGGCACAAAACTGGCCAACATAACAACAGAAAGCAGAGAGGGGTGACTTACTAAATGAGATTAAATGCTGGGGCCCATCAAAACAGCAACGCCAGTATGATAGCCAGGTGAGAAGCACCTTGGAGGGGATGTAGTTTCCAGTACAGGCTGGTGGAAAGCTGGGAGGGTGGCAAGCGCTACACCGAGCCGCGGGAGAGTCCAAAAGAGTACATCCAAGTGGAGTTCAAGTTTGGCAGTAGTCCAAAAACATCCAAGGCACAATGTCAAGTGGAAGGATGAAAGCAACAGTAGGCAGGTGTCTGCTCAGATAATGCCCCAGTGCAGGCCTCACTCCAGGGTAGGGTGCCCAGGCATATCCAAGTAGGCCTTAAGAGTTTCATAGACCTGTTTTGTATGGGATGCTGCCATGCTAACATTAGCTAGAAACCAAAGAGGGACTCAATTGGAATGTTACCTGTAGGAATGCTCACTGTTTGCTGGGATGTACCTTTGCTGTCTTTATCAGCCAGTATATGTGTTTGTGTGTGCGAGTGTCTGACTACGCCTGTGTGCGTGTGCATAACCTGTAAGTGTGTATTGTTGTTTGCAGTGTGGTGCTGGGGGCTGTCTCATTGAACTGGCCCAGGAGCTGCTGGTCATCATGGTGGGCAAACAGGTCATCAACAACATTCAGGAGTTTATCGTCCCGTGAGTCTTGTAATCCTACAGCTTCCCGCAGTTTTGTCTAAAATCCAATCCGACTTTATTTAAACTCCATTGATTTACAACAAACATCTCACAAAAATGCTAATGTGATCCTTGATTAATGACCACCCTCTGGGCAAAAACTGGTTGAATCAATGTTGTTTCCACGTCATTTCAACAAGAAAATTCAATGTGATGACGCTGAATCAATGTGGAAAACTGATTGAATTTGAAAAAAAGTCGTCAACGTAACAGAATTGTCTTTTTTTTTACTCTACTTTTAACCTAAATCTAGTGACATGGTTCCATTTTTTGTTGATTTCATGTTGAATTAATGTTAGTTGACAAATCAACCAAATGTAAATCAAAACAAGATGTTGAACTGACGTCTGTGCCCAGTGGGCAGTAAGTTCTTATAATTGTCTTTCTTGCCCACAGAAACCTATGCACTGCTTCTGTGGTTGTTAAGGTCAAATCTCTCTCCTTTCGTCTCTTGATAGAAAACTAAAGTCTTGGTGGCAGAAGCGCAAGATCCATCCTATGGTTAGAGCTGAAGATGGAGAGGTGAAAGAGGGAGGCCAGATGCAGGACGCCACACCCTGGGAGACCGACTATGAGCTCCTGCTGTGTGAAGGACTGTTCGATGAGTACCTGGAAATGGGTGAGTGTTCCTGCCCACCTATACCAGGGCTGTGTTCATTAGGGCAGACAACATTTTAAAACGATTTTAAATGGAAAATGTAATTGTGCATTTCTTATTGGATAAGGAATTACTCTTGTGGTTTGTGTTACTCTTGTAAAAGTGAAGTTGTCTGGGTAACTGGCTAGGACACCAAGGGCGACATTTTCCTCTAGTAATGACACACACTGGGAACAAACTAACCCTAACATTTGAAATAGACAGGAGTCTGTGTGCCATCAAGCCAGTGATGGAGAAACACAACTGAAACACCTAGGTCTTGACAATCTGATTTTATTAAGCCATTGAGGAGAACTAGCGACACACACTCTTACTGCTCTACTTCACACGTGATCCCTAGTCAATGTAACTGTCACCTCATCCCAAAGATGAATGTGCCATGTAGGTCATAGACATTGCTGTGCAGAACCTACCCAGTCAGACTGTGTAATCCATGACCCAAATTAATTTATTCACATGCTCTGGAAGATAACACACTCAAAAAACTCCTATACAGAATAATATACACTGAGTGTACAAAATATTAAGAAGATCTTCCTAATATTGAGTTGCACCCCTCCCCTGTTTTTCTTCATGGTGATGGAAAGTCTACAGGTACAAACCTAGATGTACAACACAGTAATGTACATTTACATTAAGTGGTTTGTAAGGATGGTAAATTAATACTGAACAAAAGTGGTTGTTTTCCATATTATTTGATCAAGAAATATATTTAATTTGATGTGGCTGTTTTGTGTCTTTGCCCATAACTTTACACGTTTTGATGTAAATGTTTGAGTGTAGGGTTTTGTTGTTTCTGGATTCCATTAGAATGACAATCGCAGAGAAAGGGACATGGCAACAACTCTTACAATTCCAAGTATTGAATCCTGCAAGATACTGTTCTTAATTATACATCTACTTTTTTTGCAAAGCTGAGACGCTGAAAACATTTTCTCCCCACGCTACGGTCCGCTAATACTAGTAAAGGCCCAGTGCACAATTTTTTTGATTTTTAGTAATATAAAAATAATATAATATATATTAGGATTTTTCAGGGGGTGCTGCAGCACCCTCAGCACCCCTATTTCCCTTGGGTATGCAAACAGGATGCATGTTTTGGAATGTTTTTATTCTGTACAGGCTTCCTTTTCACTCTGTCAATTAGGTTAGTGTTGTGGAATAACTACAAAGTTGTTGATCCATCCTCAGTTGTCTCCTATCACAGCCATTAAACTCTGTAACTGTTGTGATGTCACGAGAGGCTGTGTCCTGGAGGGACGTTACATCCCCCTGAGGTGGCTGCAAACCCAGACAGCTATGGCTCCATCTGCTGGTATGGTCGGGAACTCCACCCCTCTATGGCCAATCTTCCCACGCAGCTGAAACAAATGAGGAGCTGATGAGCTGAAGGTTTGGGAAGGGAAGAGACACACTGAGGGAGTGTGTGGGGGGTGAAGAGACACAGTCTCCAACCTGGGCTCTCTGGAGGACAAGAGTGCTGCACGTCCACTTCCATGAGGAATATAAGGATTTGGAGATACTTACCTTTGGGAAATACTCACCTTTGGATATATGCACCTGTGGAAATACGTGAGAGACATTTGGAAGGACTTTTTGCTGGGTTGGCCACTAGCTGCAACGTGGACTACAGTAAGGCTGGGGAAAAGTTATCTGAGCGAGTGAGAATTATGATTTTGGATGTGGAAGAGACATCCCTGAACTGTTAACCCTTAAAGAGCCACAAGAGAACAGAATTTTTGTTATATTTTCGTTAATTTCCCAAGACCTATAATAAAATCCTTGTTTTGTTTGAACCTTGTCTCCTTGCACTACTTGAGCAATCCCGCTGAAAGCTGTGTAGCCTCTCGTGACGTCACAGATGGTGGAGAATACGGGCACGCTCAAGCGTTAATAGTGCATGTCAGAGGAGGATACCGAAGGTTTGATCACCCAGTTTTCCAAGTTGGCCGTAGGCTCCCGCCGACTGAAATGGAGGACATATTGAAAGCCCTTGTTGCTGGCCAGCAAGCCCAGATGCAAGCAAACGTGGCTCTCTTGGAGGAGCAAAAGAAAGCCAACATTCTGAAGGCAGAGGAATTGCAGTTGCAGAGACAGAGGGTTGTCCAAAATACCCGCCCAATAAAGGCAAGTGACTTTATATCTAAGATGGGAGCTACCGATGACATTGAGGCATACCTGCATGCATTTGAGGCCACGGCCACTAGGAAGCCTGGCCCAAGCAACAGTGGGTTGGTCTGTTAGCCCCCTTTCTAACCGGGAATCGCTGAATGCTGTCCGGGACCTGGGCCCTGACCAGGTTACTGACTATGATGCCCTGAAGTCTGAGATCCTCAGCAGATATGGACTCACAAAGTTTGGTATGGCCCAGCGCTTTCACAGCTGGACCTTCCAACCAGACCAACCTCCTCGGGCGCAGATGCATGAACTTGTCCGAATCGCAAGGAAATGGCTGGATCCGCAGAGGAATACAGCAGCGGCGGTGGTGGAGGCCGTTGTGGTGGATCGTTACCTCACGCGCCCCTGCCTTATGAGGCAAAACGGTTCATCAGTCAACAGGCCTTGACCACGGCTGATCTGACCGTGGAAGCTGTGGAAAAGTACCAGGCCACAGCGGAGATGCTGAATGCTTCCCGAAAAAGACCCCAGGAGTGCGGCCCCACCACAAATGGGAAGAACCCGTCCAAAGGACCCCAAGGTCTCGAACCCAGCCACGTCAGGACTTATCCCGGCTCCAGGGGGAGCCAGAAACCAGCGGGTCCAAGAAGAGAGTACACCAGGAGGGGAAACTTCGACAGTGTTACCGGTGTGGGGGAGATGGGACATATCTCCTGGCAGTGTGGGAAACCAGCCGATGAACCTATGCCCACTGCGGAGGTCCTCCAGCTCAGCACCCACACACCGTTTTGCCTCGCTCTTGGGAGTCGTAGATGGCGGCCCAGATCGACCCCCCACCTGCCCGGTAACTGTGAATCACCATGATGTGGAGGCCTTACTGGATTCTGGTAGCCGGGCCACCCTGGTGCGTAAGGATTTGGTGGGCCCAACGTGTCTGACCCCGGGGAAAGTCCTCCCAGTTTCCTGTGTCCATGGGGACACCAGAGAATACCCCATTACTGAACTTACAATGACCAGCACACGGGGGAACCATACACGACGGCGGGGGGTGGTTGATTCCCTCCCCGTCCCTGTCCTAATTGGACGAGACTGCCCAGCCTTTTACCCACTCTGGAGAGAGTCTCAGGAGAGGATAACCCGAGTACCTCGGAAACGGAGAGGCAAGACTCATCCTGGGAAGGCTCCGGTGCAATCCTCCGAGTTACTCACTCCCGCCCGGGCTCTGATAGGGATGGCAGGTGCCCAGACCGACACCGAGACTGGTCCGGATACGGGAGAAGAGAACGCAGCCCAGGAAAGTGCTCCGTTCTCCAGTGAAGAAGACGTCCCAGGCACCCAAGAGCTTCCCCCTCTCACAGGCCAGTATGGTACGGCTCAATTACAAGATCCTACTCTTGCAAATGCCTTAAGAAATGTGCAGGTATTAGAAGGTGTAGTGGTAGGTGATAAGACAAACCCTACTTACCCCCATTTCGCAGTAAACCGGGGGTTAGTATATCAGATAGTCAAGATAAATGATGAAGTGCATGAACAGCTCCTCGTGCCACAGCCCTATCGGGCCACAGTACTCAACCTAGCACACACACACCCGCTAGGGCCCACTTGGGGGTAGAGAAGACTAAGGAAAGAATCATGCAACGTTTCTTTTGGCCAGGAGTACACAAAGAGATAGAGAACTACTGCCGTAGGTTGCCCTGAGTGTCAGCAGGTTGCGCCAAAGCCCACATATAGAAACCCGCTCATTCCCTTGCCCATTATCGAAACTCCTTTTGAGAGGATTGGATTAGACATAGTCGGGCCCTTACCGAAAAGTTCCAGGGGACATCAATACATTCTGGTCATTCTGGACTATGCATCCCGGTACCCGGAGGCCATTCCGCTGAGGAAGGCTACATCCAGACAAATTGCCAAGGAGCTGTTCCGTCTCTCAACTAGTCTGGGAATCCCAAAAGAGATATTGACGGACCAAGGGACTCCATTCATGTCCAGAGTGATGAAAGAACTCTGTGCTTTACTGAAAATCAAACAGCTGAGAACCTCGGTCTACCACCCCCAGACAGATGGCCTAGTCGAACGTTTTAACAAAACACTAAAATCCATGCTGCGGAAAGCGGTAGGGGAAGATGGGCGCAACTGGGATCAGCTGTTACCCTACATATTATTTGCGGTGAGAGAGGTACCTCAGTCTTCTACTGGTTTTTCACCCTTTGAGCTCTTGCTTTCCTACAGACCCAGAGGACTGCTCGACATCGCCAAGGAGGCCTGGGAGGAGCAGCCATGCCAACAGCGGACACTGATCGACCATGTCGGGGCTATGAGGGAGAGAATGAAGGCCATCTATCCCATGATGCGGGAACACCTGGAGGCCAGTCAGCGGCAACAGCAAGCCTCCTACAACAGATCTGCTCAACCCAGGGAGTTTAAGCCGGGGACAGAGTGCTGGTCCTGGTGCCAACCGTTGAGTGTAAATTCCTGGCAACCTGGCAAGGACCATATGAGGTCATTGAACGCATGGGAGAAGTAAACTACAAGGTGAGGCAACCAGATAAAAGGAAAACTGAGCAGATTTATCATGTTAACCTTTTAAAGAAGTGGCACGCCAGAGAGGCGCTGTTCAGCTGTCTACCCCCACAGAGACCAAGGAACCGGCGCGAGAAGAGGTTCAGCTGGGTCCAAATCTGTCCCCACATCAACGACAGATGGCCCTGGAACTCGTGGAGCAGAACCAGGATGTCTTCTCCTCCCTTCCCGGTCACACAGAGGTGGTCCAACATGAGATCCGCACCATGCCTGGCCGAACGGTAAACCAGCGCCCGTACCGCGTGCCAGGAGGCTCGTAAAGTGGTTATACAGAAGGAGGTAAGGAAGATGCGGGAGTTGGGAGTAATCGAAGAGTCCCACAGTGCCTGGGCAAGTCCCATCGTACTAGTTCCCAAGCCAGACGGTTCAGTACGATTTTGTAATGACTATCGAAAGTTGAATGAAGTGTCTGAATTTGATGCATACCCAATGCCTCGTGTCGATGATTTAATAGACTCCTTGGGGGCATGCTCGTTTCCTAACCACTCTTGATCTCACAAAAGGCTACTGGCAGGTGCCCCTGACCCCGAGCGTCTAAGGAGAAGACAGCCTTTGCCACCCCGGAGGGGGCTCTACCAGTATACCCGACTTCCGTTTGGTCTCCACGGGGCACCTGCCACGTTCCAACGCCTGATGGATCGAGTCCTGCGCCCCACAAGAGGTACGCAGCGGCTTATTTGGATGATGTTGTTATACAAAGTCCGGATTGGGCCAGCCACATACCCCGGGTACAAGCGGTGCTGGATTCGCTCAGGGAAGCAGGGCTCACGGCAAACCCGAAGAAGTGCAAGCTGGCCTTCAGTGAGACAAACTACCTGGGGTACACCATTGGGCGGGGGTTGGTCAAACCACAGGAAGCCAAACTGCGGGCCATACAGGACTGGCCGCAGCCCATCACCAAGAAGCAAGTAAGGTCATTTTTGGGCCTCGCTGGCTACTATAGACGCTTTATTGCAGATTTTGCTACCATAGCTGCACCGTTGACGGAGCTGACGACCAAACGCCACTCACGAATGGTGAAGTGGAACCCTGCGGCGGAGGCGGCTTTCCTCAACCTGAAGCGAGCACTCTGCTCCAGTCCGATCCTGGTAGCACCGGACTTCAAGAAGGAATTCATTGTCCAAGCGGATGCTTCGGAGGTGGGTCTGGGTGCTGTCCTCACCCAGGCACATGACGGTGAAGAACATCCCATTCTCTACCTAAGCAGAAAGTTACTTCCAAGAGAGAAGAACTATTCAACGGTGGAGAAAGAATGTCTGGCTGTAGTCTGGGCCCTGGAGTCCCTTCGGTTCTATCTCCTGGGCCGACGTTTCATGGTGGTATCTGATCACGGCCCTCTGCAGTGGATGGCCAAGAACAAGGAATCAAACAGTAGAGTAACCAGATGGTTTTTGAGCTTGCAACCGTTTAACTTTTCTGTTGTCCACAGGGCTGGCAAGCACCACGGCAATGCGGACGCCCTCTCCCGGCGTGATGCCTTCTTCGCTGCCTTTACCCCGACGAGGACGTCGGTCCCGAGGAGGGGGATGTGTGATGTCACGAGAGGCTGTGTCCTGGAGGGACGTTACATCCCCTGAGGTGGCTGCAAACCCAGACAGCTATGGCTCCATCTGCTGGTATGGTCGGGAACTCCACCCCTCTATGGCCAATCTTCCCACGCAGCTGAAACAAATGAGGAGCTGATGAGCTGAAGGTTTGGGAAGGGAAGAGACACACTGAGGGAGTGTGTGGGGGGTGAAGAGACACAGTCTCCAACCTGGGCTCTCTGGAGGACAAGAGTGCTGCACGTCCACTTCCATGAGGAATATAAGGATTTGGAGGTACTTACCTTTGGGAAATACTCACCTTTGGATATATGCACCTGTGGAAATACGTGAGAGACATTTGGAAGGACTTTTTGCTGGGTTGGCCACTAGCTGCAACGTGGACTACAGTAAGGCTGGGGAAAAGTTATCTGAGCGAGTGAGAATTATGATTTTGGATGTGGAAGAGACATCCCTGAACTGTTAACCCTTAAAGAGCCACAAGAGAACAGAATTTTGTTATATTTTCGTTAATTTCCCAAGACCTATAATAAAATCCTTGTTTTGTTTGAACCTTGTCTCCTTGCACTACTTGAGCAATCCCGCTGAAAGCTGTGTAGCCTCTCGTGACGTCACACTGTTTTAAAGTCTCATGGTGAAATCCCTCAGCGGTTTCCTTCCTATCCGGCACCTGAGTTGGGAAGGACGCCTTTATCTTTGTAGTGACTGGGTGTATTGATACACCATCCAAAGTGAAATTCACTGCTCGACTGAGGGACCTTACAGATAATTGTATATGTGGGGTACAAAAATCATGTTAAACACTATTATTGCAGACAGAGTGAGTCCATGCAACTTATTATTTGACTTGCTAAGCACATTTATACTCCTGAACTTATTTAGGCTTGCCATAACAAAGGGGTTGAATACTTATTGACTCCAAACATTTCAGCGTTTCATTTTTAATTAATTTGTAAACATTTAAAAACACATAATTCCACTTTGACATTATGGGGTATTGTGTGTAGGCCAGTGACAAAAAATCTTAATTTAATAAATTTTATATTCAGGCTGTAACACAACAAAATGTGGAAAAAGTCAAGGGGTGTGAATGCTTTCTGTAGGCACTGTATTCTGCTAATCAATAATTTAATTGTTGCTTATTATTATTAGTCTAGTCACTAGGCGTGGAATTTAACGGAATTGGCTTGACACTTGGAAAAGGGTCAAATGGAAATGTACATGGCTACATGGATCAGATTACAGATGCATTTACACAACATACCACAACACAAGCAGAAGGTAACTGCTGACTGCCCCCCTCCTCTTTGCAGTGTTGCAGTTTGGCTTCATTACCATCTTTGTGGCAGCGTGTCCCCTTGCCCCGTTGTTTGCCCTGATCAATAACTGGGTGGAGGTGCGTCTGGACGCGCAGAAGTTTGTGTGCCAGTACAGAAGGCCCGTAGTGGAGCGGGCTCAGGACATCGGGATCTGGTTGGACATCCTGCAAGTCATCACCTACGTGGCTGTCATTAGTAATGTAAGTGTATGTGTGTGTGTGTCTTTGTACTTGCGTGTGGTGTTATAAGTATGCTTGGTTTAATGCAGACTCCTGCCTCTCTGCCAGGCCTTCCTGATAGCTTTCACTTCTGACTTCCTGCCTCGGCTCTACTACCGCTACCACAATGATGGAAACCTTCGGGGTTATGTCAACTTCACCCTGGGTACTTCCCCAAGCAACTTTAACACCAACAACATGCAGTGCAGGTAGAGGCACACTCATTATCACCCATAAATTGATATATGCATTTCGTGAAGGTTATTCTTTTTTTGTTCCTATTACTCTACAACTGGCATTGTCATCTAACGTTTCTTTGTTGTTGTTTTTTTAGATATCGAGGATACAGGGACAGAAAAGGGCATTTTCGACCAGAGTACTTCCACCTTCTGGCTTGCCGGCTGGCCTTTGTCATTGTTTTTGAGGCAAGTTCCGCTGAGTTGAGTTGAGATATGTCACTATGTGGATGACTTTTGCAACACAGATTCAATGCAATTAATTGACTAATTCAGTGTTTATAGGTCTATATGTATTTCTGTTAAGGAGCTGTTAGGAGCTGAGGCATCTTGGAGAATTGAAATTGAGATGTGCGCTGTGAGTGCCTTGTCGTGTGCTTTGAGAATGTGTGCACTGCCACTGACTGGTTTAAAACCGAATGGTGTTTTGTTTTTATATTCTGGTGTTTCATTTTGGTGTTTTATTTTTATACTCTAGTCTCAGAGTATTGGCTAGTCAACACACTGCGTCTGAGTAGCCTTACAGGCTTGTTACAATATTCATAGAAGCACAGTTCCCGCTCAGCTCAGTCAAAGCTATTCGCTGCTCTGGCACCCCAATGGTGGAACAAGTTCCCCCACGACGCCAGGACAGCGGAGTCACTAACCACCTTCCGGAGACACTTGAAACCCTACCTCTTTAAGGAATACCTGGAATAGTATAACAGTAATCCTTCTACCCCCCTCCCCCACCCCCATTAAAAAAATGAAACAATTAATATAAAACATGTAAAAATATGTGGAAGAAAACAAAGAAAAATATATAAAATTCTATAAAATACCAAAAAATTTAAAACCCAACTAGACTAAAAAAATTTGTAAGTCACTCTGGATAAGAGCGTCTGCTAAATGACTTAAATGTAAATAATCAATGTTCCCTCAAAAACAATTAGGCACTGAGCATATTTCAGGTCTGCTGAGCACAAGCTTGAACGTTGTGAAAATTCTGTGCAACTTCCAGCGAGCGTTTACTGTGAACACTGAGGCTGTACCCGCTTTAAGTTACAGTTCTAGCAGTGTCTAAGTAGGCTACTGTGGCTATTTGATAATAATGTAGGCCTACCAGAGTGGCCTACCATCAAAAACAATGGAGAAAATGCATCCCATAACATTTTAACATGGAAATAGCTGCTCTATCATTCTACCTACAGTAGCAGCCAATGTCTGGTGTTCAATGTAGGCCTACATTCCATGAGGCTTTTGAAAAAAAACATGCAGGGCTTGACATTAACCTGTTTATCCACTTGTCCTTCAGACAAGGAGGTGACTGAAAATGTTGTTGTGTTGTTTGATGCAAGAAACCACTTTACAAAATAATTACAGAGAATCAGACAAATTATGCTACCCTCTGCCTATTGGCTACTTAGCTTATTCAAGCCTGTCTCAAAATACAACACTGCCCCTTTAAGACAAAAAAAGCTCTTTACTCAACTCGCTTTTTAAAGATGTCTAGAAATGTACACGTTTTGTGCTCTTGTAGGAAGCAATCACTCCCCTATTGCTGACTACAAATGATCTATAACTGGGCTAATAACTCACCAACTAGCAAAGGATATTAACAAAATGTGCACACGTGGCTACATGCAGCTCTTGCTTTGATCTCAAAACAAGCGCATCTACTCACGACCGCTCATGCTGTAAACACAGTCCAGTTCAAAGTAAATGGCACAGGTCCATATATGGCAATGGTCTGATTCGATCACAATTGCCAGAGTAAGGGAAACGTTGATAGTGTTAACAGGGAAAACTCTAGAACAGTGGTCACCAACCTTTTCTGAGTCAAGATCACATTCTGAGTCAAAATACAAGCCGAGATCTACCGCTCAGATAAAAAACAAAAAAAAACAACAAAAAAAACGTAAGCCTATGCAACATTAACCAATTAAAAACAGGACTGTAGCAATGAGGTTTGTGCAGTAAGCTATAAGTCCAATACATTTTCGCCGAATATTGGCTTTGCTTGAATTGCCCTGCCAATGCATTGTTGTTGGGCCATTAAAAAAAAAAAGTTTTTCTACATTTAAGGTAGGCTATATGATCACACCGGTAATAGAGCCGTTGTTGTATTATTTGTGAGGTACAGCTGAGTGAGCACACATTTAAATAATTTGCTTTTATTTTACTGGGCTGATGGGTGCCTGCATCTGATGGTCAGTCTCAGCAGAGGGACAGAGCAGCAGACTGAGGGTCCACCTCTCAACATCCCTCCGCTCTCCCTTTCCTCCACTGACACGGACCAAAAAGGGACACCGTCTTCCAGCTGATGGGGAAACTCGAGTTGCACTACATTATTTCTGCCTCATGCACAAATACTCATATGAACTGAGAAAGTTAAATATTCTTTGATATTAAAAAAGATCCAAACCGCTAATAATAACAACAACGCAAGCCTATAGATACACTTTCCTACTCATTCATTACTGCTGCAGTGCTTGTTGCAGCGCTGAGTGGAAATAGGAAGAACGCGCATTTTATGGCTTATAAAAGTGTTGAATACAAAGTGTTGACAGTGCTGAGTAAGAACATGAACTCACTCATAAAAACAGCAGCTCTTTGCTATATTCATTGACAGTCTCTCTCTAGTCATGGTTTTAAGCGTTTTGAAATCTCTCAGTATCAACTTTGCTGTAGCTTTCTTTTATGCCTTCTACTTTACTGCAGACACAGTAATCTGAGCCTTCCGATTGGCCAGCGGTAGGCCTATAGTGCACTTGATTTGCTATCCGGGCCTGCCGGGAAGGCAGAATTTGTACCTTCAGACACATGAAATGGTTCAAAATGGCAACAGTTCGCCGACCCGTCGCGCAGGGCAGCTGAAACAGGTGCACCTACCGCCAACAGCCCGAAACGAATAACAAATTATAGGAACACATCGTTGTTTTTTTTACAGAAATCTTTGGCGATAGACTAGGAATGCCTTAGAGATCGACCAGTCGATCGCGATAGACCGGTTGATGACCACTGCTCTAGAAAGTTGAGTGAAGTTAAATCTTGCGCTTCTCTCCATGGGCTGATATTTCTTCTGTGCAGCAGTCCTGGGGAGCTGTGCTGCAGTCTCTGGGGCTTAGAGGGAACATTGTTTATAATAATCCATCTTCTCTCTCTCTCTTTTTTCCCTTTCTTTTTCCTCAGCATGTTGTGTTCTTCATCGGTCGTTTGATTGACATCATGGTCCCTGATATTCCTGAGGATGTGGAGATCAAAATTAAGAGGGAGCACTACATGGCCAAGGAGGCCCTGGCTGAGAACCAGGTGAGAACCCCTGTACCTCTTTCTAGATACCCGTCAATCAATCAATCAACCAACTGATTAACCAATCAATCAAATCTCTATATTATTCACAGCCCCAGCTGAGTCTTCTACAGATTAGATAGTGTATTTTCTTCCTAATTATCAATCATAGAAACCACTTTACTTTACACACAATTTCTACACACCACAACATAAAAGTTAAAAGCATGCCTTGCAGTAGCGGCCGCTGATTGGCTGGTGATTTTGATTGATTGATGAAGGGATATAACAACAAGCACAGACGCATAAATTTAAAACGAATTATCTTACTGGGGATAGCTAGTGTACATCACAAAGTAGGATGAGCTGGCTAGCCGGTTTACTTTCCTAAATATTCGGAAATATTAGCTCAGATAGAAATGGGCATGCTACTAGCTCTAGCTAGCTTACTCTAGCTTATCAAAGGTTTAAAAAGAAGGAACGGTCAGATGCGTCATAATAGAACTAAAGCCGCACTGTGAGCCAGATTTGAAACGGAATGACATTGAAAACAATGGAGCAGGGTCTTTTTAAATTCCTTGACTGATGCATGCTCAATTTTCCGTCCCGACTCCCAGTCGTAAGCCCCAAGAAGCTCTATAACCATCCGTGAGCAAGCATTTGAAGAAAGAAAGTGTAGACACTTGGTCGGTCAGAATGAGAAACCCCTTACCAATGACATTAAAATAGTGGCGGGACTGAAGTTGTGTGGACCAATAAGGTGACAGGTCATGTGGCGCAAGCATCAAAAAAAGAAACAAGGGGTCTGACATCACTGTACAGCACGGAGACCACTCAAATCAAATGTTTTTATCACATGCTTCGTAGACAGGTGTAGACTAACAGTGAAATGCTTACTTACTTTTTCCAACAATGCAGAGTTAAAGATAAGATAAAAAATTACATAAAAAATGTAAATATTGGCACAGCGAGTCAGGCTGCTCAGGACAGCCCGATTGCTTACACATGGTATTCAAAGTTGAGGTCACGGGCGAATTGTAGTGGGGCCACCACATTTATATAAAAAATATATTTTTATTAAGATTACAAGTTATTGGCCTCCCAAGTGGTGCAGCGGTCTAAGGCACTGCATCACAGTGTTTGAGGCGTCACTACAGACCCGGGTTCGATCCCAGGCTGTGTCACAACCGGCCGTGACCGGGAGTCCCATAGGGCGGCGCACAATTGGCCCAGCGCTGTTAGGGGCGGGGTTGCAGCGATGAGATGATCAAAATGAGGGGTAAAAAAGAGTACAGATGGGACAACATACAAACTTTTTTGAGAAAGATCATGTACATTTTTTTTTTTTTTAGTATACTTAGTTCTCTTAATTTTGATAAGACAGATGAAAATGTAATAAATTAAATATTATTTGTTGATGTAAAAACTGAAATTGACTGATTTGAAGGTTGTGTCGTTAGATTTTGGTGGAGTCGCAGGAAATTCAGGCACATTTTTTTTACTAACTGCTGAAAAAGTTTGAATATTTTGGAACCTTAAATCTAGTGGGGCTTCGCCCCTAACTCCATATTGGTTGAGCCGTGACTGGGCTGTTGAACAGTGTGGCATAGGACATAATGTGGGCTACAATACATTCACATCTGGTCCCTGAGACATATGCCACGTTCACATGCTAGTCGGAACTAGGAAACTCAGAAATGTCCGTCTTGCTAATTGGTTGTAGTTAGACACGAGCCGCGTTCAACCAGTTAGCAAGTTAGAAATGTCAGAGTTCCGACTAGCACTATGTCTCAGGGACTAGATGTGAATGTGTGTTCCCTTTCCACCGTTTTTTGTATTGTATTATTATGTTGTATTATAGTGCATTGGTTGTGTATTTTGTAGGCTAAACTCACTAAATGAATTTCCACGTAAATCAAGTTATTGTGTCATATGGTATGAATAAAATCCAAAGCTAACTTTCCAGAGTCAATTAATCCACCCTTTGCTTTCTTTTTGTTTCACACCCTGTATGCTGCAGGCTTTGGGTAAGGTTGTTGTCCTAGATGAGAAGGAGAATCTGTCCACTGAGCTGCGACGCAGACCCAAACCTCAAACTTCCACAGCGTCTCCACCACGGGAGAGCGACTCACCACCACCCTTACTGAACCCAATCCAAGAGGACCCAGACAGACCACTGCTCTGACCCCTGACCTCCCCAGGGGTCGTTTGGGCTCCAGCTCAAGGTCACATGATGGTGTGATGAGCTTTATTTTTCAGCGCTGTGTTTCCAACAATCTTCAGTGACATGGACAGGTACAGTCATGACTGTAAGACTGAGGAGAGAGCAAATAACAAGACTAATCCTTTCTTAGGACTGACTGCAGTGAGATTATGAGGCTTTGCATTGTGCTTACCGTACCCATATTGAGCAGCAGTATTTTTCCCCCACTCTGACCATGCTCATGATGGCGCCATCCCACTTCTGACACCAATGCATCAAATTTGTGGACTACTAGAGAACTCTGACTTTTATATGAGACGTTAAATGGGTGTCCTGACTCTGTGGTCATAAACAATTCCATGGCACTTATCATAAGAGTAGGGGTGATAACCCCGGTGTCTTGGCCAAATTCTCAACCTGGCCCAATTCAATTATCCCCCTGATTCCCAATTGGCATATATCACTCCTCACCTCTCCACCGTGATAGCTGATGTGTGGTGAGTGTTCTGACACAAAATGGTTGCTGTGCATCACCCAAGTGGGTGCAAAACATTGGTGGTGGAAGAGGTGAGTTTCCCCCTTACTATGTAAGCACTATATAAATCCAATCAATCAATTACTACTAGGGAAATGTGTCTCTTTCGGTGTAGCTGCTCAGCCCTTAACTGACTTTAGCCCTTAAATTACTTATTTAGGTTGGCAGTGAACTTACTTCATCTTCCAGGAATTATAGTCTTCCTGTTCGGCAAATTGTTATATCCTGTATGAGGTAACTAATATTTACTCCAGTTAATAAGTCAAGGCGTTCGTGTGAATTGGTTGACCCATTGAATAACAACAAGAAACTGTGGACCCAAAGGCTCTCAAGGATCAGTGTAAGAAATATAAGTTCATGTGAAGAAGACCTTGGATGGGCCTATGCAGATAAAAACAGCTTCACCTAGAGCTGCAACAGCATGGCCATTTTCTAGTTGAATTTTTTTTTACAGATAGCCACTCCAACATTCAGACACCATTTACAAACGAAGCATGTGTTTAGTGAGTCTGCCAGATCAGAGGCAGTAGGGATGACCAGGGATGTTCTCTTGATAAGTTTGTGAATTCTACCATTTTCCTGTCCCGCTAAGCATTCAAAATGTAATTAGTACTTTTGGGTGTCAGGGAAAATGTATGGAGTAAAAAGTACATAATTTGCTTTAGGAATGTAGTGAAGTAAAAGTAAAAGTTGTCAAAAATATGAATAGTAAAGTACAGATACCCAAAATAAACTAAGTAGTACTTTACAGTATTTTTACTGAAGTACTATACACCACTGGCCAGCACAATCAATAAACGAGGGATGTTGGCCAAATCAGCCAAATTTACGTGTCCTTAAAAATAGCTATAACAAATTACAAAAACACTATTCCTTGTGTTTCGATGTGTAGCATACAGTGCATTCGGAAAGTATTCAGACCCCTTCCCTTTTTCCACATTTTGTTACGTTACAGCCTTATTCTAAAATGTATTAAATCAATGTTTTTCCTCATTAATCTACACACAATCTACATACCTTATTTACATAAGTATTCAGACCCTTTGCTATGAGACTCGAAATTGAGCTCAGGTGCATCCTGTTTCTATTGCTCATTCTTGAGATGTTTCTACAACTCCCGCAGGTGACCGGAGTATGGGCGGGTGGGTGTGTCGAAAGGAATGGGTGTGTGGAAAGGAGTGGGTGTGTCGAAAGCGCTCTGCTATAGGTGTTATAAATGCACAGAGACTTGTGCAATTAAACTGAACTACTTTACTTCAGATCAACATGTTAATAACTCGTATAAAACTCACTCATCCAATCCTCACACCTCTTACACGCACAATGTGCCTGATACATTCTTAAAGCAACAGTATTCAAAACTCAACTGAGCTACGACACCATATAACTGAACACAACATTTCCTCCCCCCAACCCTCCCCGCTCTAGTTCACATAGTCTTTAAGCCACGAGAGAGGAGCTATGACCCGTTGGGGTCTCCCAGTGTTCAGAGGTGCGGCTGGTGGCAGGGGAACTGCAGGCATTTGAGGCCTGACTGGTGGAAGGGCTCTGAACTGAGCCTGGTGTAGGGGTGGAGGTGCGTGAGCCCCTTGACCTTGCTCCTGCCCATGGTGAGTTGTGGACAGATCCCCCACAGGCGAATGGACCTTTCTGAGGCGATTTGCATGCCAGCGGGATCCATCCTGATGTTGGAATGTTGCAGGCCCTAGCTGTCGTTCTACTCTCAG